>NC_072408.2:128925833-129227500 GCF_028858775.2 Pan troglodytes
GATGATGGGATTGGAAGCCACAAGACAGTGATGCGACTGGTTAGCATCTGCCCCTTAGCTCCTTAAGTCTTGGTGCCCATGAGGGTGGAGGATGCAAGAGAGAGAGGGTTAGACTGGAGTCATGGTTACCAACCTTACTCTTCTTCCATGGCTTTCTTTTTTGAAAGATATTACCTTAGGAACAAAGTGCATTCAGTAATTTAAAAAGAAACAAATTACCAGTATATGCCACAACATGGATGAATCTCAGAAACATTATGTTGAATGAAATAAGCCTTACCCAGCCGGGTGTGGTGACTCACACCTGTAATCCCAGTACTTTGCAAGGCCGAGGCAGGCAGATCATTTGAGGTCAGGAGTTCGAGACCAGCCTGGCCAACATGGCGAAACCCTGTCTCTACCGAAAATACAAAAAATTAGCTGGCGTGGTGGCACACGCCTGTAATCCCAGCTACTCGGGAGGCTGAGGCAGGAGACTCTCTTGAACCCGAGAGGCAGAGGTTACAGTGAGCCAAGATCCCACCACTGCCCTCCATCCTGGGCAACAGAGCGAGACTCTGTCTCAAAAAAAAAAAAAAAAAAAAACACATAACAAAATAAGATGGATTAATGGGTGGAGAGATGGCTTAGTGGTTATAATTGTAAGAATTCAGGTGGTGGGTACTTGAGTATTCATTGTACAGTTCTTTCAACTTTCCCTGTATGTTTGATAATTTTCTTAATAAAATGTTAGGAAAATTGCATTTATTTGAAGGATGACCATCATGGCTTTATCATGAGCAAGTAAGTACTTTTAAAAACATTGATCTACCTGAAGCTATCTTCCCAGAAATAAAAAATATTTAAAACAACTTTTGCAATGAAGTACTGATGCATGCTGCAACATGGAAGAACCTTGGAAACGCTGCACTAGGTGAAAGAAGCCAGACACAAAAGACCACGTATGTGATCTGTTGATGTGAAAGGCCTAGAGTAGCAAACTCATAGACACAGAAAGCAGAGCAGTGGCTGCCAAGGGCTGGGGAAAGGGAAAATGGATAGTCACTGCTAATGGGTTGTTTTTTTTTTGAGGCTGTGATGAAAATGTTCTAAAATTAGGGTGGCGATGGTTACGTAACTCTGAATATACTGAAAACCACTGAACACTTTTAAAGGGTCACTTTGATGGTATGTAAATTATGTCTCAATAAGCTGTTATTGTTTAAAAAATATTGAAAACAGTTCTGATTTTCAACATTATCTTTAGGAATCTGACTTGGGAAGTGCAAGATCAGATGATCTTGGAGATCTTAACTATGTCAGTGTCTAGAAATTCCATGATTCTTTATCTTTACTGTGTACAGTAAGTGGAGGAGTGTTTGGGAAAGTGACCTCCTTGGAGCATTCCTTCTAGACTGAAGATGACGTGGGAATTGGTTTCTTCAGCTTGCACCAGAGCTTGCCAAATCACTCTCTGTAAAGTTAGTTTGTTAAGACCTTTACGGCCAGGTGCAGTGGCTCAGGCCTGTAGTCCCAGCACTTTGGGAGGCCAAGGCAGGTGCATTGCTTGAGCTCAGGAGTTTGAGACCAGCCTTAGCAACATGGCAAAACCTTGTGTCTGTTTAAAAAAACAAAACAAAACAAAAAAAGACTTTTTCTTCTTTTATCTGGGTCAAGGGTCACAAACTTAAATGCTCACAAGGGCCAGGAAATAGGATATCTGTAAGGCTAAAAAGACCTTTTCTGTTATTTATTTTCCTCCTTTTCATAAAGTCATGGTTATGGAGAAATCTCTCTTTGTTATGAAAACCGTAAGCATCAACTGCAGTTGACTTGGTCTCAATGACAGGCGGTAGGGAGTAGTGGAGACTGTGGTGGTGAACTAGAGTGTTGCTGAAAGAGCAGCCATCACTTAACTTCAGGTGATTCTTGCCATGTGGGAATGTGAGCCTAGTGTTATGAGATTCGACATATTTGAAAAACTGGAGGAAATCTGGATTTAAGGTCTGAATTCAGCTATTAGGTATTCTGGGGGTGTGAGTTTAATCTAGATTGAATCTGGTTTAGAAGTGAGTCTTGGCCTAAGCGATGAAGGCGGTGTGCTGTTTGCCACAGAACGGCTCTGGCACAAGAAATATTTTTTTTCCTTTTCTTTTTCTTTCTTTTTCTTTTCTTTTCTTTTCTTTTTTCTTTTTTTTTCTTTGAGACAGGATCTCTCCCTGTCACCCAGACTGGAGTGCAGTGGCGCGATCTCAGCTCATTGCAACCTCCACATCCTGGGCTCAAACTGTCCTCCTGCCTCAGCCTCCCAAGTAGCTGGGACTACAAGGCATGCAGCACCATGCCTGGCTAATTTTTGTATTTTTTGTAGAGACAGGGTTTTGCCATGTTGCTCAGGTTGGTCTTGAACTCCCAAGCTCTAGCAACTCATCTGCCATGGCCTCCCAAAGTGCTGGGATTACAGGTGTGAACCACTGAGCCCAGTCAAGGTAGTTTTTTTTAGGTGTTCTTACACTATGTCTACCTTCTTGGCCCTGCTCTGTTTAAAGTCACAGGACCATAATCTTCTGAATACCAAATCTAAGACTGCCTGGTACACCCCAGAGGTATGCATGTGCCTAGGAGACAGTTAGTTACTCTGAGTTATGAGGAGCTGGGGTGATGATTTTAAGTATTCTTGTTCTGGGAATGGAGGGTATAGTCTCCATTTTGTGAAATTCTTGGACTATAGGTTACATTCCATTTTAAGCTATCACCCCTCAGCATCACCACCATACTTGACTAAGGTGGGACTGTTTGCACAGGGTAATTTTGGGATGGGGGAAAGGGACAATACTTTGAACTCTATAAACGGTTGATTTGGCTGGAGTTGAAACAAAATTACAACATTAAGTTAGACTGAGGAGGGCTCTGTCTTGACTCTTGTTTAGTTTCTGACCTGCACATTTTATGTTACCTATCTTCGGCTTTGCTTCCCCAGTGTGTGTGTTGTTGTGTGTGATGTGTGTTGGTGTGTGGGATGTGTGTGGGGTGTGGTGTGTGTGTGGTATGTTTGTGTGTGTGGTGGGATGTGTGGTGTGGGTATGTATGTGTTGTGTGTGTTGTGTGTATGTGTGGTGTGGTCTGTGTATATGTATGTGTGGTGTGTGTGTATGGTGTGTGTGGTGTGCGTGTGTTGGTGTTTGGTGTGTGTGTGTTGGTGTGTGGTGTGTGTGTGTTGGTGTGTGGGATGTGTGTGGGGTCTGTGTTGATGTGTGTGTTGGCGTGTAGGGTGTGTAGTGTGTGTAGTGTGGGGGTGGATGTCTGTGTGGTGTGTTGGTGTGTGGTGTGTGTAGTGTATGGTATGTGTTGGTGTGTGTGCAGTGTGGGTGTGGGGTGTGCATTTGTGCTGTCTGTAGTGTGTGTGTGGTGTGGGTGCTTGGAATGTGTTTGCAGTGTCTGTATTGTGTGTGTTGGTGTATGGTGTGTGTTGGTGTGTGTGGTGTGTGGGTGGTTGTGTGTGTGGTGTGTGTTGGTGTGTTATATATGTGGGGTGTGTGTGTTGGTATGTGTGGGGTGTGTGTATGTTTGCGGTGTGTTTGGTGTGTGGTGTGTGTGTGCGGTGTCTGTGTTGGTGTGTGTGGAGGGTGTGTGTGTTGGTTTGGGGGGTGTGTTTGCGGTGCCTGTGGCATGGGTGTAGTGTGTGTGTGGTGTGTGTGTGGTGTGTGTGTTGGTGTGTGGTGTGTTGGTGTGTGTGTTGATATGTGTGTGTGGTGTGTGTGTGTGCGGTGTTGGTGTGTGGGGTGTGTTGGTGTGGGGGGTGTGTTTGCGGTGCCTGTGTGGTGTGTGTGGTGTGGGTGTAGTGTGTGTGTGATGTGTGTATTTGCAGTGTCTGTGTGTGTCGGTGTGTGTGGTGTGTTGGTGTGTGTGTCTGTGTGTGTGGTGTGTGTTTGCAGTGTCTGGTGTGTGTTGGTGTGTGGGGTGTGTTGGTGTGTGTGTTGGCATGTGTGTATGGTGTGTGTGTGTTTGCGGTGTCTGGTGTGTGGGGTGTGTTGGTGTGTGTGGTGTGTTGGTGTGTGTGTCAGTGTGTGTGTGTGGTGTGTGTTTGCAGTGTCTGGTGTGTGTTGGTGTGTGGGGTGTGTTGGTGTGTGTGTTGGTGTGTGTGTTTGCGGTGTCTGGTGTGTGTGGGGTGTGTTGGTGTGTGTGGTGTGTTGGTGTGTGTGTCTG
The DNA here is from genome assembly GCF_028858775.2 of Pan troglodytes. Classification (NCBI taxonomy): domain Eukaryota; kingdom Metazoa; phylum Chordata; class Mammalia; order Primates; family Hominidae; genus Pan; species Pan troglodytes. The sequence goes on from NC_072408.2 coordinate 128,930,019, forward strand.
TGTGTGTGGTGTGTGTTTGCAGTGTCTGGTGTGTGTTGGTGTGTGGGGTGTGTTGGTGTGTGTGTTGGTTTGTGTGTGGGATGTGTGGGTATGTGTGTGCAGTGTCTGTGTGGTGTGTTGGTGTGTGTGGTATGTTGTGTGTGTGGGTGTGTGTTTGCAGTACACACTCACACATGCACACTTACTGCTTGTGCAGCCGCCTTGCACAGGTTCCTTAGGATTCCTGGCTCTGGCTTTTGGATCTGATTTGGAAAGGTGTTGGCAAGTAGCTTTATGGTTCTTAAGTGCCTTAGCATAGGCCTCTAATCCAGATTCAGATAGCGTTTGTATTTATCCGCGACACAGTGCTTCCTCTGCGGAGACACGTTTGCTGAAAAGCTGGGGAATTCTTTGAAGCTTAGGACCTTACTTTTTGGAATTTGTCCACATCTTTCAGGCCTCCTTCCAGATTTTACTCATTGTTATTTCTCTATGTTCATAGTATAGGTTTTTTTTTACATTTTAAAATTAAATTTAACCTTTTCTTTTCAAGCTGCATTTCAAATTATCATAGAAAATCAGAAATATAGGTAAAGCTAAAAGAAAGAAATAAAAATTACAACACCCAGAGATAACTTGTCAGTTCTCTAGTGTTTATCCTTATAGACCTTGTTTTTTATTTTTATTTTTTGCATGGTGAGTGTATATATATTTTCCTTATTTTCATTTTTATTATTATTTTTTTTTGAGACAGAATCTTGCTCTGTCGCCAGGCTGGAGTGCAGTGGCGCGATCTCGGCTCACTGCAACCTCCGCCTCCCTGGTTCAAGTGATTCTTCTCCCTCAGCCTCCCGAGTAGCTGGGACTACAGGCTTGGGCTACCACGTATTTTTTTCCATTTAATAGAGTGTGAACATCCCTCCAAGCCACAAAATATCCATCTGCAATTTTTTATTTTTTAAAGATAGGTCTCACTTTGTTGCCTAGGCTGGGCTGCAAATGTGTGATCATAGCTCACTGCAGCCTTGAACTCCTGGGCTCAAGCAATCCTCCCGCCTCAGCCTCCTGAGTAGCGGGGACCACAGGTGTGCACCGCCACACCCGGCTTCTGCAGTGTTTCTTAGTGGCTGGATAGTATTTCATTGTGTGGATGTACTACTATTTATTTTCTCTCTCTCTGTTGATCACCGAGAATATTTCCCTGGTGTTTTTGGTAACGCCTCCCATGTTTCTGGGCCCCTGTTCCATTCATCTCTGTTTTCATAGCCCTGGTTGGCTACTTTCTCTGAAAATGTCTCTGCTTCCTCCTCCTTCCTGACAGGAGCCTTTACCCTGGGAAGCTTTCAAGTCTCTAAAAATGGCAGCAATTCTTATCACCACTTTAGGCACCCCTCCTTGTCCCACTGTCCCACCCTCCCAGGACAGGTGTGTCTAGGGGAATGGTGGTCAGCAGGCGCGGAGCTGAACGGTGGCCTGTTTATTCTGAGTCTGGGAGTGGAAGCTCCTGCGCTTTCACATTTGTCCAGCAGCCTGCTGTGGGGCAGGGGTAGAACGCACAGTCAGCAGCATGCCCGCAGGACTGATGCCGCAGCTTGCATGCCTTGTGGTGCTCTGCTGACAGACCCCTGAGGCTGTGACCGCAGTGTCCCCGAGGTGACTCCTGCCCTTGGCTGTTTGTTGTGCCTGAGGTAGGGAGAGCAAGGCTCTGTGAAAATTGTGATTCCAGGTGTGAGTCCCCCCAGCTGGCGTGAGCTCTCACGTGGAACTGGAATGCTGCGGGTACATGTCCCTGCGAGTTACAAAACTGGGGAATGACTTGGTACATGGAAGGAAGAGCTGACTCAATGCTCTGAAAAATGATTTAAGTATTTTTTGTCAGATTGAGTCCAGAGATGCCGCTGTCTGGCTTGGCAGCCTTGCTTCTCAGCTGCTCGCTTGTGGTGCTTCCGTGGGCCTGTCTGTCCTAACACTTGCATTGTCAGAAGAGTGCTCGGCAGAGGAGCTTTTGGCCGAAGGCATGAGGACTTTGGTTATGGGTGTTTTTTTTGGGCGGACAGGGTCTCACTCTGTCGCCCAGGCTGGAGTGCAATGGTGTGATCACAGCTCACTGCAGCCTTGAACCCCTGTGCTTAAGCAGTCCTGTCACCCTGGCCTCACTACAGGTGTGAGCCACTGCACCCAGCCTTAATTTTAAAACATAACCAGGGCCAGGTTTGGTGGCTCACGCCTGTAATCACAGCACTTTGGGAGGCTGACGTGGGAGGATCACTTGAACCCAGGAGTTCCAGATCATCCTGGGCAACATAACGAGACCCTATTTTTACAAAAACTAAAAAATTAGCCAGGTGTGGTGGCTCACACCTGTAGTCCCAGCTGCTCAGGAGGCTGAGGCGGGAAGATCTCTTGAGACCAGAAGTTGGAGGCTGCTGAACTATGATCACTGCACTCCCGCCTGGGTGACAGAGTGAGACCCTGCCTCTAAAAAAAAAAAAAGTAATTAATTAATTAAAATTGCTCAGGCCCAGCTGTGTGAAGGCCGGTGTCCCCACACTGCCCACCATCCCCCTGCTGTGTTCTTGCTGAGAGTTCCTTACTGAGGGCTCCATTTCCTGGCCCGGTGGAATGCCTGCTCCCAGCTCCCTACTCTCCCAGGCTGCTCCCTTATCTATTGGGCCAGTCTCTGTTTCCCTTTAGTTTTGGAATCCATGGGTTTTTTTCCCCCCCACAAGAAACCTTGGCAGAAGGCTTTGTCCATAGGGAAGCAAAGAACCCAGTTAGCAGCTCAGCTCTGGCCTGGCCTTGGCCTTGACCTTCCACAGTACTGTGAGCCAGCAGGTAGGTAAGCTCACCGGTGCTATGCACGGCCTCCTTCAGATCCTTCTCAGGGCAGCCTACCAGAGACTGTATTTGCAGAGGAGCTGGCAGGGCCTGTGTGGAGCCAGCTGCGCTGCGCCTGATAAGTTTGTTTGCTTATCTTTGTTTGTGTGCTTGTTGCTGGCTCCTTGGAGCTATGGGTGTGTTTGTGGGGTGTTGGAGATGACTGACCCTGATTGGTAAAATAGGGATGAAGCGAGCAGGGCAGGGTGTGGTGTGAGAAATAATGTCATCTATTCTTCCGGTGCCCCCCACTTCTTCCCCACAGAGAGATTTTCCTTCTGTTTCCTGTCCTAGAGGGCCCTGGGGCAGCAGCTTTTAGGTTCTTGGAAAGATGGGGAGCAGCCACCCCCGCTGAGCAACTCAGATTGAGGTTGGGGTGTGCTGCCCTCCCAGACGACTGGAAGATTGACACAGCAGCGCTCTTTCAGTTCTTTGTTCTTTGTTGGCTGGGATCACTGGAAATATATCAGTGAGACTTAAATGTGTCCTGGGAGCTTGAGCTGCCCAGTAGGCGACCCATGGCTGCAGAACAGCCAGCTCCAGCAATGTGTCATCCTGGAAGGGCAGCTGGCCTGCCTTCTGTCAGGTCACATGGGTTGGCTGATGTTGGTTTCTGTGTAATTTTTTTCCTCCTTTTTAACATGGTGCCTCAAAGTCACGGGGACTTGAGGGTAGAAATTAGGAGGGAAGGGCAGGTTTTTCAACTGGCTCTTGGGCTGTGCTTGACAAAGCCATCATTGTTTTGAATAAAGTGCCAGTTGGTGTGGTTTGCGTCGCTCCGGTGCTCTGAAATTGGCTTCTCTTCTTCCACCTCTGCTGCTGATCCTGGGGGTGGGCTGGGAGGAGGACCACTGGTTCCAGAGGAGAAACCACTTCCCTTTGCCTCCCTGCTCAGCAGGAGCAGCGGGAACAGCGTCTTAGGACAGTGAGTTAACTACTGCAGAGCAGCTGGGCGTGGTGGCTCACGCCTGTAATCCCAGCACTTTGGGAGGTCAAGGCGGGAGGATCACTTGAGCCCAGGAGTGTAAGACCAGCCTGGGCAACATAGCAAGATCTTCTACAAAAATTATTTTAAAAATTAGCCAGTCGTGGTGGCATGTGCCCGTGGCCCCAGCTACTTGGGAGGCTGAAGTAGGAGGATGGCGTCAGCTGGGGAGTTTGAGGCTGCAGTGAACCATGATCGTGCCACTGCACTTCAGCTGGCCTAGGCAACAGAGCAAGGCCGTGTCTCCAAAAAAACCAAAACAAACCAAAACAAAACCCCAAAACAAACAAACAAACACAAAAACCAAACTATTGCAGAGCAGATTGCTGTCTCTTGGTCCAGAGGGCATCCTGGACCCCAGCTGTTGGCAACCAGTGGGCATCCTGGACCCCAGCTGTTGCAGCCAGCCTTGCCTCTTGGTAATGCCCTAGGGGCATTGCCCTTCCAGGCATCGTGCTGCTGCGCTGGTGGCCCCAGCCTCACTTGGCCCTTGCCTGTTCCAGACATGAGACTGCCTGCTGTGGTCAGGTTCCCCACCTGCTGTCCCTGCAGCCCGGGCTGATTTCCCCAACGACCTTTTTGGTCTGATGTCTGTCCCTATCATGTGTATGATGCCTCAGGCTACAAATAACCAGCAAGAGAGAACAGTTCCTCTGCTGAACTCCCTCAGGGGGAGGAGCAGAGCCTCAGGGCTTTGGCTTTCTGATGCCAACTTAGGTTGCATTGTCCTACCTCTGCGCCTCCTTGGTTTCCTATTTGTGTGGCTATATGAGGAATAGTCCTCATATCCAAATATATTTGTGGAAATCCCAGCCCTGAAGGAGTTTAGGGCATTAGGAGAACTCCCTTGGTGGGTGGGAGGGTGGAGGCGGCTCACATGGAAAGGTGTTTGTAGTGAGAAGATGGAGACTACATTTCCTCCCCAAGTCAGGAACTTCGTTTCTCTGCATTTGAATCAATAGCTCTCCAAGTGCAGTGTGGTTATACCCCGACATTTGAAGAGCCAGGAAGGAGGAAATGCAGAGTGCAAAAACATGTCAGGTCTCTGCCCCAGACAGCCAAGTTCAAGTGTTTTTTTTTCTCAAAGATGGAGCTGCAGTGCAGGAGGAGTGTAGACCTGGTGAACAGAGCTGGGTGGTCAGGTGGCAAGATGAAATGACCTTATCTACAGGGTTAGTTATTCAGACAGACTTGGGAAGCACCTCTGTGGTACCATTTGAGGAGCACAGAAGAATCTGTGAATGGATCTAAAATGACTTCTTTAGGTCAGTCCTTTGAGTTTTATGGGATTAAGGTTGGCTTGCTATTAAAATGTGTTTGTAAAAATACCTAATTTGCCCCTCTCTTAAGGAATAGAGCTTCCTTTGATATTAACCAGTTTTCTAGATCGCTGTTTATTTTGTTTAATCATCTCTTTTACAAAATTAACCATTTTTAATGGGAAGTAGAAATCTGTCTCAAATGCATACTCATTTTTGCTGCTTTCTTGAACATATTGAACATAACTTTTGATTATTTAGAAACAGATTTTTGAATATTATTTATTGCATTATTGTGGTAATCTTTCATTGTTAATGTATATTGAATTCTCTGTTCAACAGTCCCAGACTTTCTCATGAGTTAGGTTTTCAACTTGAATGATCGTCTCCTCTAGGCTTTTGGCTGTCACTTGCTCAGCAGTGAGTTTCCCTTTTTGTCTGGTGTCTCCCATTTTCTATTGGTTTGCATAACTTGTTAAATTGAGTGTAAAATAAGGGTAATTAACTTAGTGAGGGTTTAGAGACTCTCCTCTGAGTCAAGTGCACAGACCTTTGTTATCTATCTTGAATTACTTTTACTTACTTCTGGATAACTAAATTAAGCTCCAGATAATTGTGAGATAATGGTATACATACAGACTCCTTTTACAGAATACTCCGAAGCCATTATTAGCCAGTTATTAGCCAGTTACATCAGTGAATGTTGTTCACCAGATTAACTTGTATGTGTAATAGAAATTATCTGCAAATCTTGTGAAAGGGCAAAGATCCTCAACTCTTCAAAAAATTATAATATATTCTCAGTTTTGAAATCTGGCAAATAAGTAAACTCAATCAACAGGGCAGACTGTGTCCCCGGGCTAACTGAATTTTCCTTTTTGCCAATTCTGAGATGGACATTCACTTCTTCCCCTTTGCCAAGAGGAAATCATTCTGTGGAGGTTGTTTTCCTTCCTCCTCCCTCATCACATAGAGGTGCATGCTCATGGTCAAATGCAGGATTCAGACATTTTGGAAAGACAGGAAGAAAAGAGCCCTGGAAAGCTGCTCTTAGAGTTACACCCGTTGTTTTGTCACTTTGCTTTTTTTTCTTTTTTTTTTCCTGTGCCCATGTAGGTAAAAATAGACCTGCAGCATCATTTTCAGTTGTCTTTTGAAGAACAAAAGTTTTTAATTTTGAGAAAGTCTAATATATGTCTTTTTTTTTCTTTTCATGCTTTTTGTGTTGTATTTAAGAAATCTTTGCCAATCCAAGGCCTGTAAGATTTTTCTCCTGTATTCTCTTCAAGAAGTTTTTTATTTATTTATTTATTTATTTATTTATTTATTTTTTCTGAGACAGAGTCTCACTCTGTCACCCAGGCTGGAGTGCAGTGGTGGGATCTCAGCTCACCGCAACCTCCACCTCCCGGGTTCAAGCGATTCTTCTGCCTCAGCCTCCCAAGTAGCTGGGATTACAGGCCCGTGCCACCATGCCCAGCTAATTTTTGTATTTTTAGTAAAGACAGGGTTTCACCATGTTAGTCAGGCTGGTCTCGAACTCCTGACCTTGTGATCCACCCACCTTGGCCTCCCAAAGTGCTGGGATTACAGGCGTGAGCCACCGCGCCCGGCCTTCTCTTCAAGTTTTATAGTTTTAGCTTTTACATTTAGGATGTGAACCATTTTGAGTTAATATTTGTATATGGTGTGAGGTAAGGGTTGTGATTCAGTTAAATAGTCCTTTGATGACTATCCTTGTTTATAGCTCTTCTCATTACACTTCTTAAATTATTTCCTTGAGATATATTCTCAAAAGTGAAACTACAAGATCAAAATAGGTATTCACACTGAAGTCTGATATACATTGCAAGAGTAGTTTTCAAAAGTTGTATTAATTAGAAAAGACAGCCCCTAGAATGGGAGAACATATTGGCAAATTATATATCTATTAAAAGATGTATATTTAGAATATATAAAGAATTCTACAAATTAAAAAAAACACAAATAACCCAATTTAAAAATGGACAGAGGACTTGAATAGACATTTTTCCAAAGAAGATATACAAATGGCCAATAAACATGTGAAAAGATGTTTAATACCATTAATCGTTAGGGAAATGCACTCAAAACCACAGTAAGAGGCTACTTCACAGCATTAGCCTGTGGAAAGTGTGGGAGAGCATCGAGATCCATTCCCTCTGCGTGCTGGTGGGAATGTACAATGGTGCAGCTGCTGTGGAAAACAGTCTGGCAACTCCCCAACACGTTAAACATGGAGTTACCATGTGACCTAGCAATTCCCTTCCTAAGAATCTCCCCAAGAGAAATGAAAATATAGTTCCTACAAAAACTTGTACACAGATGTTCACAGAAGTATTAATCATAACAGCCAAAAGTTGGAAATAGTCTAAATGTCCACCAGCTGATGAATGGATTAAACATGTGATATATCCGTGGATAGGAATATTATTCAGTGGCAAACAGGAATGGAATGCTGACACATGCTACAACATGGATGAGCCTTGAAAACATGACACAGAGTGAAACAAGTCAATCCCAAATGGTTACATATTATATGATTCCACTTATGTGAAATATGAAACGTCCAGAATATGCATTCATGTAGAGACAGAAAGTGGATCAATAGTTGTTTAGGGTTGAAGTGGAATAACTAAAGAGTGTGGGCATTTCTTTTAAATGCTCTAAAGTTGTGATGGCAGTTGCATAGCTCTCTGAATATATGAAACACGATTGAATTGTACACTATTTTTTGAGACAGGGTCTCGCTCTGTCATCCAGGCTGAAGTGCAGCGGCATGATCACGGCTCTCTGCAGCCTCGACCTCCCAGGCTCAAGGCATTTTCCCGCCTTGGCTTCCCAAGTAGCTGGGACTATAGGTGTACGCCACCATGCCTGGCTAATTTTATATGTATGTATGTATGTATTTATTTATTTATTTTTGAGGTAGAGTTTCACTCTTCTACCCAGGCTGGAGTGTGGTGGTGCAATTTTGGCTCACTGCAACCTCCACCTTCTGGTTTCAAGCGATTCTCTTGCTTCAATCTCCTAAGTAGCTGGGATTAGAGGTGCCCGCCACCATGCCCAGCTAATTTTTGTATTTTTAGTAGACACGGGGATTTACCATGTTGGCCAGGCTGATCTTGAATTCCTGACCTTGTAATCCACCTGCCTTGGCCTCCCAAAGTGCTGGGATTACAGGTATGAACCATTGCACCTGGCCTTTTTTTTTTTTTTTTTTTTTTGAGACAGAGTCTTGCTGTGTCACCCAGGCTGGAGTTCAGTGGCACGATCTCGGCTCACTGCAACCTCTGCCTCTCGGGTTGAAGCAGTTCTCTGCCTCAGCCTCCCAAGTAGCTGGGATTACAGGTGCCCACCACCACACCTGGCTAATTTTTGTATTTTTTTTTTTTTTTAGTAGAGACAGGGTTTCACCATCTTGGTCAGGCTCGTCTTGAACTCCTGACCTTATGATCCTCCCGCCTTGGCCTCCCAAAGTGCTGGGATTACAGGTGTGAGCCACTGTGCCCGGCCTAATTTTGTTTGTTTGTTTGTTTTGTAGAGACAGGGTTTTGCTGTGTTGTCCAGGCTGGTCTCTAACTTCTGGGCTCATGTGATCCTTCCGCCTTGGTCTCCTAAAGTGCGGAGATTACAAGTGTAAGCTACCGTGCCTGGCCAAATTGTACACTTCAAATGAGTGAACTGTGTGGTATGTGAACTATATTCCAATAAAGCTGTTACAAAAAGCATGTGGTACCAATTAATAGTCCCACTAGTGTTATTTAAGAGGGTCCAACTCCTTACATTATCCCCAACCCTGGGTATCATTACTATAATTTAAAAACTTCAATCAGCTCTATTAAGGTATAATATGTAAACAATAAAATTCACCCTTACAAGTGTACTGATTTGTAGTTTTGGCAAATGTATGCACACATGTGACCACTGCAATCAATATACAGAACATTTCCATGACCCCAGAAGGTTCCCTCGCGCCCTTCCCAGGCATCCTCTCCTTCCCTATCTGCGCACTATCACTGTGAATCAGATTAGTCTTTCCATGTGTTTTGTATAAATAGAATCAGACAGTTTGTATCCTTGTGTCTCGCTTCCTTTGTTCGGCATGTTTTTAAGACTTATCCATGTTGCTGTCTGCACCTGTAGTTAATATTCTGTCGTATAGATATAGCAGTGCGTTTTCTCCATTCATCTGTTGGTAGATGTATTTGATTTATCTTCAGTTTTCTTGTTTTTTGGCTTTACCATAATTACCTTTTCTTTTTTTTTTTTTTTTTTTGAGACGGAGTCTCACTGTCTCGCCCAGGCTGGAGTGCAATGGTGCGATCTTGGCTCACTGCAACGTCTGCCTCCCGGGTTCAAGCAATTCTCCTGCCTCAGCCTCTCGAGTAGCTGGGACTATAGGTGCCTGCCACCACGCCCAGCTAATTTTTTTGTATTTTTAGTGGAGATGGGGTTTCACCACTTTAGCCAGGATGGTCTTGATCTCCTGACCTTGTGATCTGCCCACCTTGGCCTCTCAAAGTGCTAGGATTACAGGCGTGAGCCACCACACCCGGCCAGCCTTTTTTCTTGTAGAAGAATCCTTCTGCCTTCCCCCCGTGGCTCTGACCTTTTGAAGGGACTGGCCCAGTTGTCTTGAAGTCCGTCCCACAGTCTGCATTTGTCGTTTCCTGGTGAACATGTTTCCTTGCTCCCCGTGTTTCCTCTAAACCACTAAATCACGTGAGTCCTGAAAGGCTTTGTTAGATTTAGGTGAAACATTTTTGGTGGGTGCCTCATGGGCGATCACATCAAAGGTCCATACTGTCAGGTGGGCCCACTGTTGGTGGTGCTAAATTGGGCCATTTGGTTCAGACCTTGACAGCCACATCCTTTTTATCTCTGCAGTTAGTCACTGGGGAAGCTTCACTGATTGTGGAGCTCCTTACACCTTAAGGACTAAGCTTTTTTCCTAATGCCTCTCTCAGTTTGACACTTACCTTCTAACTTTGCTTATTGATTTTTTTTTTTATTTAGAAGAGATTTTTCACGGGTTTTTTTTTTTTGGAGACGGAGTTTCGCTCTTGTTGCCCAGGCTGGAGTGCAGTGTTGAGATCTCAGCTCACCACAACCTCTGCCTCCCAGGTTCAAGAGATTCTCCTGCCTCAGCCTCCTGAGTAGCTGGGATTACAGCCGTGCCCGGCTAATTTTGTATTTTTAGTGGAGATAGGGTTTCTCTGTGTTGGTCAGGCTGGTCTAGAACTCCTGACCTCAGGTGATCTGCCTGACTCGGCCTCCCAAAGTGCTGGGATTACAGGAGTGAGCCACCGCGCTCGGCTGATTTTTCACTTTTATGTGGTCAAAACACCCATGGTACAAAAGAGGTATCTCTCAAAAACTTCCCTTTTAGAGGCGGAGCTTGCAGTGAGCCGGGATTGTGCCAGTGCAGTCCGGCCTGGGCTAAAGAGCGGGACTCCGTCTCAAAAAAAAAAAACAAACTTCCCTTTTATAAGCCCTTTCCCCCCCTTCTTTTCCTCCTCTCTCTCTTGTTCCCTTCTTTCTCGGTCTGCTTTACTTTAGAACCTGATGTGACAAATTAGCTTTGATTCCTATTCTGTCATCTTTTTGGACTATAGGTTCAGACTATAGGTTCACACTTAAGTGTGAGATGTTGGCCAACTGGCATTTCCATCGCTTCACTTGCTCTTCTTTTTCAAGGACTTGCCTGTTACCCAGGCCAGCCCCTGGCTGGGAAAAGTAGCAGCAAGGTTGGGACTTTGATCCTAGGCTCTGCACTGTGGGTGGTGTTATCTCAACTTATCCTCTGTCTTCAAAGCTGCAGACCCATTTATGATGGTGATGGAGAAGGGAGGGAAGAGCATGGGCCAGAAGCCAAAGCTGCTCGTTTCTGGAGAAGGCCTCCTGATTCCCTCTGCCTGAAACCCTTTTCTCTCCCTTCTCTTTCCCTGATTAACTCCTGCCCGTCCTTGGAGACTCCGCTCAGGCATCCTAATTAAGGAAAACACCACTGGGTGCCCCTCCATTGCACTTCCATACACTCCACACATGCCTTTGCTCACTCAAAGGAAGACCTTTCTGTCTTCTGCATTAGCTCGTGAGGTCCTGAGGGCAGAGCCAGGGATGGCATTGTCACTGTGTTGTCACTGTCTGTGCAGAGCCTGACACATCGGGCTTTTGGTAAGTGTTGCTGGGATGTTCCACTCCCTGGCCTGCAGAGAGGGTTTCTGTATGGTGTGGATGCATTTGATTCCTGGTGGTGAAAGCAAGATGGAATCGCAGGTTCTTTTTTTTTTTTTTTTTTTTTTTTTTTTGAGATGGAGTCTTACTCTGTCATCCAGGCTGGAGTGCAGTGGCGCGATCTCGGCTCACTGCAACCTCCGCCTCCCGGGTTCAAGTGATCCTCCTGCCGTAGCCTCCTGAGTAGCTGGGACTACAGGCCTGCACCACCAAGCCTGGCTAATTTTTGTATTTTTAGTAGAGATGGGGTTTTACTATGTTGGCCAGGCTGATCTCAAACTCCTGACCTCAGGTGATACACCCACCTTGGCCTCCCGAAGTGCTGTGATTACAGGTGTGAGCCACCGCACCCGGCCTTCACTGCTCTTGATTCCCATAGACTCATGGAGCTGAAAGAGAGGTAGCAGCATCAGCTGCACCAGCTGCACTAGCTTCCGGGTGCAGGACTCCAACTGGGCCCACGCCTCTCCTCTGAGAGCACTGGCAGGGGTTCAACATCACCAGCCCTCCTCCTTGTGTTCTCCTCTGTCTGTCGCCCTCTCCCAGGTTGTCCACTCTGTAGCTTGACTAAGAGGCACTTGATAAGGGTCACTACTGTGAAGTGTGCCTGAGAGCTGATGGTGCAGGCAGTCATCAGGCCCTTGGTGGCATTTCCTCACGGCGGGAGCTGGGGGTTCAGGTGACAGGAGAGCTGTGAAACCCCCAGCTGCAATTCCTGTGTAAGGGCTAATAAAGACATTTCTGCCTGTGCTGTCGCTCTTGGTGGGATGCATTTGCATTTTCCTGGATGTACCTAATCTCACAGCCTGGTGCTCTCCAGCTCCGCAGCACCTTTGTTCAGCATCCCCCCACAGTCGTTCCCCCTCTTCCCATCCAGAGTCACGGTGAGGCTTGGCCACAGTGGCCTAGAGGCTTTAATTGTGCGGTTCCCACAGTGCAGTGAGTCAGACAGCCCTGAACGTCTTGGGAAGCATCAGCTGAATGTATGAATTCTTTTTACTGAGAACCTCCTGTGTTCCAGATAGAAAGTCAGTCTGCTCTAAATACCTGGCTTCATTTCATTCTTACCACAGCTCTGTGAAGTAGTTTTCTTTTTTTCCCAAAGAAAGTGAAGTTCTGAAAGGCCAGGTGTCTGTCCAAGGCTGCAGAGCTGGCAGGCAGTTGGACACCGACTGCCCTCTCCCGGCTCTCCTGTGGCTGGTGGTGACGGGGTGGTTAGAAAAGTGTCTTTTCCGAGTTGGCCCTGATTGAAAAGGGGGATTTGGGGGGACATTGTCCTCCCCCAGCTCTCCTGTGACCAGTGGTGACAGGGTGGTGATAAAAGCATCTTTCTGAGTTGGCCTTGATTGGAAGGTGGGGGGTTGCGGGGACACTGCCCTCTCTGGCTCTCCCCTGGTCGGCGGTGAGTAGGTGGTAATAAAAGTATCTTTCCAAGCTGACCCTGATTGGAAGGTGTGCCATGTGTCCCCTGCGAAGGGCAGCCTGGCCTGTGATGCTGCTGATGGAGAAGATGAATTTTTATGACATTAAGACAGAAGCAGGGCTGAAAGGGGTGGTTCACACCTGTAATCCCAGCACTTTCGGAGGCTGAGGCGGGTGAATCACGAGTTCAAGAGATCAAGACCATCCTGGCCAACACGGTGAAACCTCGTCTGTACTAAAAATGCAAAAATTAGCCAGGTATGGTGGCGGGCATCTACAATCTCAGCTACTCAGGAGGCTGCGGCAGGAGAATGGCTTTAACCCAGGAGGCAGAGGTTGCAGTGAGCCGAGATAACACCACTGCAACTCTAGCCTGGCGACAGAGCGAGACTCCATCTCAAAAAAAAAAAAAAAAAAAAAAGACAGAATTAGATTTCCTCAGTAAAATCTGGGATTTTGCCTTCAGAGGAATCATATTATCATTCTTCCTTATGTCAGGAAAGGGTAGCAGGCCCTTGTACATAACACGAGGACTGAAACTTTATAGTCAAAAAATCAGCATAAATGGTTGGCTTCAAGTTTTGTTCATAATTACTCTCTCCCTGCTTGACTCCTCCCCACCTCTAAATGCACGCTGGCCCCCAAAGATCTGCAGGAAGGAGAAGACACAAAATCTCCTTCCCATGTGGGTCATGCCCTTTCATTAGTCCGTGAGCTCCTGCAAGGCCTGTGTTTTGCTTTCACTTGTGTGTGGAGGGAACCAGCAGTACATCAGGGACTTCAGTTTTGAGAAATCAGTGCCCATCACTGTCTAGGCAGACTTCTTTTTCCTGCTCTGTAGTTTTTCTTAAATTATGTGTGTCTTACAAATTCTCATTCCATTGTAGTCTATTCTTCCAGGGGGCCTTCAAGCAGGGGTAAATGAAAGAGAGAGACATTAGTCACTCTGACCTTGACTTTTAGTGACTAAACTTGTGCTCACCCTCATGTGAAACTATAAAAAATATAATTTCCTTTTTAGGTGGCACAATCTTAGCTCACTGCAACCTCTGCCTCCCGGGCTCAAGTGATTCTCCTGCCTCAGCCTCCTGAGTAGCTGGGATTACAAGCGTGCACCACCACACCTGGCTAATTTTTGTATTTTTAGTAGAGATGGGGTTTCACCATGTTGGCCAGGCTGGTCTCGAACTCCTGACCTGAAGTGATCTGCCCACCTTGGCCTCCCAAAGTGCTGGGATTACAAGGCGTGAGCCACCACGCCCAGCTAATTTTTGTATTTTTAGTAGTGATGGGGTTGCACTGTGTTGGCTAGGCTGGTCTTGAACTCCTGACCTGAAGTGATCCGCCCGCCTTGGCCTCCCAAAGTGTTGGGATTATAGGCATGAGCCACTGTGCCCGACTACTTTTTGTATTCTTAGTAGTGATGGGGTTTTGCCATGTTGGCCAGGCTGGTCTCGAACTCCTGGCCTTAAGCGATCCACACTGGGATTACAGGTGTGAGCCACCGTGCCTGGCCCAAATTGTTGCTTTTCACAGACAGGAAGGAAATGTAGATATATGGAATGCTGACAAAGATGTAATCCGTTCATACGTCTCAGGAGAGACAGAAGGACTGTTTGACCTCCGATGGGTTGGCTGAGGAGATTTGCAGCATGTCTGAAATACAAAAACTGTTTCTACAGCTTGCCTTCGATTTAGAGTAGGCTCCAACTCTTCTGCCCATCCCAAACTCCTCTGCTACTTGGAAGGTTAATAAGTTGACTAAAAAACACCCATGGGAAGAGGATGCAAAGGAGAGATTTAGGTTGACAACTGATTCTCAGTAGCAGATGGGAGAAAGCATCTTTAGCAGGCAAAGGGAAAATGGATTTTATTTTGGAATTTCTATTATGTGATGAGGGCAGTACAAAGTTGTTCGTATGCTTTTTTGAATCCTCTTCCTCAAATAAGCCAGAATCCTGTGGTTGCAGTGGGTGTTACAGGATCCAGCTATTCTTCCTTTTGCCGAATGGAAATGGGTGTGACCCCAACGCATCCCTGCTCTGGGTGCCTCTCATTTTTATTCTTTAGGGCCAGGAACTCTCTTTCTGGGGAGGGATACAATTCCAGACCCTTAAAACTGAAAATAATTGGGAACAATCTTTACTGAATTATCTCTTGTCTCAAAAAGGGAAAAACCTATTTAAAGCCTATTTAGGTTTAGGGTCAGGCACAGTGGCTCACATCTGTAATCTTAGCACATTAGGAGGCCGAGGCAGGAGGATCGCTTGAGGTCAGGAGTTTGAGATCAGCCTGGGCAGCATGGGGAGATGCTTATCTCTCTTTTTTTTATTTTTTGAGACAGAGTTTTGCTCTTGTTGCCCAGGCTGGAGTGCAGTGGCGCGGTCTTGGGTCACTGCAACCTCCGCCTCCTGGGCTCAAGCAATTCTCCTGCCTCAGCCTCGTGAGTAGCTGGGATTACAGGTATGTGCCACCACGCCTGGCTAATTTTGTATTTTTAGTAGAGACAGGGTTTCTCCATGTTGGTCAGGCTGGTCTCAAACTCCCAACCTCAGGTGATCCACCCGCTTCGGCCTCCCAAAGTGCTGGGATTACAGGTGTGAGCCACTGCACCTGGCCTGGGAGACGCTTATCTTTACCAAAAAAATTAAAATTTAGCTGGGCATGGTGGTGCATGCCTGTAGTCCCAAATTCTTGGGAGGCTGAGGTGGGAGGATCACATGAGCCCAGTAGTTCAAGGCTGCAGTGAGCTATGCCACTGCAGTCCAGCCTGGGCAACAGAGCTAGATCCTGCTCTTCAAAAGAAAAAAAAATTTAAAAAGGGCTGGGCGCAGTGGCTCACGCCTGTAATCCCAGCACTTTGGGAGGCCAAGGTGGGCGGATCACGAGGTCAGGAGATCAAGACCATCCTGGGTAACATGGTGAAACCCCGTCTCTACTAAAAATACAAAAAATTAGCCGGGCGTGGTGGCGGGTGCCTGTAGTCCCAGCTACTCAGGAGGCTGAGGCAGGAGAATGGCGTGAACCTAGGAGGCGGAGCTTGCAGTGAGCCGAGATGGCGCCACTGCCCTCCAGCCTGGGTGACAGAGCAAGACTCCGTCTCAAAAAAAAAAAAAGTCTATTTATAAGTCTTGGCTACCTGGCGAGTGTTACCTTATCCTTTTAAATGCATCAGACAGCTTCAGATTTCTTTGACTTGTAAGTAGGCTGTGTAGCTGGCAGTGCCTTGAAATGACTAATAGTGGTGATAATATCAAATTTGTTTTTTGTCAGTCTTCATAGGTGCTTAGAAACATTTGCAAGAATGATCTGTTTTTATTACATCTCTGGTAGCCAATTTCTAGAGTCTTGACTCCAGGTGTGTACTCTGGCTAGAGAATGCTGTTCCTTGATTTATTGCCTCTTTAAGCCAGGTGTCTGCAATTGGGTAGAGTTTTTCATTCTTTACGTAAACATTTTACCTTGGTGAATATTTAAACCAACTACCAACTGAATTACTTTTTATGAAGGTGCTAGGGAAAAGCTGTATTCTTTGGGGACAGTCATGCTTAGTACTGAATATAATGGAAACCTTTCCCTGCTGCCTGTGGCTTAGCCATTTGGTCAGGGTGAGGGTGGCAGTTGCCATATCAGCTAGGTGGGGCTATGTCAAACACAATAAAATGTGGATAGTGCTTGTGTTTGAGTGGTATAACTGCGTGATTTGGTTTTGTTTTGCTGTTTTTTCTTTCTAAATTTCCTTTTTATATTATTTAGAAATGTTAGAAAAATATGATCAGAAATGTGAAGGAGGTTCATGAAGCAAATTATAGCAAACCAGATAGCTTTGGATTTCTCTTTTTAAGTAGGTTAAGTAGTGTAAGTAGAGTAACATTCCTTAATTTGGTATGGCGATGGCCCAATTTGAAGTGGGGTGCTGCCTACATTAATTGATTTATTAAACATAATCCCAATCAACATATTAAAATAGTTTTCTTTTTTCTTTCTTTTAGAATAGTTTTATTTTGAGATTTGTCAACATGGTCATGAAGTTCACTTGAAAGAATAGTAGGCAAGAATTCTAAAATTGTTTTAAAAGATGATGGGTGCTAACCTTACTTAGATAGTAAAGTATATCACAGAGTTGTGGTGATTAAATGAGTGTGATGGCAGCACAGGATTGGACACAGGTCAGTGGTGATGCAGGGCCCAGAACAAGCCCTGGTATAGGTGAAGATGCAACATATGTTCAGAGAAGTGTCGTAAGTCGTTGTGGGAAGATGAGACAATGAGATAACTAGTTGGAATTTGTTTTTGTGAGCTGTGTAAAGAACTAAATTGATTTTCTCCCCAGATGAATCAGAGTTATGTAAAAAGTGAAATCATTAAAAATGTATGTACAGGCCGGGCGCGGTGGCTCACGCCTGTAATCTCAGCACTTTGGGAGGCCAAGGCAGGCGGATCGCAAGGTCAGGAGATCGAGACCATCCTGGCTAACACAGTGAAACCCCATCTCTACTAAAAATATATATATATAAAAATAGCAGGACGTGGTGGCGGGCGCCTGTAGTCCCAGCTACTGAGGAGGCTGAGGCAGGAGAATGGCCTGAACCCAGGAGGCAGAGCTTGCAGTGAGCCAAGATCGTGCCACTGCACTCCAGCCTGGGCAACAGAGCGAGACTCCATCTCAAAAAAAAAAAAAAATGTGTGTACAAAACCCATAAGAAACAACATCCAGAAGTGGTCCCAAATATATGTATCTATGGGAAGGGGGTGTATGATGAAGATGGACCTTTAATTTAATGGGGAAAGATGGATTATTTAGGAAATCTTACCTAAAGCAGGATCCCTACATCATCCCTGTACATTCATTCCACCAAATAAATCCTAGTTGGCTTTATTGAATTGAATGTAACAAGGGAAGCCGTGAAAGTTCTAGAAGGAAATAGGTAAGTGTTTTCAAAGTCTTAGGCTAGGAAAAGCCTTGTTAAGTACGACACAAAAAACAGAAGCATAAAAGAAAGGACTTCTAAATTTTGACTATGTTAATGAAAATTAGTGTTTATCACAGCATTGTTTATTTGAAACAGCACGTCTGTTAATATAAATGTATGTGTCTGTGGGGAAATGGTTAAGTAGATTATGATAAATGTGTACAGTGAAATATTCTGTATATAAAAATAAAATAATATAAAACTTTATTGGCATAAGATGTCTGTGACATATAAGTGAAAAATGGGTTATAAAACAAACCTGTTCCTACCTATTTAAGCATTATGTTATTCATATATATATGGATTTTTTGGTTTTTTTCTTTTTGTTTTGAGACAGGGTCTCACTCTGCCACGCAGGCTAGAGTACAGTGGTGAGTTGACAGCTCACTGCAGCCCTGCAGCTTCCACCTCCTGGACTCAGGTGCTCCTCCCACCTCAGCCTCCCGAGTAGCTGGGACTACAGGCATGTACCACCACACCTGGCTAATTTTTGTATCTTTTGTAGAGATATGGTTTCGCCATGCTGTCCAGGCTGGTCTCGCTCTTCTGGGTTCAAGCGATCCACCCACCTCAGCCTCCCAAAGTGCTAGGATTACAGATGTGAGCCACCACATCCAGCCTATTTATATATTTTTATCTTTATTTATATACATACATAGTCAGATGAATATGTATTGCCAAGACTTAAGAGCCAACTTCAGAGTTAGAACAGTCCATATAACTGCCTTCATTTCTTTTTTTTTTTTGAGACGGAGTCTCGCTCTGTCGCCCAGGCTGGAGTACAGTGGTACGATCTCAGCTCAGTGTAAGCTCCGCCTCCCAGGTTCATGCCATTCTCCTGCGTCAGCCTCCCGAGGAGCTGGGAGTACAGGCACCCACCAGCATGCCTGGCTAATTTTTTTGTATTTTTAGGAGAGACGGAGTTTCACTGTGTTAGCCAGGATGGTCTCGATCTCCTGACCTCGTGATCCGCCCGCCTCGGCCTCCCAAAGTGCTGGGATTACAGGCGTGAGCCACTGCATCCGGCCTTTTTTTTTTTTTTTTTTTTTTTGAGACAGCATTTCACTCTTGTTGCCCAGGCTAGGGTGTAATGGCGCAATCTTGGCTCACCGCGCAACCTCTGCCTCCCAGGTTCAAGTGATTCTCCTGCCTCAGCCTCCTAAGTAGCTGGGATTACAGGCATGTGCTACCACACCCGGCTAATTTTTGTATTTTTAGTAGACAGGGTTTCATCATGTTGGCCAGACTGGTATCGAACTCCTGATCTCAGGTGATCCACCCACCTCAGCCTCCCAAAGTGCTGGGATTACAGGTGTGAGCCACTGCGCCTGGCTGACTGCCTTCATTTCTAATACCAAATGCAAGTTGGGGAGTTCCCAAAACCACCCTCAGTTTCAATAATTCACTAGAAAAACAGAACGCACTGAAAAGTATTATATTCATGGTTGCAGTATATTATAAGGAAAGGATTCAAATTAAAATCAGCCAAGACGCAAGTTTTTACTGGACTTGATCCATTCTACCCCTGTGGTTGACCTTTAGTCTCTAGCCCCGCCCAGATGTCTGGCTAAGACCTTTAGTTAGCCTTTCCTCTGGAGGTTGGAACTGATACCCTGTGCTCCAGGCCCCCATTGTAAGTAAGATTGGTAACTGTTCTGTGGCCAAAGCCCCCAGGCAAACAAAGACACTCCCATCAGGCAGAACTAATTTCTAATTCCAGGGGCCTAGAATTCACCTCCCAGCAGCCCAGGGCAAAGGCTGGACCTCTCTTTGGGAAGGTTACTTCTTTTTTTTTTTTTTTTGGGGGGGGGACAGGGTCTCACTCTGTCGCCCAGGAGTGCGGTGGCACGATCTCGGCTCACCTCAACCCCCACCTCCCGGGTTCAAGCGATTCTCCTGCTTCAGCCTCCCGAGTAGCTGGGATTACAGGTGTGCGCCACTACTGCCCAGTTAATTTTTTTATTTTTAGTAGAGATGGGGTTTCATCATGTTGGCCAGGCTGGTCTTGAACTCCTGACCTCAAATGATCCACCTGCCTCAGCCTCCCAAAGTGCTGGGATTACAATCGTGAGCCACCGCACCCAGCCAGGAAGACTACTTCTTTGCTACACGATATTATCACCAAAATGTAACAGGTTATTTCTAGGTGGCAGAATTGAAGGTGAGTTTGCTTTTGTTCTTTGCACTTTTCCTTTTTGTTTGAATTTTCTTTTATTATGGATAGATATATATTTTAATCAATAAAACTACAAAAGCTTAAAAGATAAAAGTGAAAACTAAATCTCTGAATGGGTGGGAGGGCAGGCAGGGAGGCAGTACAAGAAATTCTAAAGAAAAACCAGTAGTGGCCGGGCGCGGTGTCTCACGCCTATAATCCCAGCACTTTGGGAGGCCGAGGCAGGTGGATCACCTGAGGTCGGGAGTTCAAGACCACCCTGGCTAACATGGTGAAACCCCGTCTCTACTAAAAATACAAAAAATTAGCTGGGCATGGTAGCGGGCACCTGTCATCCCAACTACTCAGGAGGCTGAGGAGGAGAACTGCTTGAACCTGGGAGGCAGAGAGGTTGCAGTGAGTCAAGATCGCACCATTGCACTCCAGCCTGGGCAACTCCTTCTCAAAAAAAAAAAAAAAAAAAAGACCAGTAGAGATGACTACACAAATATGTAACCTACATTCAAAAGACATGCCATAAAAACAAGTAAAAGACAATGAAAATCCTAGGGGAAACATTTGCAGAAACATCACAAAGCATTAGTACCACTAATATTATAATATTGCGAATATAAAATAGCAGGGGAAACAATGGCTGACACCTGGGCACAGCTGTAATCCCAGTACTTCGGGAGGCTGAGGTGGGCAGATCACCTGAGGTCAGGAGTTCAAGACCAGCCTGGCCAACATGGCAAAACCCTGTCTCTACAAAAACACAAAAATTAGCCAGGCATGATGGCAGTACCTGTAATCCCAGCTACTTGGGAGGCTGAGGCAGGAGAATCGCTTGAACCCGGGAGGTGGAGGTTGCAGTGAGCCAAGATCATGCTGCTGCAATCCAGCCTGGGTGACAGAGCGAGACTCCATCTGAAAACACACACACACACACACACACACAACACTGACATTTCAATGACTGTAAATGACGTGTAGTCTGTTTACCAGTAATGTCCCAAAGCCAATTTCCCGGCTTTGACATTGTGCTCCAGCGATACAAGAGCCACCACTGGGGAAAGCTGGGTGAAGGGTACATGGAGCTCTTTGTTCCATTTGTGTGACTTCCTGTGAGTCTATAATTACTTCAGAATAAGTTTTTAAAAAAATTTTATTATTATTATACTTTAAGTTTTAGGGTACATGTGCACAACGTGCAGGTTTGTTACATATGTATACATGTGCCATGTTGGTTTTTAGAAAAGGCAAAGGGCATGGGCAAACAGCTCAGAAAATAAGGGGCACATGGCTAACGCGCAGGTTTTTAATTATGAAATTTCATTAACAAATGATGCAAATTGAAGTGAAATACCAAGTTTGCCTCTTGCAAATCTGGTTTCATCTCCAGTCCGGAGGAGTGGGGAGCACCTTGGGGTCTGATTGGGGTTTACTCTTCTGGCGAGGAAACCTAGGACTCTGGCTTTAAATGGTGCCCTGCCCAGGGGTCCCTGCCCCTGCCCCTGCCTGAAAGTCCACTTATGGCTTGAATCTGACAGGAAACTTAAGAACATGCCCAAGAAGCTCCTAAAACTCAGGAGCATGCCTCACCATGCCCAGCATTGACCGCGTGCTGGGCCCAGGCCCTCATATCTGCTATGGCTGACCCAGCTGTCCAGTGTGGTGGATGTGGTCACTGTTTTGCAGAAGGTGGGCTGGGCCGGGCCGGCCTGGGTGACAAGGCCAGAAATGGAACCACTCTGCTTTCTTTGTTGGTTAGAAGTGGTCTAGACATGGTGGTGTCTGTCCTCTAGTGGAAGGCCTGGACACAGCCCATCCCAGGCAGGGTGAAGTCACCATTGCAGGCAGGCACATCTTGCCTGGTATCCACTCCCTCAAGTTGCCCTATTTTTGGGTGGTCATGGAAATGATTACTCCCTGCTTTTCACACAGAAAAGACAAACATACACCCTCACAAACAAGCTGGCACGCATGTGGGCGGAGCACCTGCAGGCACTCGAACACTCGCACACTGGAGTGTGCACCAGCCTTCCCGCCACAGCCCTCGGATCCTGCTTCTCCAACAGGATGTTCTTTGAATGTAAGAAAAAAGATGCCAAGAGATCCACGAGGAGGATGGAGCAGGACCTGAAACCCCCTGGGGTTCCTCCATAGGAGACTCTCTGCTCGGGCAGGTGGCCCGACATGCACACTGCCCCTCCTGTCAAGCCATTGGCTGTGGCCCCTCCCGCGTGCCAGCTCCTCAATGAACCTTTGTTCGTCTGTAGCCTGTTAGCTTTGGCTGCTGGCAGCCTGTGGGACCAGGCCCACATCCCAGGACTAGCCGATAGAGACTGCGCTTTTGAAGCAAGTGAATTGGACTCCTGGAAGAGTCATTCCTCCACTCCCTCATTGAAACCACCTAATAACCGTGATCCTCATATCTGGATCTGGTGCACAGAATTGACTCATTCACAAGTTTATATCTGTTTTTGTGATGAATTGCCTTCCGCAATTAACTAGAAGCCCTAGAATGTCTTGGACCTTGCCTGGTCTTTTTTCCTTGTTTATTTTGAAAAAGTAATACAGTAGTCCCCCCTTATCTGAGGGGGTGTGTTCTAAGACCCCAGTGGATGCCTGAAAGCTCAGATAGTGCCGAACCCTGTATACAGTACATTTTTTTCACATGTTAGCTATATACTTGTGATAAAGCTTAATTTATAATTTAGGCACAGTAAGAGATTAACAACAATAATAACATAGAGCAATTATGACAATCTACTATTCACAATTGCATGGATAGAAAATCTGTTTTTACCATAGATCTTAGCAACCTCAGCCTATGACTTTTTTCCTTGTTAAGTTGAGAACTTTCACCTTTTCACTTAATGAAAGCACTTTAAGGCTTCTCTAGGTCATATCTGAATTGCCAGCATCACTACTCTTATGCTTTGTGGCCATTATTAAGTAAAATAAGGGCTACCTGAACATAAGCATTGTGATACCACAACCATGGATCTGATCACTGAGATGGCTGCTAAGTGACTTAGCAGGTGGGTGGCAACTACAGTGTGGATCTGCTGGACAAAGGGATGAGTCATGTCCCAGGCGGGACAGAGCGGTACGGCATGAGATTTCATGCTATTCCAAATGGTGCACGGTTTAGGATTTATAGATTGTTTATTTCTGCAACTTTCCATGTAATATTTTCAGACAGCGGTTGATCATGGGTAAAGCACAATACCGCAGAAAAGAGAGGAATGCTGTACATTACAGTGTTATATTTCAACAATACAAAACAGTGATCGGTGAACACTCCTTCTCACTGGACCCCTTGCTTCTCCAGCTCATCTCTGCAAAGGGAAATCGCTGTAGCACTCTTACCTTTTCTTATGTATCCACCTTGGCTGTCTTTTCTCCTCCCTCCTCTCCTACGTGTCTGTGTGGATATCTCTGAATATAAACGGTAGCCATACCAGGCCGGGCGCGGTGGCTCACGCCTATAATCCCAGCACTTTGGGAGGCCAAGGTGGGTGGATTGCTTGAGGTCAGGAGTTCGAGACCAGCCTGGCTAACATGGTGAAACCCTGTCTCTACTAAAAATACAAAAATTAGCTGGGCGTGGTGGTACACGCCTGTTATCCCAGCTACTCGGGAGGCTTAGGCAGGGGAATTGCTTGAACCCGGGAGGCGGAGGTTGCAGTGAGCTGAGATTGCCACTGCACTCCAACCTGGCGACAGAGTGAGACTCCCATCTCAAAAAAAAAAAAAATAGATAATAAAAATAAAAAACACATGGGCTGGGCACGGTGGCTTGTGCCTGTAATCCCAGCACTTTGGGAGGTCGAAGCGGGCAGATCACGAGGTCAGGAGATCAAGACCATCCTGGCTAACATGGTGAAACCCCGTCTCTACTAAAAATACAAAAAATTAGCTGGGCATGGTGGCAGCGGGCATCTGTAGTCCCAGCTACTTGGAGGCTAAGGAAGGATAGTGGCGTGAACCTGGGAGGTGGAGCTTGCAGTGAGCCGAGATCGCGCCACTACAATCCAGCCTGGGCAACAGAGTGAGACTCTGTCTCAAAAAACAAAACAAAACAAAACAAACAAACAAAAAAACAGAAAAAAGAAAAACAAATGGTAGCCATACCATATATCTTGTACCTTGGTTTTATTTTTGTTTTTTCACTTAACAGTGCATCTTGTAGGTCTTCCCTATATGTTACCACATAGAAATGTGTTATTTTAAAAATTACCCCGTAGTGTTCCACTGTGTAGATATGCCAGTTTTTTTGTTTTGTTTTGTTTTGTTTTTGAGATGAGCCTCGCTGTGTCGCCCAGGCTGGAGTGCAATGGCGCAATCTCAGCTCACTGCAAGCTCCGCCTCCCAGGTTCATGCCATTCTCCTGCCTCAGCCTCCCAAATAGCTGGGACTACAGGCACCTGCCATCACACCCGGCTAATTTTTTGTATTTTTAGTAGAGATGGGGTTTCACCGTGTTAGCCAGGATGGTCTCGATCTCCTGACCTTGTGATCCACCCACCTCGGCCTCCCAAAGTGCTGGGATTACAGGCGTGAGCCACCGCACCCGGTGATATGCCAGTTTTGACTGGTTCCCTGTGATGAATATCTAGGTTATTTCCAACCTTTTGCTGCCACAAACAGTGCTGCAGTTTAATGTCCTTCTCTTCACGTCTTTGTGCCCATGTGAGGTGGATCTGTTGAATCACTTCCTAGGAGTGGGCTTGTGGGTCACAGGGATGTGCAGTTACAGTGTTGATGGGCAGTTGTCAGCTTGCCCTTCAAAAAGGCTCACAATTGTTTTTGCCCATCATTCTATCCCCAGCACCAGCTTAGTGACGAGAACTCTTCCCCACCAGAGCTCTAAACCGATTGGGAAGTAAAACGGAGGAATCACTTTGTAGCAGCGCTATTCGCTGTAGCCCAAAGGTGGATACGACCTGTGTCCTACTGATGATGGATAAACAGAATGTGGTCCATCTCTACATGGAATATGATTCTGCCTTGAAAGTAATGAAGTTCTGAGAATATTTTTTTCTTTCTTTCCCCCTCCCTCCCTTCTTCTCTCTTTCTCTCTTCCCTTCCTTCTCCTTCTCTTTCTTTTCTCTTTTCTTTTCTTCTTTTGAGACAGGGTCTTGCCCTGTCACCCAGGCTGGAGTGCAGTGGTACAATAGTGGCTCACTGCAGCCTTGACCTCCTGGGCTCGAGCGATCCTCCCATCTCAGTCTTCTGAGTAGCTAGGACCACAGGCACATGCCACCAAGCCCAGCTGATTTTCTGATTTTTTGTGGAGATGGTGGTCTCTCACTGCGTTACCCAGACCAGTCTCAAACTCCTGGGCTCAAGCAGTTCTCCTGCCTTGGCCCCTCAAAGTGCTGGGATTACAAGTGGGGAACTAGGTAATGGTGCTGGTTATAAAACATTGTGAATGTTCTTAATGGCACTGAATCATCTACTTTAAAATGGTTAAAATGGTAAATTTTATATTTATTTTACTGCAAGAAAAAGAGTCAGCAGATGGTGGCCAAAATATTACCTTTATTGTTGACCAAGCTGAGGATACGGCTTATAAGAGAACCCCGGACTGACCTTCCACCTCCACCCCCTCTTCAGGAGCAGGGGAAGGAGGGAACGACCCCAGCCCAGGTTCTTCTTCAGCACTCATTGTACCTGTCCTGCAGCACTCACTGTGAGATGCCCCACTCTACCTGTCTGTCAGGGAGTAGGGAGGAAGGCAGGGATGTTTTGCTAAGGGGTGTCCCTCTAAGAAGCACCAGGAATGGTGAAGAAACGTTGCCCCATGACAAACAAATATGGTTGAATGAACAAATGAATGGGCTCCACCACTGTTCTGAGACCTGTAACGACAGCCCCAGAGCCCTCTGCATGCTTGTTTGTTTTTTTTTTTTTTTTTTTTTTGAAACGGTGTCTCACTCTGTCGCCAGGCTGGAATGCAGTGGTGCCATCTTGGCTCACTGCAACCTCTGCCTCCCAGGTTCAAGCGATTCCCCTGCCTCAGCCTCCCAAGTAGGTGGGACTACAGATGCGTGCCACCATGCCCAGCTAATTTTTGTATTTTTAGTAGAGGTGGAGTTTCACCATGTTGGCCAGGATGGTCTTGATCTCTTGACCTCATGATCTGCCTGCCTCGGCCTCCCAAAGTGCTGGAATTACAGGCGCGAGCCACTGCGCCCAGCCTTTTCTTTTTTTTTTTTTTTTAAATTGAGACGGAGTCTTGCTCTGCTGCCCAGGCTGGAGTGCAGCGGCGAGGTCTCAGCCTCCTGAGTAGCTGGGATTACAGGCACGTGCCACCATGCCTGACTAATTTTTGTATTTTTAGTAGAGACAGGATTTCACCATGTTGGCCAGGCTGGTCTCGTGACCCTCCTGACCCTCGTGATCTGCCCACCTCGGCCTCCCAAAGTGCTGAGATTACAGGTGTGAGCCACCGTGCCCGGCCTCTGCCTGCTTTCTTTTGGAGAGAATGGTCTGAGCAGGAGTCAGGAGTTCGTCCCAGCCGGACCCAACAGAATTAGGGACCCCTGAGCTGGCCATACCTGGCCTGCCCTCTCTGCCTGCCCCTGTTCTTACTTCCAGCTTGGTCTGTGCAAGGCTTGCAATTTAATTTCCTTCCATTCCAAAGCAGTCTCTTGCCAGCCCTCTGAGGAATTCATAGTTTGCTAGTTTCATCCAAGAAAAGTTTTGAGAGAGACCTTTGTTGTACTGTGAATTTCCTGTTTCATGTCAAGAACCTGCCTTCTAGGAAGGGCAGCTGTGGCAGGGTGGTGTAAAGATTGTTCTTCATGGAAAATTTAGCATTCATTTAATAACTGCATATTTAAAACACCTCCCACGTGCCAGGCCCTGTGCTGGCGACCCTAGGCGATGGCCTTCCCACAGAGGGGGAGGAGAGGGCTAGCGAATGGGTGAGTGCAGTCGGCCTTCTCTGTTCTGATGGGCAGATGGCAGGGGCGGGTTCAGGAGGTGGAGGCCAGAGGAGGATTGCGTGTCTTGGGGGAAGCCAGTGGTCTTGCAGAAATGGTCAGAACATGTTTCTGGTCTGCTTTAAAGAAGGAATGGAGCATAATCCAAGTTAGACTAAGAGGCAGCCCAGTCACCTTTGTCTGGAAGATGTTGAGCTGGCAGCATGAGTTAGGGGAGCAGAAGTCCCCCCAGTCACAGACGCTTTCTGGCGGTGCTTCCCTGGGGGCTCTGCCAGGGAGGGCTGCCCTCCACTGCTGCAGGCTCCCTTGTGGGCTTTTTAAAAAAAATTTTTAGACAGGGTCTCTCTCTGTCACGCAGGCTGAGGTGCAGTGGCACCATGATAGCTCACTGCACCCTCCAACTCCTGGGCTCCAGGGATCCTCCCACCTCAGCCTTCCAAGTAGCCAGGACCACAGGCACAGGCTGCCACTCCCTGCTACTTTTTTCTTTTTCTTTTTCTTTTCTTTTTGAGACGGAGTCTTGCTCTGTCGTCCGGGCTGGAGTGCA
Source organism: Pan troglodytes (assembly GCF_028858775.2). Classification (NCBI taxonomy): domain Eukaryota; kingdom Metazoa; phylum Chordata; class Mammalia; order Primates; family Hominidae; genus Pan; species Pan troglodytes. The sequence goes on from NC_072408.2 coordinate 128,957,430, forward strand.
GTGATGCGATCTCGGCTCACTGTACTCTCCGCCTCCCGGGTTCACGCCATTCTCCGGCCTTAGCCTCCCAAGTAGCTGGGAGTACAGGCGCCCGCCACCACAACGCCTGACTAATTTTTTTTGTATTTTTAGTAGAGACGGGGGTTTCACCATGTTAGCCAGGATGGTCTCGATCTCTTGACCTCGTGATACACCCGCCTCCGCCTCCCAAAGTGGTGGGATTACAGGCGTGAGCTACCGTGCCCGGCCTTCTTTTCTTTTTCTTTTTTTTTTTAAAGAGACGAGGTCTTGTTATATTGCCCAGGCTGGTCTGGAACTCGTGAGCTCAAGTGATCCTCCCGCCTCAGCCCTCCAAGTGCTGGGATTACAGGCGTGAACCACTGCACCTGGCCCATTGTGGGACTTTTAGAGCAGCTTTTCCTGAGTACCCTGTGAAGAAGGGTCCCCGTGGAGGTCTGCGTAGGAAATGTCCCTGCTCCTCTCCTTGAAGATTGATGGGGCACAGCCTAACCGCTCTGCCAGGCCCATCAGGAGCCTGCCCAGGGTTTCTGGGCATGAGTCGTCCAGGGCGTCCCTTCCTTTGTGACACCTGACGCATTCATTGCCACCTTGCCACCTTCTGAGGCATCACAGAACTTCACGCGTTGCCTCCTCAGATCTTGACTTGAAATTGCCTTGGGGGCGGGCTGGGGGTGCAGGCCGTCGACCTTTTCCGGCCCGCCGTGTCTGGTTTGTTTGGATTTTGAGTTGGACGCCCTTCTTTGTGTTTGTTGAGCGCCACCTGTTGGTCATAGAGATATTACCGAAACTCGGGGTGGAACGGTGATCCCAGTTGGGAGTTCTGGTCTCTGTGTTGCTGCTGAAGTCTGACTGTGTTTGACGTAAACACCCAAAGAAAAGGGAAACATTTCAGCTCACGGAGAGGAAGAAGAGGGGACCCTCAAACTAAACTTTGAGGTTTCTAGCCTGTAAGGCTAAATTTCCCTGCGTCTTGCCGCTCCCCTCATTGTGTGTGATTAAAGCTGTTGGTATGACACCCTCTGCCCTCCAGCTTTGTCTGCTGTACCACCTGCCTTCAGACTCCCTTTTTTGGTTGGTTATTTTTGTTTGTTTGTTTTCTGAGACGGTCTTGCTCTTTCACTTAGGCTGGAGTGCATTGGTGCCATCATGGCTCACTGCAACCTCAAACACCTGGGCTCAAGCGACCTTCCTGCCTCAGTCTCTCCAGTAGCTAGGACTATAGACGCGTGCCACCATGCCCGTTTCACACATTGAGGGCTTTTCACTGCCTCGATCAGGCTGAGTTCTGCTCACTGGGGCCACCACAGGCCAGGCAGAAGGAACTGTGTGGGCTTCGTCGAGCTGGCTTTCCCTATCCACTAGGCCTTTGCTTAAACGCCACTTCCTCCAGAAAGCCTCCCCTCGCTGCTCTGGTCAGGTTGGTTATCCACCTTGTGCCCACAGCCATCTGCCCTTCAGGACGCTGAGCGCAGAGGCATGACGTGTGCTCCCACCCAAGGCGTGCTGCATGAGGGGAACCTCCCCGCCTCAGCCGCCCCCCTGCCTCAGCTGCCCCCCTCCTCAGCCGTCCCCCTCCTCAGCCGTCCCCCACCTCAGCCGTCCCCCGCCCTCAGCCGTCCCCCGCCCTCAGTCCTCGGCTCTTCATAGCGCAGAGCAGATGAGGCTTCTGCAGCTACGCAATCCCACCCTCAGGGCTGGCCTGGCACTCGGAGCTGACCTCTGCCCAGGTCTCTGTTCCTGGTGTTGGCAGAGGGCACCGGTGTCACCTTTTCCACCTGTGGAGAAAGAGGAACCACATGGCAATATGGCAAACATAAGAGAAAGGACTTCAGGGCGGGGGTTGTTAAAAACATCATACCCTTCAATGTATGTACCTACTATGTACTCATAAAAATCAAAACAATTTTTTTTTTAATTATGCCTTTTGCCAGGCACGGTGGTGCATGCCTGTAATCCTACCACTTCTGGAGGCCGAGGTGGGAGGATCACTTGAGGTCAGGGGTTCAAAACCAGCCTGACGAACGTGGTGAAACCCTGTCTCTACTAAAAATACAAAAATTAGGCCGGGCTTGGTGGCTCACGCCTGTAATCCCAGCACTTTGGGAGGCCGAGGCAGGCAGATCAGCTGAGGTCGGGAGTTCCAGACCAGCCTGACCAACATGATGAAATCCCATTTCTACTAAAAATAGAAAATTAGCTGGGTGTGGTGGCGCATGCCTGTAATCCCAGCTATACGGGAGGCTGAGGCAGGAGAATCACTTGAACCCGGGAGGCAGAGGTTGCCGTGAGCTGAGGTCGCGCCATTGCACTCCAGGCTGGGCAACAAGAGCGAAACTCCATCTCCAAAAACAAACAAAAATTTGGCTGATGTGGTGGTGGGCACCTGTAGTCCCAGCTACTCGGTTGGCTGAGGCGGCAGAATCGCTTGAAGCCAGGAGGCGGAAGTTGCAGTGAGCCAAGGTCTCGCCACTGCACTCCAGCCTGGGCAACAGAGTGAGACTCCATCTCAAAAAAAAAAAAAAAAATTATGCCTTTCAGTAATAACTTAACTCTAGATCATTGAGATTGTTATTAATATCTTTGTGTTTGCTTTAGGGTTTACCAGTTGTGTGTGTGTCTAAGCATGTGTGTGTGTGTATTTTACTGTACACAAATGTGCTTTCATTTAGTCCTTATTAACACACTCTAGAGGAGGAGGCGTCATTCTGATTTTACCCAGGGCACTGCTGTGGTAGGCAGCAGGTACGCCATGACACAGCAGTGGCTGTCTGATTCCGTAGCTGCCTGCTGTACCACCGGTGAGGCCAGGCCCTCAGCATGGAGGTGGGTTAGATGAGCCTTTGAACTTGGGAGAGAAGGAAGGAAGAAGGTGTGTGACTACTCTGAGTCCCTGACCCGTTGTGCAGAGGCTGCTGCTGTCTGCGTGTCTCTTGTGTGCTGAGAGGATGCACTGTGACATTTTTCTGGGGGAGTCATAACCTTCTGGCCTGTATTGCCCAAAGCCTGGGCTCCTTGGGGGTTTGGGTGGGGATAGGCACAAGGGTCCTGCCAGGGGCACAGCCAGGGCATCTGCCTTCCAGGGCAGGTTCCAGGTTCACAGAATGTTTGCTGCTCAGGCGCTTCCTGTGAAGACTGCAGCTACTGTTGGCAAATCTCGGCTTGCCACGTGGCCTTTCTGAGTGGGACTGGAGAAGGGGCAGGGCTGTGGCCTGTGGTCAGATCAAACCTCCACAGCCGCACTGTGATATGGACCAGAAATAGTGCCTTGCCCATCTCAAGCCATCTGAAAAAGAGAAACCCTATGCGGGCTGCCCAGAGATGGCTCCCGGCCTAGCACTTGGAAAACTGAGCTGCCCAAGACAGCTGTGCCACCAGGGAGGCTGGGTTTACAAGTGCTCTGGACTTATTGAATGAAGAATTGTTAATTGAGCCCCTACTATGTGCCAAGCCACCAAACGTCCTCCCTAGAGGAGCTGCAGTGTCAACAGGGAAAGGTGCTTGTGTGCAGACACTACTACATAAGAGCTCCCGTGAGACTGTCCCCGAGTGGAGGAGAGCAGAGGGACCCTGAAGGAATCAGCAGCAGCCTGGGAGAGGCTAGGCCAGCTCAGAGGAGATGGTGTCGGGGGCAGCATCTTGAAGGATTAGGAGGTGGCTGAGTGGAGGGCCATCAAGAGTGAGGACCATGTCAGAGGCTCTGGGAGGCAGAATAGGCCCTGCCCTGCAGGCGCTCAGGCCAGTGGGATGCTTGGGTACTTGGATTGTGAATGCCTCGTGGGGGCTGGTGGCAAAGCAGGCAGGCCACGACCAGGTCACAGGAGCCTGGTTTTCACTCTGTGGTCAACAGATTTCTTTTAATTTTTAGTTATGGAAAATTTATAGGATATGCCAAAGTAGACGGAAGAATGTAGTGAACCCCACATGCTGCCACCGCACACACCAGTTGCTGTGTGACCCATGACTGCCCTTGGTCTGCCCCTCTCTGGAAACAAGAATGACTTTGAATCCAGGAAGGGAGGCTCGTCAAATGTGAATAACAATGAACAGCCCAAATGCAACCTTTGCTCCTCCTGGAGGGCACTCACTGCATGCCCAGTGTTCAGTTTGTGAGTCTGGTTCATGGAATCCTCCCAGCAGCCCTCTGCAGAGGTGTTTGGGTTAAAGTCCCTTCAACAGATATTGGTGGGTGGCTCCAAGGCTGCAAAACCCCCACGGCCAGTCCTGCCCTCCGTGCCCTGACAGCATCCCCGCCATGCCCTGCCCTGTGTGGTTCTGAAGAAATCCCCCAGTGACCTGAATTCCATGAAGCCGGGTGTATGGCTGGGGGTGGATCAGTCAAGAGTTTGGTCCTGGAATGATCGGGTGGCACTTTGTAATTTCACTTCAATTTCAGAGTAACCACTGAGTCTCCCCGCTTTGCCTTGCCTTTCAGTGGGAAGTTGGTGTCTCCAAAGTGGAAGAATTTCAAGGGCCTGAAGCTACAGTGGAGAGACAAGATCCGGCTCAATAATGCCATCTGGCGGGCCTGGTACATGCAGTGTAAGTGCCGCCCAGCCTGGGCGCCGGTGGTGGTCAGAACTTCACGGCCTGGAGGCCTGGGCACCCAGGGACCAGAGTCTGCTCCTGGGACCTGGTGTTTCTAACAGAAGTTCAGTCTGTGCAGACAGGAAACCCAAGCCAAGTCCTAGGGGAGTGGACATTTATTGGCCATCAGGCCCAGCAGAGGAGTGGCATCTGAAGAGTCAGGGAGCAGGTCTAGGAAGACTCAGGCATGGGCCTTCTCTCTCCAGCCCGAGTGTCATGGACCCGGTAGCTTCTCCGGGAGATGAGTGTGCTAGGGCAGGCTTGTGTTGGGCTGGCCTTTCTCTGAGAAGCCACACTGCCTCTCTGACTGAGGCGTTCGTTATTGACAGATTCCTCTCCTTTCACCTGGACTCCTTTATTTCCCTGAAATCTCCTTTTCCTAGGGAAGGAGAAGGAAAGGGTACCTGGGAATGTGGTCTGCCCTAGGGGAGGGGTGCAGCAGACAGGCTGGGGCTCCCTCAGGGGTCTGGATCATGGTGCTGACTCTCACCCTCTCTCTGCTCAGATCTGGAGAAGCGCAAGAATCCTGTGTGCCACTTTGTGACACCCCTGGACGGCTCTGTGGATGTAGACGAGCACCGCCGGCCGGAGGTACTTGGCAGTGACCAAGGGTGGCTGAGAGTGGAAACATACCAGCACCTCACCAGGAGTGGCTCACTGCGGGCTGGTCCTGCAGGAGAGGCTGCCGAGGGTAGTGCAGGGCCTGCCCTGCGCCATCCATGCCCTGGGGGCCAGGCCTGGGAGCTGGTGGCCTCTGGCAACCCCAGGCTGCAGAGCCTCCCCCTTCTCAGAGGGACTGGCCCAGGGACTGAGGGGGTTAATATCTTTCTGTTAATTTTTAAAGTGTGTGTCTATGTGTGATTATACATGCACAGGAAGTGTCTAGAGGAATATATAGAAGTGTCTTTATTAAGAGACTTCAGGAACCTCTGGGGAGTAGGATTAGGGCTGCCAGATGAGGGGGAGATGCTTTCTTCACTGCATACTCTTCTGTGTGGCTTTAATTTTGTCTAGGCATGTCTCACTGTTAACGATAAAGGGGGAATTTAGAAGGTAAGCTAATGAAAGACAGTTTTGAGACAGGTATAATCTGGTATTAGACACTATCAAGGGATATCATTTTGTTGGGTATGGCAATATTGTAATCAGTTCTTTTTAACAGAAAAGCATCTTTGCTGTCGAGGACACACACACAGTGTTTGTAGGTGAGGTGATTTGGGCCTTGAGATCAGAAAGTGAGGCAACCCCAGGCATTGGGGCTCCTTATCTCTGGAGCTCGAAGGCTGTCATGCAAGGCATCCACACTGGCATCACGCGAAGGTTGGATGAGAGGCCCCTGGAGGGCACATTCCACCTGAAACTTCCTGGAATTGGCTGTTCATTTTTGCCCTTTGAATGTGGCAGAGGCTGCGGGGAAGGGGCATTTATGGGGGGGCTTGGGAATTGCTGCAGTGTTCCCCTGCTTCTTCCTCTGCTGGAGCATTCTGCTCTCACCCTGTCCTCCTGGACAGAGCCTCAGGACCGTGCCCCCAAGGCCTTTGGCTACCTTAGGTCTTGAAATGACAGCGCATTGTTAGCTAGAGGGTCTGCTGTAGCATGGAAGAAGCGGGACGTACTTTCTGAGTGATGTGGTAGCCACTGTGGGGTTTCCCGCTGGATTGCCTAAGGCCTGATTGTAGTGCCGGATACTCAGTACACCAGTTGAGCTTTGCTAATCAAGCAGAGCCCCCTCTTCACTCTGCCCTCTGTCCCTGTCCTAGGCCATCACCACGGAAGGGAAGTACTGGAAGAGCCGCATCGAGATTGTGATCCGGGAGTATCACAAGTGGAGAACCTACTTCAAGAAAAGGGTATCTGGCTGGAGTGTTCAGGCAGCCCGCCTAGGGAGGGAGTGGGCAGAGTCCCTGGTTCAGGGCCCTGGCCGAGGCAGTAGGCTCCACAGCTGCCCCACCTGAACGTGGAGCGTCAAGCAGTAAATCTGGGGCCCAGCGTGCCAGACTAGCCTGGGCAATGGCCTGCCTCGGTCAGGTTGTCTTTGCTCTCAGTTTCCCCATCTGTGCACTGGGTGGAAGTCTCTTTTGTGCAGGCATCGGCCTGGGGATGGTGTGAGCAGGACCCCTACCTGCCTCCCTGAGAGTTCTGTATATTCTAGAGCCCTTGGGCCCTCCTAGGGCCATTGGTGACCACCGTGTCCTGTCCCTTTGCCCACAGCTACAGCAGCACAAGGATGAGGACCTCTCCAGCCTGGTCCAGGTGGGTGAGCCTGGGAGCTCTGAGGACCCCCACTTTGACATGAAACAGCAGGGACTTCGGTGGCCCACCAGGGAGCCCTGCAAAAGGTGGCAGGCCATGGGCCCTCCCTGGAGTCTCAGGAATGGCTCAAGAAGCAGTCCAGCTCTCTCTCCTGGGTGGGCTGGAGGGAGCCGCTCTCCAAATGCCTCCACCCTGCTGCCTCACTTCCACGGAGCAGCCCTTTGACGAATTTCCCCAGGTGACAGGCGTGGGAATTCTTCGTCCCACTGTTACTCTTTGATGCTTCCTCCCCTGTGTTGGTGTCGTGTTAGGACGATGACATGCTGTATTGGCACAAGCACGGGGATGGATGGAAGACCCCCGTCCCCATGGAGGAGGATCCCCTGCTGGACACAGACATGCTCATGTCGGAATTCAGCGACACCCTCTTCTCCACACTTTCTTCACACCAGCCGGTGGCCTGGCCCAATCCCCGGGAAATAGGTAACCCAAACCAGGGCCTTGGGCTTTGAACAGCCAGCCGCTTCCTTCTCTGCCAGGCCCCCTCTGGGCCAGGGTTCCTTCAGGGCCATCTCTGAGCTGCTGCACGTCACGGTTGGGGGCAGGCAGTAAGGAAGGGAAGGATGGCCGGCCTCATTTGACATCCAGGCCGCACGTACCGAGTGGATGGGGTCTGCAGAGTGGGCCCACTGGGCAGCTGCCATTCCCGTAGTGCCATGGTGGGAGGACAGCAGCAGGGTCTAGTCTGAGTCATTGGCACATTTCAGATACCGTTCATTTCACGGGGTACGTGTGCCGTGCCTAAGCCGAGGCGGCCGGGCCGTGACTCATGCTAAAGAAAATCAGAAGCACTCCCGGGAGTGACTGCTCACCTTGGTGGCATTCAGTCTTCCAGTTAACCTCTCAGGGAAGAGCCCAAAGATTGAAAATTAGAACAGTGTTGGGGGAGGTCTCTGTTCTCTCTTGAGCTCTTTACAGCTTCCTGGGGTGTCCATTCCCTGATACTCAATTTTACCTTCCTGGCAAAAACTTACTTTCCTGCCTTTTGAGGGTGCGGAATGGCCACAAACCCTGAGAAGGTAGAAATCCCAGCCAGCTCCTTGGAAGACTCTGGGATGTGAGCAGGGCCAGGAAGTTCTGTTCCAGGCCTTTTTTACATTCCTGCAACATTGTCTGAGAAGACAAAATGGTTCCTCTCTCTGTGATTCTTGCAGCACATCTGGGAAATGCAGACATGATCCAGCCGGGACTGATTCCTTTGCAGCCTAACCTGGACTTCATGGACACCTTTGAGCCTTTCCAGGGTGAGGACCAGAGGCAGAGAGAGCACGGTTGCCTGCATCTCCCCCAGCCCAGCACAGAGCAGATCGCTGCCTTCCTTTAAGAGGCGAGACTTGGTAGAATGGGCAAGGGGGCGAGCAAAGAATTTTTTTGTAAACTGAACTGTTTTTTGTAGTAACTGCAAGGTCTGGGAAGTTTTTCTGGGACATTGTTCAGCAAGGAAATTGGCTCTGGATTTAGCCGTGACTGTAAGCAGTTCTCCCTCGAAGCAGCAGAGGGCACTGATGACACGGCCAGCTCCCTACCAAGGCCCTGCAGTTAGATGGGTCCTTGAGCACCTGCCATTGTGACAGCAGCAGAAACGTCAGGCCTGGGAGTGTTTCAGAGCCCAGGATAGTTGCCAACATGTGTGGTTCCAACCAGAGCCCCCTTTCTACAGAAAAAAAGGTGTCTCAGGGTAATACCCTCTGTCCATGGCATCCCCCTGGGGGCCATGTGGGGTTTAGGGGTTTAGTCGTTGATTTGTTTGAGTCTTTTTTTTTTTTTTAGAGACAGGGTCTTGCACTGTCACCCAGGCTAGAGTGCAGTGGTTCAATCATGGTTCACTGCAGCCCTGAACTCCTGGGCTCAAGTGATCCTCCCACCTCAGCCTCCTGAGTACCTGGGACTACAGGCACACACCACCACACCCAGTTCATTTCTTCATTTTTTTGTAAAGACGGGGGTCTGCTATGTTGCCCAGGTGATCCTCCTGCCTCTGCTTCCCAAAGTGCTGGGATTACAGGTGTAAGCCATCACACCCAGCCTGTTTTAGTCTTTGTTATTTTGAGACAGAGCCTTGCTCTGTAGCCCACGCTGGAGTGCAGTGGCAAGAACACGGCTCACTGCACCCTCAACCTCCCTCCTGGACTTAAGCGATCCTTCCGCTTCAGCCTCCTGTGTAGTTGGGACCACTGGTGGCACCAACCAGGCATGGTGGTTGTGGTTGGCACCTTTTTTTTTTTTTTTTTTTTTTGAGACGGGAATCTCGCTCTGTCATCAGGCTGGAGTGCAGTGGTGCGATCTTAGCTCACTGCAACCCCTGCCTCCTGGGTTCAAGCCATTCTCCTGCCTCAGCCTCCTGAGTAGCTGGGACTACAGGCATGTGCCACTACACCCAGCTAATTTTTGTATTTTTAGTAGAGATGGAGTTTCACCATGTTAGCCAGGATGGTCTTGATCTCTTGACCTCATGATCTGCCCACCTCGGCCTCCCAAAGTGCTGGGATTACAGGCATGAGCCACCACGCCTGGCCCTGTTTGAGTCTTGATTCCAGCAAATGCTGGGCACACTGAGCTCAGAAGACCCCTGCTGTTGTTTTTCAGACCTCTTCTCTTCTAGCCGCTCCATTTTTGGCTCCATGCTACCTGCATCTGCCTCAGCACCTGTACCAGATCCCAACAACCCACCTGCACAGGTAGAGGAAGCTGGGGGATGGGTGGGGGAAGGGGCTGGCAGGCACAGGGCTGCTCATCAAAGGTTTGCTGCCAGAGCAAGGCTAATGGCATAGCCACACAGTCACCAGCAAAGCGCCAAGCAGCGCTAGACCAGCACTAATGTGCAGAGGCACGATTCCATCCCTCTTTTACAGCATCCTTCAGCACCCATGGGGTGGGAGACTCTTGGTCCAGGTGTGCTTCTGCCTGAGTGCCAGGTAACCTATGTGCAGCTAGCTCTGCTCCGACTAATTAACACAGAATTAGCTAGACAGAGAAGAAAAACATGGATTACTAATAAAAATAACTTCTGTATATTTCTTTCACGTTTTACTAAGCAATCCAAAAAGTTGCTTACAGGTGCTTGGGCTACAGAGCTGAGTGAGGTACCATTCTTTGTCCTTACGGAGCCCTCATGCTTATGCCCATGACCAGTTAGACACTGGTAACCTGGCACCATCTTCAAATGGGCTCCGGGAAGGATTGCTACTGCAGAGACTGGGATCTGAACCATTGATTCCTCGTAGCTTTTCTTATTTAGGAAGAGGTGGCCTGATGACCAGTTGACACGTGAAATCGTCCTCGGGGAGCCCCGAGCAGCTGCAATCCAGGCTGCCTCTGCTCAGTAATAGAAGATGGCAGAGACTTTGGGGAGACTCTGCTGGACTCCAGAAACAAGATATTCCCAGGCTGCTAGCCAGCTGTGTGAGGGCCGTTGCCTTATCTGAGCTCTGAGTTATTTAGTTTTTAATGGAAACAAGACCCCCGCAGACACGCAGGGAAACACAAATCCCTATCAGATCAGCAGCCATGGGCGTGGAGACGTGGCCTTTGTCCCTCTGTCCCAGCGCCCGGCCTGTGTAGTTGGACTTGGCAGTGTGCAGCGCTAGAAAGGAATTGTCTGACCTCAGCATTGCTTCCTGGCTCCTTTCTTCCTTTTTCAGGAGAGCATCCTGCCGACCACAGCCCTCCCCACTGTGAGCCTTCCTGACAGCCTCATCGCGCCCCCTACCGCCCCATCCCTGGCTCACATGGATGGGCAGGGCTGTGAACACACCTCCCGGACTGAGGACCCGTTTATCCAGCCCACGGACTTCGGTCCCTCAGAGCCGCCACTGAGTGTCCCGCAGCCCTTCCTCCCTGTCTTCACCATGCCCCTGCTGTCTCCCAGCCCCGCCCCACCGCCCATCTCCCCCGTGTTACCATTAGTTCCTCCTCCTGCCACTGCCCTGAACCCCCCGGCTCCACCCACCTTCCATCAGCCGCAGAAGGTTGCTGGAGTCAACAAAGCGCCGTCTGTCATCACCCACACGGCCTCTGCCACCCTCACCCACGATGCCCCCGCCACCACCTTCAGCCAGAGTCAGGGCCTTGTGATCACCACCCATCACCCTGCCCCGTCAGCGGCCCCTTGTGGGCTGGCACTGTCTCCTGTCACCCAGCCTCCCCAGCCACGGTTAACTTTTGTGCACCCCAAACCTGTATCCTTGACTGGGGGCAGGCCTAAGCAGCCCCACAAAATAGTGCCTGCTCCCAAACCAGAGCCCGTGTCCTTGGTGTTGAAGAATGCCCGCATCGCCCCAGGTGAGCCAGGCGGGGAGACTCAGTGCGGGGCTCCCCCCGACCCAGAGGGATGTTTTCCCATCCCAAAGGCTTTCAAACTTGTGACCACCACCACCACCCTGGTGTGCACGTGCATGCGCACACACATACACTTAAATGAAACAAAAGTGTCATGAAATAATACATGGCCATGATCTAGTCCGTTTTCTATGCTCTATCTTTTTTGTTTTTTTGTTTGGTTGTTTTTTTTTTGAGACAGTCTCTGTTGCCCAGGCTGGAGTGCAGTGGCATAATCTCGGCTCACTGCAACCTCCCACTCCTGGGTTCAAGCGATTCTCCGTCGTCAGCCTCCCGAGTAGTTGGGATTACAGGTGTGCGCCACCATACTCGGCTAATTTTTGTTTGTTTGTTTGTTTGTTTTTTGAGATGGAGTCTCACTCTGTCACCTAGCTGGAGTGCAGTGGTGTGATCTCGGCTCACTGCAACCTCCGCCTCCTGGGTTCAAGTGATTCTCCTGCCTCAGCCTCCCGAGTTAGCTGGGATTACAGGCGCCCATCACTACACCCAGCTAATTTTTTGTATTTTTAGTAGAGATGGGGTTTCACCATGTTGGCCAGGCTGGTCTCGAACTCCTGATCTCAGGTGATCTGCCCACCTTGGCCTCCCAAAGTGCTGGGATTACAGGTGTGAGCCCCTACACCCAGTCTCTATTCTCTTTTTTTTTTTTGAGACGGAGTTTCACTGTTATTGCCCAGGCTGGAGTGAGATGACACGATCTTGGCTCACTGCAAGCTCTGCCTCCCGGGTTCAAGTGATTCTCCTGCCTCATCCTCCTGAGTAGCTGAGATTACAGGCATGTGCCACCACACCTGGCTAATTTTGTATTTTCAGTAGAGATGGGGTTTCACCACGTTGGCCAGGCTGGTCTTGATCTCCTGACCTCTGGTGATCCACCTGCCTCGGCCTCCCAAGGTGCTGGGATGACAGATGTGAGCCATTGCACCCAGCCTCTCTATCTTTTTTTAAAGTTAGTCACAACCTACAGTGTGAAAACATGGTCCTGGCCATCTCTTTCCTGGGTCTATAACATGTCTCCTTCAAGAAGTCACACAAATGGTTTTAGGTGCCTTGGTGGCTTTGTCTTCCTGTCCCCTGGGGTTGAGAACAAGCTGTCTCACTGGCAGAGAGGCAGCCTCTGCAGGGTGGGCCAGGCCCTGTGGCCCAGGGCTGCACCTGAACATCCTCCTTATCCTGGCAGCTGCCTTTTCAGGCCAACCACAAGCGGTGATCATGACGTCAGGGCCTCTGAAGAGAGAAGGGATGTTGGCCTCCACCGTGTCCCAGTCCAACGTGGTCATTGCACCTGCTGCCATCGCCAGGGTGAGGAGGGCCCTGGGCAGACCTGCAGTGTCCTTCTCACCCCGGAGCACCCTGATCTTGGGCGGCCCTCACCTGAGACGACTGGTGTGCCGCCCTGCTGTATATCAGCAGTCAGGGGTGACCTCTCTCCCATGTCACTGCAGGCTCCTGGGGTCCCGGAGTTCCACAGCAGCATCCTGGTGACAGATCTCGGCCATGGCACGAGCAGCCCGCCTGCCCCCGTCTCCCGGCTCTTCCCAAGCACAGCGCAAGACCCCCTGGGGAAGGGCGAGCAGGTCCCGCTGCATGGGGGCAGCCCCCAGGTCACTGTCACAGGGCCCAGTGAGTGTTCACTCGGCGGGATGGTTGGGGCATCGCAAGGGAAGTAACTGGGCCTGCCGTAGACCATGGGGGGTGCTTGCTGGGTCCCCAGGATGGAGCCTGGGCTTAGGACACACAGTGAGGTCTTGTAGGCCTGCTGATAACACAGTCTGGGAACACGCTCTGTGGGTGGCAGGATGAACTGTGGTGGCACTGGCAGGGCAAAAAGTAGTGGGCATGTGGCAGTGTAGGTGACCCGTGTGCTCGGGGAGTCCCTGCTGACTGCCCACGAAGGCCTGCTACTGAGCTGCTGATCTCACCCAGAGAAGGGATTGAGGAGCCCTGGGCTTCCTGTCTCTGGGAGCATCAGCCTGGGGTTGCTGTGGCCACAGAAGCCGTCCAGCCTCATCTGGGCACCAACGTGGCCTTCCCCAGCAGGTCTCAGCACTACAGGTCTGTGGCCCATGTCCACTCTTGGGCCATCCAGGGGCAAGATAGTCAGAGCAGGACTGATTTTGCCCAGGGACATCTGAGGAGCCAACAGGCCAGATCAGGGACAAATGGTGTGCCCGAGGCTGTGCTGCTGGTAGAGGGTGTGGGCAGATGGGGCCCCTTCCCTCAAATGCCTGCCATACCAGGAAGGGAAATGGAAATGGCCTCTTTTCTTAAATAAATGCATGGTGTAGGCCAGGCGCAGTGGCTCATGCCTGTACGCCCAGCACTTTGGGAGGCTAAGGCAGGTGGATCACTTGAGGTCAGGAGTTCGAGACCAGCCCAGCCAACATGGTGAAACCTTGTCCCTATCAAAAAATAAAAAAAATTAAATTAAATTTAAAAAAAAGCAGGGCTTAGTGGCATGCACCTATAGTCCCAGCTACTCAGGAGACCGAGATGGGAGAATCACTTGAACCCAGGAGGTGGAGGTTGAAGTGAGCTGAGATCGAGTCACTGCACTCCAGCCTGGGTGACAGAGCGAGACTCAATCTCAAACAAACAAAGGCATGGTGTAGCTGCTCCTGGAACTCTGTGAGCAAACAGTTGTCTCCCTCTTCCCTCAGGAAGACGCGAATGAGGGAGGGTCTCTGACATAGTGGGCTCAGCCAGCAGGGGCCTTTTCCAAGGACAGGCTTTGGAGAGTAAGGACTCTTCAGTCTGGAAAGATAGAAACAAGAGAGTTGGGAGTCAGGCCCCTCAAATAATCGAGGGAGAGGTTAGGGCCAACCATTGCCTTGGTCTCCGGAGTCTCAGAACACAGAACTTAGAGCCTGCTGTACAGCCTCACGGGGAGTTTGGGGAAAATAATCCAGCAGAGAGGAAAGGAAGCGGAGGCATTTGTTACAGTAAAGCAGAATGGGCCGAGAAGGCCGAGTCCACCTGGGACTGAGCACGGTCACTCACTCCTCTAATACTAGCACTTTGGGAGGCAGAGGCAGGTGGATCGCTTGAGCCCAGGAGATTGAGACCAGCCTAGACAATATAGTGAGACCTTGGCTCTATAAAAAATTTTTTAATTAAAAAATATAATAATAATAAAGAGCCCACCTGCGAAATATCTCCTAAAGCGACACCAGTGACTGGAACGCGTCACACAGGGTTGCTCCATCGTGTTCTGTGTGGATTAAGGGTGTTTTTGTTGTTGTTATTAATTTAAGAGTTTCAGGGAGTGAATAAGAAAAATCTAAGGAAGCATGTGTGTGCAGTTGAAAGAACCAAGTGCAATACGTGGCTAGCAGCGAGCACCTCATAACCCTGCAGAGACCCCAGGCTGCCTCCTGGTGGCGTTGAGGGGCCAGGCCTCCGCCCCTCAGAGGAGTCTGTTCTTACCAGGTCGGGACTGCCCAAACTCAGGGCAGGCCTCTCCGTGTGCATCGGAGCAGAGCCCCAGTCCTCAGTCTCCCCAGAACAACTGCTCAGGGAAATCCGACCCCAAAAATGTGGCTGCACTAAAGGTACCGCATGTCTCCTCTTGGTTCCCTTGGGAGGAGGGGAGAGGAGTGCAGGACATCAAGGATCTGTGTCTGTCTGGAACGGAGACCTCAGACCCAGCCAGAGCTGCCCAGGCAGGGGTGGATCAGAAATGGGCTTCTCCTTGCCCCATGCCACGAACCAGCCCTGTGGGGATGGTGGGCCCCCTGGAGGCTTTTGGGTGGGCCCCAAGCCTGGGAGCCAACGCTGAGTCCACGTAGTGTGCAGGTACTGCTCAGGCTGCCCGCATCAGTTGCAGGAGGGGTGTGGCCACCACCAGAGCTGTGCTGTGGGGAGGAGGCAGGGCTGGGTGGGGAAGGCAGAGCTTGCAGCACCTGGGATGCACCGGTTCAGCCCCGCCGTTCCCAGCCCCAGCTGTGCACCATTCTGCAGAGCGGGTTTTCTGTGGTTCCCAGTCTTGTCCCTCCGGCTCCTCATTGGAGCCTTCAGCTTCTCGTCGTGCCCTCCTCCCACGTAGCTCTCTAGCCCTGGCCCTTGGGCACCCAGGATCAGCGTAGGGGGTGAGGAAGGGTGGACAGTGTGCCTGCAATGTGCCTGTCTTAGTGACCAGCGGGTTCTCCAGCAGAACCGGCAGATGAAGCACATCTCAGCTGAGCAGAAAAGGCGCTTCAACATCAAGATGTGCTTCGACATGCTCAACAGCCTCATCTCCAACAATTCCAAGCTGGTGAGTTGCCAAGAGCGTGGGCTGTGGCAGGGCAGGGGAGCTGGCAGGACGTGCTCCCTGCGTGGTCATTGCCGGTGGCAGGCCTGCTGGCTGTGGGTGCTGCCTCCAGCCACCTGCCCCTTCTGCAGACCAGTCACGCCATCACACTGCAGAAGACCGTGGAGTACATCACCAAGCTGCAGCAGGAGAGAGGCCAGATGCAGGAGGAGGCCCGGCGGCTGCGGGAGGAGATCGAGGAGCTCAATGCCACCATCATGTGAGCTTCTGGGCCTTGGGGCTCCAACCAGGCACCCCATCCCGATGCAGGGCCTGCCTCAGAGGTGGTGGGACCCTGTGGCCTCATCACTGGTCAGTGCCTCTTTGCTGCAGTAGTTCTGCTCTTTGTCACCCTTCTTTCACAGACCTCTCTTCTCTGTGCCTGGCTGTGGCCCGGCACTGGGCCAGCCCTGCCATCTTTTGTCCCAGGGTCCTTATTGGCCACTGGCTGCTCCACAGCTCCCACGGCTCCTGTCATTTCAGCTCCTGCCAGCAGCTGCTCCCTGCCACGGGAGTCCCCGTTACCCGGCGCCAGTTTGATCACATGAAAGACATGTTTGACGAATACGTGAAAACCCGGACCTTGCAGAATTGGAAGTTCTGGATTGTATCTTTGGGTTTTCTTTTTGCTCTTCCCGGCCCTCAGCCAATGCACTGAAGCCACAGACCGTGGCACTGTAGTTACTTTAGAAAGACTCTTTAAATGCCTGTCACCAAGCTCCTCACGACAGGCAGTGCTAGTGTCTATCTCGGGAGAGAGTGGTCCGGCCTGGCCTGCTGTGTGGGCTGGAGGTGCTGATGGGGCTTCAGGGTGCTTTGCAGGAAGGGCTAGGGAGGTAGAACGGTGGGCTTCGCTCTCTAGGTCCTTAAGAAATCAGGACAATGCTAGAGCCACTTGCAGAAGGTGCAGGGGAAGGAGGCATGGTTCCACACAGCCTGGCAGCCAGCTCGGTCCTCGAAGCCACAGGGAGGGTGAGTGCCACCCCTGCTGTGACAGGTGGAAACCAGGACTCCCTCCACTGAGTGGTAGAGCCCAATTTGAAGCCTAATGGAGCATGTCCACCTCTAGGGGCTCTCGTGCCAAGGCCACCTTGCACTCAGCCTTCCAGGTGGCAGCACGGCTCTCACGGGGAGTGGTTCCTGCCTGGTCACTCCCCACCCTGCCACCGCTCTGCCTCTGAGTAAACGGTCGGCACATGTGTTGGGTTGACCGTGGCATTGGGGCAAGGGTCTGACAGTCAGAGGTGACGGTCGTGCAGGAGGAGAGAATCCCAGCTGCAGCTATCAGGCAGGGCAGGGCGCAGCACCTGTGTGTGCTGGAAGGGACAGAGTGTTTTTGTTTGTTTCTTTTTTCCCCCTGAGACAGGGTCTCACTCTGTCACCCAGGCTGGAGTGCAGTGGTACAATCACAGTTCACTGCAGCCTCCACCTTCCCAGACTCAAGTGATCCTCCTGCCTCAGCCTCCTGAGTAGCTGGAACTACAGGCTCATGCCACCACGCCCGGCTAATTTTTGTATTTTTAATGGAGATGGGGTTTCACCATTTTGGCCAGGCTGGCCCCAAACTCCTGACCTCAGGTGATCCCCCTGTCTTGGCCTCCCAAAGTGCTGGGATTACAGGCGTGAGCCACCGTGCCCGGCCATAAGAGGCAGTTTTTAATTGAAGAGATGACAGGCACCAGCTCTGATTCCTCTGTGTTGCTGTTTTACTGCCTGCCCTGGTCCTGATCCCTGTCATTAATAGAGCTGGGTGGCGTCTGGAATGAATCGGAGCTTCTTTGATGAAATGGCACACTCCCCATCATCAGGCCGAGGTGGGGGAACTGTGAGTGCCGTCCTGATCAAAGTCCGAGAGGAAACATGCCTCAGGCCTTCACTAAGATGGTCTAGGAGACTGGCATGCACTTTTGCATTTAACACAGAAGGCAAACGCCACTTTCAGGCAGATGGCTCCTGCCTTTATTTATTTATTTATTTATTTTGAGAACAGAGTCTTGCTCTGTCACCCAGGCTGGAGTGCAGTGGTGCAATCTCAGCTCACTGCAGCCTCCGTCTTCCGGGTTCAAGCTATTCTCCTGCCTCAGCCTCCCAAGTAGCTGGGATTATAGGCACCCACCACCACGCCCAGCTAATTTTTGTATTATTAGTAGAGATGGGGTTTCACCATGTTGGCCAGGCTGGTCTCAAACTCCTGACCTCAAGTGATTCACCCACCTCAGCCTCCCAAAGTGCTGGGATTATAGACGTGAGCCACCGCGCCCAGCTGGCTTCTGCCTTTCCACCTGCTCTGTGCCTTTGATGTTCCTGGCACTGTATGTAAGAACGATTTTGATCGCGTGTTTGTGCTAGGACCTGTTCCAGACTAGAGACTTCTGTGTCCCTGTCCCCTGCCTGCTCGGTGCTTGAGCGGCCCTGTTGTCCAGGTACAGTTAGAGCAGAGTGTTTTCATGAAGTGGAAGACACACCTTGCCTAGAGATCTCTCCCTCTTTTCCCCAGTGATCCATTCTCTGTGGGCAGATACTTTCCAGCCCCAGGGGAAAGGAGTATGCCAGCCCAACCACCTTCGAGTCTGCAGTCCCCAGCCCCTCTCCGTGCTTGCCTTTTCTTTAACCACACACTGCAGTTCAGCATCATCATCAAGCCGCTATTTGAGTCGTTCAAGGGCATGGTGTCCACCAGCAGCCTGGAGGAGCTGCACCGGACGGCGCTCTCCTGGCTGGACCAGCACTGCTCCCTGCCCATCCTCAGGCCGAGTGAGTGGGGCAGTGCCAGGGTGGGGGGCTTCATGCTAGTCCTGGAGGGAGGACAGCCCCAGGCTGAGGACAGTATTAGCCAGACTCCACTGCAGGCAGCCAGGTGGGGCCGGGGCAGGGGCACAGTGCTGTCCAGGAGGTCCTCAGTCAGGAGCGCCCAGTGGGGGCAGGAGGCTCCTGCCCTTTTGTGTCTCCCAGCTTGTTCAGACCCAGCTTGCATGGATCTAGTGCCAACTATTTGCCAGGCCCTGTATCAGGTGCCTTCAGGTGTGTTTTCTTGTTTAATTCTTATAACAACAAGCAAAGATTATCCCATATGTTAAGGTTATAGAAGCTTAATATCAGAACAGCTGGCAGCCCCGTGGCACCAGGAACAGCATAGGATGCTCCACCTACGGCAGCTCCTGCTGGATTTGGGGAGGCTTCTGGAGGCAGAGGGGTGAGTGCCCAGGTCTCGGCGTCGGCCCCTGGCACTCCTCCCTGCAGTCCAGCATGGCTGCTGCTCGCCCCGTGCCTGAGCATTCCCACATGGGTTGTAGGTACAAAGCCGAGTGTGCGGTATGTGGTGGGTCTGTGTCACTGCCTGCGTCTGACCCTTTCTGTCTTGCAGTGGTATTGAGCACGCTGCGGCAGCTGAGCACCTCCACCTCCATCCTCACAGACCCGGCACAGCTGCCAGAGCAGGCGTCCAAGGCTGTCACCAGGATTGGCAAGAGATTGGGAGAGTCCTAGCTGCTTAGCTGGCATGTGGCCGCATGAGATGCCAGGAGACCCTTCCCTGCCCATGGAGAGTAGGCTGCGCCCCCCAGCC
Source organism: Pan troglodytes (assembly GCF_028858775.2). Classification (NCBI taxonomy): domain Eukaryota; kingdom Metazoa; phylum Chordata; class Mammalia; order Primates; family Hominidae; genus Pan; species Pan troglodytes. Next base: position 128,976,542 of record NC_072408.2, read on the forward strand.
CTTCCTGACGCTCAGCCTCGGGGCCTCTCTCCAACTCTGCCGGCCCACCGTGGCATCGGGAGGCCATGCTCAGGTCTGAAGCAGGTTTGGGGCCTGCTGACAGCAATAGCCCGCCTTCGGGAACCCCTTGCTGTGAACTCTCTCACTCAGTGACCTCAGTCACCAACCTCCTCTGCCCTCGGGGCAGCCCACACAAAAGGGAAGTGCTGGCCGTGCTGGTCCTGCCCTGCTGGTGGCCTGCCGGGCCTGGCGCTGGTGAGCGGAATCGATGGGATGAGGGTGACAGGGCCTGCTCCTGTCCTGAGGCCCAGCCTTGTCCCTCCTGCCACGTCCTGTCCACATGCATGCCTCTGCGTGATGCCCTGCTCCACACTCTGGTCTGCCCGTGGGGCAGTTGGAAGGCGTCTTTCTTTCTCCCCTCAACTCTGACAGCACCCAGCCCTTGTGGATGGACTTGGGCTTCTATTCAGGCTTATGCATGGCAGGCTGCCAGGGGGAAGTGCCTTCTTCAGAGGTCCTCCAGGACACATGTGTGCAGAAACGGTGGATGTGGAACGCACAGGACCAGAATGGAAGCGTGTGATGCACGGTGGCTGCTCTGGCTGAGAGGCCCTGCTGGGCATGTTTCATCTGTCCCCTTTTAGCTCCACCTGACATTGCAGGATCCATGGGGACTCAGCCCAGGGCCTTCTCGGATGTCACCTCACCGCTGTGGCCCTTCTGCCGTTCTTCTCCACTTGGCTCCAGCTGCAGCTGTTGACAGATCAAGCATGTCCTGTGGGAGCTTAGAACCCTGAAGTTCTAGTGTCTGAAAGATCAGACTCCACGTCCTGCTGTCAGCCTTGTCATCTTGTCTGATGTCTTTCAGCTGGGAGCCCCAAACCAGGACAGTTCTCGGACCAAAGATGCCCCCACACTCAAAAGTCTGTCCCGTCTTGTGTTTGGAGAAGGAAACAATGTTGGCAGGCAGCACTCTGTGGTGGTCAGCCCTCAGAGCTGTTTCTAGGCATCTCTCAGATCAGACAGCAAAGAATCTACCCAGATCTGGGCTGGGTGGAGGTGTGGCTGGGCTGGGGGCCATTCTGAGCCTGCAGTGAGAGTTTGGCCCAGCCTCAGTCCTTGCTCTTTTCTGGCTACCTCTGCAGGGAGCTGCAGGGGCAAGCACTCTCTCCAGCACTCAGGAAGCCCGGCCGAGGGTACCTCCTCGTGGAAAGAATGCACTTTAAAGCTCTGCTGAGGAGTTCGGAGCCCAGGCTTTCAGGCGACCTCTGCCCTCCCTGCCTCTCCTCACCCTCCCTCTCTTCCTGCAGGGCCTGGGAAGGGCTTTGAGGGAGCCTGGGAGCCATGTGAAGAGGGGCACGCCTGGGCTGTCCCACAGTTTAGATCCAGTTGGAGGTTCTCCCTGGCTCCTGCAGGCCTGCGGGGATCTCTCCCCACTTCAGGCCTCCGGCCAGCTGCCTGCCCTCTTGTCTGTGCTTCAGCCCTGCACAAAAGCAGCTTGGTGACACCACTCAGCCACCCAGAGTACGTGTTTACAGGCTTTCCAGATCACCTTCCTGTGGGGTGAACGTAATGAGGCGGGGCTGGTCCTTGGAATTTCCCCTGGAAAATGGTAACAGACTCCATCCTTGACCCGGGGATGAGCATGAAGGCATTGTCCCAAAGGCAGAGGCCACCGTGGTAGGAATTCCACCAAGGCCAGAAGGGAAAAAGGAAGAACCCACCGTGTCTGGCTGTGCGGGCCCTGGGGAGGGTCGTGAGTGCAGCCCCTCTCTACTTCCGTGCCTTTGTAAAACGTGTAGATAACCGCAGTGGTTGGCTGAGCCAAGAACTCTCCTAAATCAGTGGCTTTCTCCCCACCCCTTGCTGAGGAGTCATTTTTTTAAAAATCTGTGGGATATAAAATTGGCCTCCTGCTGCTTCAGCCTACCTCTCCCTCTGCTGACTTAATGTCGTGATTCTGTTTCTTCAGATATTTAAGGCTGTTAGGTTGTGTGAGCCTTGAAGTGTGTGTGTGTGTGTGTGTGTGTGTGTGTGTGTGTGTGTGTGTGTCCCAGCGACTGTCCACTGTCCAGGAGATGCATGTCTTTGTATTGGAGATATTTCTGTAACTCATTCTCTTGGTGCTCACGATTGCCATGGCCATAGGGCCACAGTGCCGTATCTGCTGCAGACATGATTGTTTCTTGTTCTAGAGGTTTTCTTGTTTTCGAATCTTGCCTGATGAATCCAGCCAGACCAAGGGGCCTAGATTTGACCTCTGTCCTGGGCTCCTGGGCCAGGTGCAGGGACATCTGAGGCCACTCTGCTGGCCACCTCCAGTGGGTGCTGACCACAGGATGGGCTTTGTTTACACTCATTTTCACCCTGATTCTTGCCCCCACTTTCATAAAAGAAACTTCAAAATGCTGACGCTTTGGAGAGTAAGAAAATCAATCTTGGCCGGGCACGGTGGCTCCTGCCTGTGATCCCAGCACTTTGGGAGGCTGAAGCTGAAGGATCACTTGAGCTCAGGAGTTGGAGACCAACCCTGGCAACATAACAAGACCCTGTCTCTATAAAAAAAAAAAAATTTGCCGTGTGTAGCAGTGAGTGCCTGTGGTCCCAGCTACTTGGGCCTGAGGCTGGAGGATTGCTTGAGCCTAGAAGTTACAGTGAGCTATGATCATGCCACACTGTACTCCAGCCTGGATGACAGAGTGAAACTCTGCCTCTAAATAAAAGAAAATAGAGGCAGACTGTGGTGGCCCACGCCTGTAATCCCAGCACTTTGGTAGGTCAAGGCGGGTGGATCACCTGAGGTCAGGAGTTCACGACCAGCCTGACCAACATGGTGAAACCCTGTCTATACTAAAAATACAAAACATTAGCCACGTGTGGTGGTACACACCTGTAATCCCAGCTACTCGGGAGGCTGAGTCAGGAGAATCACTTGAACCTGGGAGGCGGAGGTTGCAGTGAGCTGAGATTGTACCACTGCACTCCAGCCTGGGTGACAGAGCAAAACCCTATCTCAAAAAAAAAAAAAAAAGAAAAAAATAGAAAATCCAAAAAGAAAAACCAGAAGGCCTGCTGGTGTATAAATCCCTGGGCGGGTTTCTGATAAATTGCCCTGTGCTGTCAGCCCCTGCACTGCACTGCTGCCTTCCATGGTGGGTGGGAGACCCCAGAGTGGGGCAGGCGCCACTGAGGGCTTTTCTTGGAGTCGGCCAGCAGGCCACGCAGCATCCGGCACCCCGGGCGGGCTGGCTAGCCGCCTTCTTAGGACATCTCTACTTTGAAGGATTTTACCGCAGGAAGCAATAGCAGCGCTGGCCATTGGTGCTGATGACAGCATTGGGTCTGGTTGAGGGGAAGGGGCTGGAAAGCAGCAGACCCCCCAGTGCTGCGCATGGTCCCGGAGCTGTCAGCCAGGGGAGTGGGGTCAGCCGTCAGCCAGCCCTCCCGTTTCCTGCCCATGGGCCCTGACCACACTCCCTTTTCTAGAAGTCAATCCTAAGGTTTCTCTGCTCTGGCTAAGAGGATGTAAATTTGGATTCTTAGAGGGCATGGCACCCCCAGTCCCTGCCCAGATAAAGTAGCACAGTGGCATGCAGCACCTCTGTCTGTTGCTGACGTTGGGGGGCTTACACACCCACCTCATCTCCGTGCACAGCCATGACTGGCCCTGCCGGCAGCTGGGGTGCAGGTAAGGGTCTCTCTCAGAGAGGGGAGCTGCAGCTGAGAACTGGCGAGGCCCCTTCCTCCAAGGCCCTAGCTGGCCCCTGGGTGAACCTGAGGTGGCAGGTTCAGGTTTTCAAGATGGCGAGGTCTCGCTGTCTGCTGGACAGTACGTTAGGCTCTCAACTCATGGGTGTGGAGCTGGGCCTGTCCCGGGCCAGTGGACCCCTGTGTGTGGGGGATTTGGGGTGCTGTGGGCCTGGTTATGCACTGGCAGATGGACCTTGCTTTGGTCCAGCTCTTTTCCTTACCCTGGCTCCGACGTGGGAAGGCTTGGAGGGCCCGTCTCATCACCCCCGTTCGCCCTCAGCTGTCCCTTTCCCTTGTCGCCTGGCCGCTGCCTCGCCTGCCTGAGGCCTCCTAGCAGGCAGCCTGGGTGTGAGTTGAGCCTCTCTCTTTTCCCTCTGGTGGGAAAGTGGCCTTTCCCTCAACACCTGCTCCCCGGCCCCAGAGGAACCCACCTGTTTTGGAGCTCAGCTTGGCCCAGCGTTTCCTTGGGGAAGGGAAAGGAGGGCTGGACAGCACTGATCCGGGCAGGCAGCGTGTGCAGCAGTGGCCAGCCAGAGTGCCAAAGATGCACGGGGATGTGGTGTGTGGCTCCGGGCCCTCGACATCTCTGCTTTGGGGGATTTTACCTTGTCTGCACACTTGTCAGGGGAGAGGGGACAGCAAGGTGGGAGGTTGAAGAGCTTTGAGGCTCAGCAGCATGTTTGTGGCATTCGGTGGACACCATGGCCTTGGGCGGCTGGACAGGTTTTTGTGATGTGAGGGACACACACGGGGCACATGGTAAGCTTGGCAAGGGCTCCAGGAACGCTGACGAAGCGTTTTAGGACCCCCAACCCCATGCCTGTACCAGGGCTGGCCTCCAGAGTGGGTGAGGACAGAGCAGCTGTGGGCTTTTCATTCTGAGGTCTTGGCCCCCCTGGCCACCGCAAGGGACTCTTTGCTTGTCAGGGCTTGCAAAAATCAACCTTCGAGAAAGAAAAGGGAACTCTTCACGTTGAATGTTGACTTTGTGTGTGTGTGTGTGTGTGTGTGAGTGTGCACGCGCGCGTGCACTTGCACAAGCTTGCGTGTGCGTGTTTACTTCATGGAATTTTGTTTTGTGAAATTCCCCTCCAGTCGTGTCAGAATTTACCTCCATGCCCCAGTCACACTGTTGGTTCTGCGCTCTGAACCTGGGTGTAGCTCATTTGAAGGACTCTCTTCTGCGTTTCCTGACAGTTATTTGGTGGTCTCAAGAGTTGAGGTTGTGGAGGGTTGGGAGAAACTGAAGTTCTATACATTTCCATAGAGTTTACATCCTGCAGTTAAAAGGCAGGAAGGGCTCAGCCCGGGCCCCACAGCTCCAGGCCATTCCCCACGGGCCGCCCACAGTGCCCCCTTTTCTGTAGCCGAATCTTTTTCGAACAGCCCGGGAAAGGAAAACGGATTCACTTGCTGATTTTGTTCACGGCGGAAGCACCATGTTCCGTTCCTTTTTCAGATTCAGTTTGTTGTGTAAATGGCGGTTTTTTCTGGTGTGAGCTTTGGTGATGGTGGCAGGGCTCCTTTGAAGAGATGGTTCCACCTCGTGGTCTGAAGAACAAACCAGAGAAGAGTCTGGTTTGGCCAGAGGCCCCCTCCGGCCCACGTCACCCTGAGTACACCCCTCTGATGCTCTGCTGTCAAGAAGCACGTTTCCACCAGCTGTATTCAACACTACAATGCATTTTTTAAACTATATTTGCATCCAAGACAATAAAGAAACCTTATTTTTTTTGAAAAGCCTGTGATGTGTGGCCTTAAATACTATCCTGTTGCAGCAGTGGAAGAGATGGAAAAATGAAGAGATCTGAGCATAGCGATGCCCTTGGCCAGCTCACTCCTTTTAACCTCGGGAGGTGTGATCAGCCTGGGATGGAGGCACTGGGTGGGGAAGAGGCCCAGGGTGGGAGGGCGATTCTAGAGGTGTGTCCGGAAAGTCGGTGCTCCTCTTCTAAAGACAGGCCTCCCCACAAAGGCTGATGAGAAAGGCCCAGTGTGGCGGGTTCTGCCTGTGGCCTCAGCAGGGGCTAGTGAGGCAGGCCACTGCTCCAGGCCGCACCCAGATGGACAGAACTCACTGGTGCCCCTATAAACCTCCCGTTTCCTCATCCGGGACTTGGGCAAAGAGCACCAGGCCTGCACGCTTGACAGTTTCACGTGAAATCACATGTGTCCGAGTGTTCAGTAGCCCGTGGAGCTCTGTGCTTAGAGAGTGCAGTCATCAGCACAGCCAGCACTGGCCCAGCTCTGCAAGATCCTCAGTCACAGTGGGAGCCTCCAGGCACTGTGGTTCCCCTCCTCGTTATTGACCCAATACCAGAGATGGGAAAGACTAGAAAGCTGGCCAGTAGAACTGTTCCTTTGTTCAGGTGCTGAGAAGGTTTGGCTCATCTTCGTTTAATGTAGCAGCTTTTCTCTGTCGTTTTCCTGGGCCCCGTGCCCACCCATCTGGCGCCCTGTGCCTGGACAGGGTGACCCAGCGAGAAGACACAGCCCCTCACAGAGCCATGGGGTTGCTTCACCAGATGACTGCCCAGATCTGGATCTCGATGTAGAATGCAGTGGGTTGATACACAAGCTCTTGTCTGATCAAACCCCCATACCTCCCCTGAGGAGACACAAAGCAAGCCTGGGCCTTGAGAGCCGGGGGTCCTAGAGGGAAAGGTGAGCGCCTCACAGACTCCTTTGGGCTGGAAGGAACTCGGTTTCCACTGAGCTCAGCAGCAGGGGTCTGTGTTAATGTTTTGAGCGCAGCTCCATACCTACCTGGGATCCTAAAAGATGGTAGGGGCATGATTGGAGGAGAAAGCAGAGTTTGGATGGGTTGGGAGGGAGTAGCAGCGACAGGAGCAGGACAGGAGCAGGATCCAGAGGGAGCGAGGCCGGTGCCCTGGAGTCCTGTTCCTTGATGTTCACTGGGCCCTGCTCAGGCTTAACATTTCCAGCTGCTGCAGGGGCATGTACAGCTCTGCACAGTTCTCAAGGTGGTGGCGTGGTTAATTCCATTACAGACAAACCAGAGTCATGTCCGAGGTAGCGAGGCTACATGGGTCAGAGAAGCCTAACCGGGCTTTTCCCTCTTGTAAGTGGCCTCACCATCCACCACTCACCCAAGCCCACATCCAGAGAATTATCCCTGAAGTCCTTCCTCTCCCCTCCCAATACCAAGTCCTGCCAAGTTTCTCTTCTCAGTTTCTTCTAAATACACATCCGCTTTTCTCCATCCCCACTGCCATCACCCCCATCCAAGTCACGTCATTGCCCAAGCAGCTCAAGTAGTGGCCTCATCCGTCCTCCACATCATAGCACGAGCTTTAAAAAGCCCAAGTCTAGCCAGGTCACTCTTCTCTTCAGTCCTTCCAGCGCTTTCCAGATAAAGGCCCAGGCCCTCATGGAAGCCCCTCCCCTGCTTTCTTTGCTGTTTTTTCGTTTTCTGAACACACCAGGTTTGGTTTGGTTTTGCTGTTTACAGTTTTCCCAAGGTCTGTCTCCTCTGTCCCAGCCCTTCCCCATCTCCACTCTTTTCCTTCAGGTCTTTCCTTAAACATCAGATCCTCAGAAACCAGCCTTCATATTCCCTCCCCACCACACAGGTGCACGCACACATGGAGTCGGGCCTCGGAGCGGCTCTCAGGACACCGATCATGTTGAATTACTCAGTTTCTCTTCCCCACCAGATTCCGAGCCCACCAGGACGAGGGCCTGGTGCCGTACCTCGCACAGACCTGGCAGGAAGCAGATATCGAGACAGCCTGTGGATGAACTCACTTGGAGCCCATCCTGCTCCAGCTGCCTCTGCCCACACCCTGGGACTGGTGGGGCAGGGGAGGAAAGGGGGATCAGAGGGGGCAGTTTGAGCGACAGTAGGCGTTGACTCTGAAGACTGCGTAGGTAATTTCAAAACTTCAACTTGAGTAATTTTAGCTATAAGACTAATCTCTAAATGGCGTGAAAAGCATTTCATCTTGATGTGGACTCGATTCTGTAGAACATGGTTTCCCTTATTTTCGGTAAAGATCTGAAATTAGACTTGTATAGGGTGGTGTGATTGAACTTATCCTGAAGTTTAACGCATGTACTTTCTACCTTTTTAGTTCAGAAAATCTTCAGTACACAGAAGTGGAGAATAGTATAATGAGCCCCTTCATCATAATGAATGACCACCATCCAATCTAACAATTATCAACTCAGGGCCAATTTTGTTTTCTTCTAAGACCTCACGCCCACCTCCATTATTTTGAAGCACATTCCAGACACCATATGGATTTCATCTGTTAAGTATGCCTTTTTTTTTTTCTTTTTGAGACAGGGTCTCACTCTGTTGCCCAGGCTGGAGTGCAATGGTGCAGTCTCAGCTCACTGTAACCTCTGCCTTCCCGGGTTCAAGCAATTCTCGTACCCCCTCCTCCCGAGTAGCTGGGACTACAGGTGCCTGCCACCAGGCTGGGCTAATTTTTATATTTTTAGTAGAGACAGAATTTCACCATGTTGGCCAGGCTGATCTTGAACTCCTGGCCTCAAGTGATCCACCCCCACCTCGGCCTTCCAAAGTGCTGGGATTACAGGCATGAGCCACGGCACCCGGCCGTAAGTATGCTTTTTAATACCATTTCCAGAATTGCATATATACCTGCAAAGTTGGTCATTTAAAAGTTCCCAAAGGCTTTGTGAAAAGCAACAAAATCACAGTTAATGAGAAATCTGGGGAATGGGGCATTCTGATTGATCAGATTTTCTGTTTCCCTGAAAATCATTAGCCAGAAAACCCTTATTGTGTAGAGAGGGGAAAAGCTTTTTAAGATAAGAGTCTACTTTCCTGCCTTAATGGGCTTGGTACAGTGAGCAGTCTAATCTCTTCATCTAGTCTGACTGATTTTCTCTCCTGGGGGAAGTACTGAACAGAGCTGGTTGGTTGCATTACAATTTTGCATTGGGGGTGGAGCCTGAATGATCAGGGGTTAGCGGTCCTCCCCAACTTGCCCCCCACACCTGTCCCATAGCCCTGACTCCAACGTGTTGGTGTCTCCCAAGTTCCCAGCGCCACCCATCAGTGGACTATAATGATGCTGTGTCAACTCTCCTGTATGTACTGAGATCTGTGTTTCTCTAGTTTCTGTCCCTCCTTTCCCTAATACTTTTGCTGTGTATTTACCGACTCTTCCTTTTTTATTCTCTGACCAAGATGTGGGTACTGGCTAGGTGCGGCGGCTCACGCCTATAATCCCAGCACTTTGGGAGGCCAAGGCGGGCGGACCACTTGAGGTCAGGAGTTTGAGACCAGCCTGGCCAACAAGGTGAAACCCCATCTCTACAAAAAATACAAAAAATTAGCCGGGTGTGGTAGTAGGCGCCTGTAGTCCCAGCTACTCAGGAAGCTGAGGCAGGAGAATCGCTTGAACCCGGGAAGTGGAGGTTGCAGTGACCCGAGATTGAGCCACTGCACTCCAGCCTGGGCGACAGAGCGAGACTCCATCTCAAAAAAAAAAAAAAAAAAAACCACCCACAAATTAGCCAGGCATGGTGACGCACATTTAATAATCCCAGCTACTTGGGAGGCTGGGGTGGGAGGATCGCTTGAACACAGGAGGCAGAGGTTGCAATGAGCCAAGATCGTGCCATTGCACTCCAGCCTGGGCAACAGAGCGAGATTCCATTAAAAAAAAAAAAAAAAGGCCAGGCACAGTGGCTCCACCTATAATCTCAGCACTTTGGGAGGCTGAGGCGGGTGGATCACCTGAGGTCAGGAGTTCGAGACCAGACTGGCCAACATGGCGAAAGCTCATCTCTACTAAAAATACAAAAAATTGCTGGGCACGGTGGCTCATGCCTGTAATCCCAGCACTTTGAGAGGCCGAGGCGGGTGGCTCACCTGAGGTCAGGAGTTCAAGACCAGCTTGACCAACATGGAGAAACCCCATCTCTACTAAAAATACAAAATTTGCCGGGGTGGTGGTGCATGCCTGTAATCCCAGCTACTTGGGAGGCTGAGGCAGGAGAATCGCTTGAACCTGGGAGACGGAGGTTGCAGTGAGCCAAGATCACACCATTGCATTCTAGCCTGGGCAAAAGGAGTGAAACTCCAACTCAAAAAAAAAAAAAAAAAAGTAGCTGGGCATGGTGGCAGGTGCCTGTAATCCCAGCTACTTAGGGTGCTGAGGCAGCAGAATCGCTTGAAACTAGAGGCAGAGCTTGCAGTGAGCCGAGATCTTGCCATTGCACTCTAGTCTGGGTGTCAGAGCAAGACTCTGCCTCAAAAAAAAAAAAACCAAATGTGTGTACTGAAGGTTGTATTTTAATGAGACTCAGAGAATACAACAGTGACTTTATTGCAAATACAATAAAATCTTTGTTGATACCTGTGATAGGTTGTGGTATTTGGCTTCTGAGCCAGGAATGAGCCGGATGAGCAGAGATGGACCAGCAAAGGGGTTAGGGCCAGGGCGAGGAGGCAGAAGGGACCTCCCATGCAGAGCCCTTTAGGGAAGGGCAAACTTCACAGAAACAGTGGCCAAATCTCACATCTGCAGAGGTTTTGTCTTTTCCTGGACATTCCCTTTGCTGCCCCCTGGGGCTTTCTCTTGTCAGTTATCTCTTCTGTCCCTTGCATTTTTCTCCTTTTTCATTGACTCATTCCTCTCTATTCACAAGTTTCTCTTTCTCAAGTCCCTCTACCTCTAACTAACCTTACTTTCCATCTCTGTGCCCAAAACTTGCTCATCCGCAAACACTCTGCATCCCGATAAATGGCATTGACGTCTCCCCAAATGCTCCAGCCAGAAACTCAGACTTCACCCTAGCCTCTTCCTTTCCTTCTCTTCCCACGTTCAGCCTATTAGCAAGTCTCGCCAATAACACCTCCAAAATATAGACGGCCCTGACTTAGGATTCTTTTTTTTTTTTTGAGACAGAGTCTCACTCTGTAGCCCAGGCTGTAGTGCAGTGGCGTTATCTTAGCTCACTGCAACCTCCACCTCCTGGGTTCAAGCGATTCTCCTGCCTCAGCCTTCCTAGTAGCTGGGATTACAGGTGTACAGGTGCCCGTCTCCACCCCCGGCTAAATTTTGTATTTTTAGTAGAGACGGGGTTTCACCATATTGGCCAGGCTGGTCTTGAATTCCTGACCTCAAGTGATCCACCCGCCTTGGCCTCCCAAAGTGCTAGGATTACAGGCGTGAGCCACCACACCCGGCGATTTAGGATTTTTTGACTTTAGGATGGTGTAAAAGCAATATGCACTCAGTAGAAACTGTACTTAAGATGTTGAATTTTGATCTTCTTCCAGGCTAGTGACGTGCCGTATGATCTCTTCGTGGTGCTGGGCAGTGGCAGTGAGCTGAATGAAGGCAGACAGCCAACACTCCTGCGTCCTGGGCTGCCAGGCGCTTTTGCCCAACTGTAGGCTGCTGTGAGTGTTCTGAGCCCTTTTAAGGCGGGCTGCGCTGAGCTATGATGTTCAGGAGGTTAGGTGTATTAAATGCATTTTTTACTTAACATTTTCAGCTTACAGTGGGTTTACTGGGACATGACCCCATTGTAAGTCCATGAGCATCTGTAATCACAGACCCAGCCACCTCTCCCCATTCCCACTGCCATGACAATAACCCTCTTGCCTGGACAACTTGAATATTCATGTTGTTGTTGTTGTTGATGTTGTTTTGAGACACAGTTTCACTTTGTCATCCAGGCTGCAGTGCAGTGGCGCAATCTTGGCTCACAGCAACCTCCACCTCCCAAGTTCAAGCGATTCTCATGCCTCACCCTCCTGAGTATCTGGGATTACAGGCCTATGCCACCGCGCCTGGCTAATTTTTGTATTATTAGTAGAGATGGGGTTTTGCCATGTTGGCCAGGCTGGTCTTGAACTCCTGACCTCAAGTAATAAGCCCACCTTGGCCTCCCAAAGTGCTAGGATTACAGAAGTTGGCCACCCCGCCTGGCCCATGTTTTGCCTCTTGCTGCTTTCAGTCAATTCTCTATTCAGCTGGAATGGTGTTTTTAAAAGATGCTGCTTCAACTTCCAGGGGCTTCCCATTACATTTAGAATGAAATCCAAAGTCATCATCGTGAAGTGCTATTAGTCCCACGAGATTTGGGTCCTGAGTGACTGCCTGGGTGACAGCTGTCTTGTGCCTAGAAGTCTTCTTCTATGAAGTGTGGATAATAATCACACCTCGAATTTGCTGATTTTGTAGTCAGCACGTATAAAGGCAGCTGCTTTTCTTTTTCTTTTTCTTTTTTGAATGGAGTCTCACTCTGTCGCCAGGCTGGAGTCTAGTGGCATGATCTCAGCTCACTGCAACCCCCACCTCCCAGGTTCAAGTGATTCTCCTGCCTCAGCCTCCCAAATAGCTGGGATTACAGGTGCACGCCACCACACCCAGCTAATTTTTGTATTTTTAGTGGAGACAGGGTTTTACCATGTTGGCCAGGATGGTCTCCATCTCTTGACCTTAATCCCGAAGTGCTGGGATTACAGGTGTAAACCACCGCGCCTGGCCCAGCAGCAACTTTTTTTTTTTTTTTTTTGAGATGGAGTCTTGCTCTGTCGCCCAGGCTGGAGTGCAGTGACACGATCTCGGATCACTGCAAGCTCTGCCTCCCTAGTTCACGCAATTCTCTTGCCTCAGCCTCCCAAGTAGCTGGGATTACAGGCGCATGCCACCATGCCTGGCTAATTTTTTGTATTTTATTGGTAGAGACTGGGTTTCACTGTGCTGGCCAGGCTGGTCTCCAACTCCTGACCTCGTGATCTGCCCGCCTCGGCCTTCCAAAGTGCTGGGATTACAGGCGTGAGCCACCATGCCCGGCTGCAACTTTCCTTATTCTTCATCTCTGTTTCCCCATTCCTGACAAAATGTCTCAGTTTATATCAAGGCCACCACAAAGACTGTCCAGCTCAGTCAGTAACACCCTGGCAGCATTTCTGAGTTTTCTTTTTTCACGGCAGCCTGCCTGTCCCTTCCCATTTGTCAAATTTTGGGTGGTGAATTCTTTCTCCAAAATGTTGCTAACTGTGGTCCCATCCCATGCTGTGCACACAGCTGGTATAAGTCAGAATTCAGTTATCTCCTAACAGAACTCTCCCAGCGCTGATCAAAAAAGATCAGGAAACATCATCCTGCTTTCTAACACCCATCCCTTTTTCTTTTTTCTTTTTTTGTAGAGATGAGGTCTTCCTATGTTCCTCAGGCTGGTCTCAAACTCCTGAGCTCAATCAGCCCACCCACCTCAGCCTCTAAAAGCACTGGGATTACAGGTGTGAACCACCACACCTGGCCTTTCCCCATTCCTTTTTCTTTTCTTTTCTTTTCTTTTTTTTTTTTCTTTTTGAGACGGAGTCTTGCTCTGTTGCCCAGGCTAGAGTGCAGTGGCACGATCTCGGCTCACTGCAACCTCCGCCTCCCGGGTTCAAGCGATTTCCGGCTAATTTTTGTATTTTTTTAGTAGACAGGGTTTCACCATGTTGACCAGGCTGGTCCCAAACTCCTGACCTCAAGTGATCCACCCTCCTCAGCCTCCCAAAGTGCTAGGATTACAAGTGGGAGCCACCGCGCCTGGCTTCTTCTCTTTTTTTTTTGAGACGGAGTTTCACTCTTGTTGCTCAGGCTGGAGTGCAGTGGCGCAATCTTGACTCACTGCAACCTCTACCTCTAGGGTTCCAGTGATTCTCCTGCCTCAGCCTCCTGGGTAGCTGGGATTACAGGCACGAGCTACTATGCCCGTTTAATTTTTTTTTTTTTTTTTTTTGTATTTTTAGTAGAGACAGGGTTTCACCATGTTGGCCAGGTTGGTCTCGAACTCCTGACCTCAGGTGATCCACCTGCCTCGGCCCCCCAAAGTGCTAGGATTACAGGCATAAGCCACCATGTCCAGCTCCCATTCCTGTTTCAAAACTCTGCCTCCCTCCTCTCCTGCCCTCAGCAGGAGCACTTCAGTTTATAAGTCTTCTAGGAGAAGTCTCCCCACCCCCGTCCATTGCTTGCATTCAGTGCAACAGTAACTTCAATCCCATTGCTTCCCGATTACGATTAGGATTACGCAGCCCAGGTCCCAGCAAGAGGAGCTCTCTGTGGCTACTCAACCGCACCCCACACTTCTTCCCTCTGTGCTGCTGTGCATTCCCCTCCCTGGAAGGCCCAGCGCTCTCTGCTGTGGCCTGGCCCGGCCCTCCCTGCTGTGCCCCCGGAACCACCACCAGTGCTCCATTTCTGCTGCTGATATCAAGTGCGATGTAGCTGTCAGTACCACATTTTATCTCTCCTTTTTCAGGACAAGGACCACATCTCATTTTATCTGTCATCTATCATAGCACACAGCTTCTATGTCCCAGGCACTTGGTAATCTCGCAATGTAAATCACATCTACCGCTGCCTGCCAGTGTGAGCCCTAGGAGGTAGATGCTTTATAATACCCATGTTAGAGATAAGGAAATTGAGGCTTACAGGGTTATATCAGATATGCCCCAGGTGTGAGCCACTGCACCCGGCCTTATGTTATCCCATTTTCAACTTCAAAAAACTCTCCCTATAGAGATTGTTGTCCTCATTTTACACATGAGAAAACAGGTTTACCTTTCAACATAAGAACATTTAACAAACCAGGAGTAGATGGAGTAGAACTTCCCCAGCCTGATGAAGAGCATCTACAAAAAGTCCACAGCTAACATCATGTTTAATGTGAGAGACTGATGCTTGCCCCTAAGATCAGGAACAAGAAGTGGATATCTGCTCCTTCCCCTTCAATATTGTCAATATCAGTATTGTCCTGGAGGTTCTGGTTAGGGCAATTGGGCAAAACAGAGAAATACAAGACTTGGCCAGGCGCAGTGGCTCACGCCTATAATCCTAGCACTTTGGGAGGCCGAGGTGGGCAGATCATTTGAGCCCAGGAGTTCCAGACCAGACTGGGCAATAGTGAGACCTCGTCTCTACAAAAAATAAACAAAATTAGCTGGGTGTGGTGGTGCATGCCTGTTGTCCCAGCTACTTGGGAGGCTGAGGCAGGAGAATCTATTGAACCCAGAGGCAGAGATTACAGTGAGTCAAGATCGCGCCACTGCACTCCAGCCTGGGCAGCGAGCGAAACTCCATCTCAAAAACAAACAAACAAACAAAACACAAAAAAGAGGCCGGGCATAGTGGCTCACACCTGTAATCCCAACACTTTGGGACACTAAGGCTGGTGGATCACCTGAGGTCGGGAGTTCGAGACCAGTCTGGCCAACATGGTGAAACCCTATCTCTACAAAAAAAAAAAAAAAGGTAACTGTGTGTGGTGATGGGCATCTGTAATCCCAGCTACTCAGAAGGCTGAGGCAGGAGAATCGCTTGAACCAGGGAGGCAGAGGTTGCAGTGAGCTGAGATCGCTCCATTACACTCCAGCCTGAGTGACAAGAGCTAAACTCTGTCTCAAAAAAAAAAAAAAAAAAAGAAGAAGAAAGAAAAAGAAATACAAGGCCTTCAGACTGGAAAGGAAGAAAAACCATTTGCAGATGATACGATGGTATGCGTAGAAAGTCCTAAAGGATGCACACAAGCCCTTTAGAGCGAGTGAATGGGATCAGCAAGGTTGCAGGACATGGGATCAGTATACAACAATCAGCTGTCTTTCTTTTTTTTTTTTTGAGACGGAGTTTCGCTCTTGTCGCCCAGGCTGGAATGTGATGGCGCACTCTCGGCTCACCGCAATCTCCGCCTCCCAGGTTCAAGCAATTCTTCTGCCTCAGCCTCCCAAGTAGCTGGGACTACAGGCATGTACCACCACGCCAGGCTAATTTTGTATTTTTAGTAGAGACAGGGTTTCTCCATGTTGAGGCTGGTCTTGAACTCCCGACCTCAGGTGATCCACCCGCCTTGGCCTCCCAAAGTGCTGGGACTACAGGTGTGAGCCACCGCGCCCGGCAAATCAGCTGTCTTTCTGTACACTGGCAAGAAATAGCCCAAAAATGAAATTAAGAAAACAATTTCATTTTCAATAGCATCAACGAAGACAAAATACTTAGGAATAAATTTAACCAAGGAGGTGCACTCAGTATCATACTGAAAGTTATACAACAGTGTTGAAGAACATTATTCAACCATACAAAGGAATGAAATACTGTTATGTACTACAAAGTGGAAGACCCTCAAAACCATTATGCTGAGTGAGAGGAGGCAGACACAGAAGGCCACAGGTTGTGTGGTCCTATACAAATGAAATATCCAGGGCCAGGCGTGGTGGCTCACGCCTGTAATCCCAGCACTTTGGGAGGCCGAGGTAGGTGGATTGCTTGAGACCAGGAGTTTGAGACCAGCCTGGGCAACTTGGCGAAACCCTGTCTCTACAAAAAAGTACAAAAATTAGCTACAAAAAAGTACAAAAATTGTAGTGGCACACGCCTGTAGTTCCAGCTACTTGGAAGGCTGTGATGGGAGGATCACTTGAGCCTGGGAGGTCAAGGCTAAGATTCAGTGAACCATGATTGCACCACTGCACTCCATCCTGGGTGACAGAGTGAGACCTGTCCCCCCGCCAAAAAAAATTAAAATTAAAATTAAAAAAAGAGAAATTGGCCAGGCACAATAGCTCATGCCTGTAATCTCAGCACTTTGGGAGAGTGGATCACCTGAGGTCAGGAGCTTGAGATCAGCCTGGCCAACATAGTGAAACCCCATCTCTACTAAAAATTCAAAAGTTAGCCAAGCGTGGTGGCAGGCACCTGTAATCCCAGCTACTTGAGAGGCTGAGACAGGAGAATCGCTTGAACCCAGGAGATGGAGGTTGCAGTGAGCTGAGATCGCGCCACTGCACTCCAGCCTGGGCAATGGAGTGAGACTATCTCAAAAAAAAAAAAAAGTAGGCTGGTTGTGGTGGCTCACGTCTGTAATCCCAGCACTTCGGGAGGCCGAGGCGGACGGATCACAAGGTCAGGAGATCAAGATCATCCTGGTTAACACGGTGGAACCCTGTCTCTACTAAAAATACAAAAAATTAGCCGGGCGTTGTGGCGGGTGCCTGTAGTCCCAGCTACTTAGGAGGCTGAGGCAGGAGAATGGCGTGAACCCGTGAGGCAGAGCTTGTAGTAAGCTGAGATAGCACCACTGCACTCCAGCCTGGGGTGTGTGATCCAGAGCTGGATTAAAAAAAAAAAAAAAAAAGTAAGAAGTAGTGTTGAAATGTCAGTTAAGGTATAGAGATATTGAAACCCTCATACATGGCTAATGGGAATGTGAAATGGTGCAGCCACCATGGAAAACAGCCAGGCATTTCTTCCAAAAGTTAAAAGTAGAGCTACCAGCAATTCCACTCCTGGGTATATACCCAAAATAAATGAAAACAGGGATACTTGCAGGTAAATGTTCGAAGCAGCATTATTCACAAATGGCCAAATGTGGAGACGACCCAAGTGTACTTGAAGTGTTGAAAGAATAAACAAAATGTGATCTACCCACACAATGGACTGTTACTTAGCCGTCAGAAGGAATGACGTGCTGACACACGCTGCAACGTGGATGAACCTTGAAAAAGGGAAGAAGTCAGACATAAGAGGACAAATACTATATGATTCTCTTCATGGGAAATTGTGGAGTAGGCCGGGCATGGTGGCTCACACTTGTAATCCTAGCACTTCGGGAGGCTAAGACGGGCAGATCACCTGAGGTCAGGCATTTGAGACCAGCTGGCCAACATGCTGAGACCCTGTCTCTACTAAAAATAGAAAAATTAGCCAGGCGTGGAGGTGGGCCCCTGTAATCCTAGCTACTCGGGTGGCTGAGGCAGAAGAGTCGCTTGAACCTGGGAGGCAGAGGTTGCAGTGAGCTAAGATCCCGCCATTGCACACCCCCCTGGGCGACAGAGCAAAACTGTCTCAAAAAAAAAAAAAAAAATTGTGGAACAGGCAAATCCATCGAGACAGAAAGCAGATTAGTGGTTTCCAGACACTGGGGAGTCTGAAAGCAAGTGGGTAGTGACTACTAATGGGGAGATAAGAATGTTCTGGAATTATATAGTGACGATAGGTGCACAAGTCTGTGAATACACACACACACACACACACACACTGCTAAACTGTATAATTGTTTAATTGTAACTTTTAGAGATGAAGTTGTTTGTCTAAGGTTATGTCACATATAGTAAGTAAAGGACCGGAAACTGAATCCAAGAATAGCTGCTCTTAGCACTAATGCTGTTGGGGGAAAATGTTTCCAGGGCCATTGAATAGGAAATTAATAACGTTGGGATCTTGAAGAGCCTCAGAATTGTCATTCTAAGTATTCCTTCTCACTATAAAGTACTGTCATTTTGGGTAGTGCATAAAAGGGCTGAGAGAAATAATATTGCATTGGTTTTACTGCAAAATTGGTTCTACAAGGAGTCACGCCAGGGGACTGCTTTGTCCATTCAGCGGGGAGATCCGAAGAGGAGATAAAGAGCTGGGGACAGTGGAGCTGAGCCTGGTGTCAGAGATGGTTGAGAAGAAACACCAATGTCACAAACCCACTGCTATAGTAAGACACCTGGGGGTGCTAAAGTCTTTTCTTACCTTATTACCAACACTTGGAAAAGCCTTCACACCTCTCCATTTCTCACCTTCTCTCCAAGTGCTATTTCTTTTTTAAAACTTGAAATCATGTTTATTTGACTGATTTCTAAAATAATACATACTAACTTTAGAAAATTTGGAAAATACATTAAAATATAAAGAAAATTCTTGGCCAGGCATGGTCGCTCATGCCTGTAATCCCAGCACTTTGGGAGACCGAGGTGGGTGGATCACCTGAGATCAGGAGTTTGAGACCAGCCTGGCCAACAAGGTGAAACCCCATCGCTACTAAAAATACAAAAATTAGCCTGGTGTGGTCGTGGGCACCTGTAATCCCTGCTACTCAGGAGGCTGAAGCAGGAGAATCGCTTGAGCCCAGGAGGCGGAGGTTGCAGTGGGCCGAGATCGCACCACTGAGATCAAAAAGAAAAAACAAAAAAAGAAAAATTCTCCCCCTGCCCAAAGATTTTTTTTTTTTTTGCCAGTCTTGCTTTCTGTCTATATGTAAGATAGGTGGACACACACACACACAGACCCTTTATTTTAAACTTATATTTTAGGTTCAGGGGTACATGTGAAGGTTTGTTACATAGCAACATGGTATGGTTAGGCTTTATGTCCCCACCCAAATCTCATCTGGAATTGTAATCCCCACGTGTCTAGCGAGAAGCCAGGTGGAGGTGATTGGATCACAGGGGCAGTTTTCCCCATGCTGTTCTCGTGATAATGAGTGAGTTCTCACTGATGGTTTTATAAGGGGGCGCTTCTTCCTTTGCTCACCACTCTCTCTCGCCTGCGGCCATGTAAGAAGTGTCTCTTCCGCTTCTGCCATGGTTGTAAATTTTCTGAGGCCTCCCCAGCCCTGCAAAACTGTGAGTCAATTAAACCTCTTTTCTTTATAAAATAGCAAGTCTTGGGTATGCTTTTTTTTTTTTTTTTTTTTTTTTTTTTGGAGACGGAGTCTCGCTGTCTCTCCCAGTCTGGAGCGCAGTGGCACGATCTCAGCTCACTGCAAGCTCCGCCTCCCAGGTTCACGCCATTCTCCTGCCTCAGCCTCCCGAGTAGCTGGGACTACAGGCGCCCACCACCATGCCCAGCTAATTTTTTGTATTTTTAGTAGAGATGGGGTTTCACCATGTTAGCCAAGATGGTCTCAATCTCCTGACCTCGTGATCCACCTGCCTCAGCCTCCCAAAGTGCTGGGATTACAGGTGTGAGCCACCACGCCTGGCCCCGGGTATGTCTTTATAGCAGTATGAAAATGAACTGCCAGGCATGGTGGCTCATGCCTGTAACCTCAGCACTTTGGGAGGCCAAGGTGGGTGGATCACCTGAGGTCGGGAGTTCAAGACCAGCCTGACCAACATGGAGAAACCCTGTCTCTACTAAAAATATAAAATTAGCCGGGCATGGCAGCACATGTAATCCCAGCTACTTGGGAGACTAAGGCAGGAGAATCACTTGAACCCGGAAGGCAGAGGTTGCGGTGAGCCGAGGTGGCGCCATTGCACTCCAGCCTGGGCGACAAGAGTGAAACTCTGTCTCAAAAAAAGAAAATGAACAAGTAAACTTGTGTCACGGGGGTTTATTACACAGATTATTTCATCACTCAGGTATTAAGCCTAGTACCCAACAGTTATCTTCTCTGTTCCTCTCCCTCTTCCCCCCCGCCTCCTCCCCGCCTCCACCCTCCCCCTCCAGTAAACCCCAGTGTCTGTTGTTTCCTTCTTTGTGGTCATCGGTTCTCATCATCTAGCTCCCACTTATACGTGAGAACGTGTGGTATTTCGTTTTCTGTTCTTGCGTTAGTTTGCTGAGGATGATGGCCTCCAGCTCCATCCGTGTTTCCCCAACAGACATATTTTTTAACTCAATGGGGGATCGTCATAAATATATTTTATAACCTGCTTTTATAAATTAACATCATACTTGAAGCATTTTACCCTGCCATTAAACATTCTTTGAGAAAATGACTTTGAACGGCCACTGTTTGTTCATTGCCTTATTTTCAGTCATCGGGGTTGTATAGCGGCCGTGAAAGTGTGCCCCTCAGATTTCCCACTCCGGGAAGTATAATTGACCCAGGGCCCCAGCTGCTGTGCCCCGAAATCCATCACCCAGCACATGGAGACCCCGCTTCCCACAGGCTTCTCCCATCTAGAGAGAGCATGGCAGGGATGCTGAGGCTGGCTCGTTCCTGGGAGACCCAGGCTTCTCTTAGGATTTTCCCACATTCGTGCTGAAGTCTCCCAGGATGGCACCGTAGGCTGAGACGCTGCCCCCAACCTCCTTTCCTTCCTTCCTCCTGTCCTCCAGCAAGAGTCAGACCTGCCTGTGGTGAGACAGCTCCCGAATCCCCTGATCCCTCCTCTTTTCCCTCCCAGGCCTGGCTCTGATGAATCTCTTTATTCATTTAGTATTTTTTCAAGACAGAGTCTCACTCTGTCACCCAGGCTGGAGTGCAGTGGCGCCATCTCTGCTCACTGCAACCTCTGCCTCCCAGGTTCAAGCGATTCTCCTGCCTCAGCCTCCCGAGTAGCTGGGATTACAGGTGCCTGCCACCACGCCCGGCTAATTTTTATATTTTTAGTAGAAACGGGGTTTCACCATGTTGGCCAGCCTGGTGTTGAACTCCTGACCTCAGGTGATTCTCCCACTTCCACCTCCCAAAGTGTTGGGATTACAGGCATAAGCCACCACGCCTGGCCTTGATGAATCTCTTGCATGGCAAAGAATCTCATCTTGGTCCCTGCTTCTAGAGGACCTGGACTGACACAGGTCACCTCCACTTCGGTTTGCTTGTTTGGTTTTGGTGTTACCCTCAATGTTATTATGAGCATGTAAGTGTGCATATCCCATCCAAATCTAGGATTATTCCCTTAGGAAATTATGTGAGGCAGGAATTCCAGGAGAGGGTTACTGGGTGGAGACCGAATCCCTTTGTAAGGCTCTGATGCGTGTTTCAGAAGTGGCTGAGTGGGCCTTTCTCACCCTCAGGCCTTCTCACTTGTAAAGCTCTGCTGATGTGAAGGCATAGGAAACCTCCTGTTTATTTGCCTTTCTTGGTTACTTGTGAGGTTGAGCAGAGTTTCACATTTACTGCCTATTTAATTTCTGGCTTTATATGTAAGCATTTCTTTTTTGTTGTTGTTTTTTTGTTTGTTTGTTTTGTTTTGTTTTGAGATGGAGTCTTGCTCTGTCGTCCAGGCTGGAGTGCAGTGGCATGATCTCAGCACACTGCAACCTCCACCTCCCAGGTTCAAATGATTCTCATGCCTCAGCCTCCCGAGCAGCTGGGATTACAGGCGTGCGCCACCACTCCCGCCCAAGCTTTTCTTTTGTTTTTCTCTCCCTTCTCCTCCTTCTTTTCTCATTTGTCTCTCTTTATCTGATCACCTCTTCTATTTGCTTTGTCTCTTTTTTTTTTTTTTTTTTGAGACAGAGTCTCGCTCTGTCACCCAGGCTGGAGTGCAGTGGTGTGATCTCGGCTCACTGCAACCTCCACTACCCGGGTTCAAGTGATTCGTTTGCCTCAGCCTCCCAAGTAGCTGGGATTACAGGTACCCGCTGCCATGCCCAGCTAATTTTTGTATTTTTAGTAGAGACGGGGTTTCACCATGTTGGCCAGGATGGTCTTGATCTCCTGACCTCGTGATCCACCCGCCTCGGCCTCCCAAAGTGCTGGGATTACAGGCATGAGCCACTGCGCTCGGCCTTTTTTTAATTTTTGTTTTTTTGAGACAGAGTCCTGCTCAGTCACCCAGGCTGGAGTGCAGTGGCACGATCTCTCCTGACTGCAACCTCCGCCTCCCGGGCTCAAGCCATTCTCCTGCTTCAGCCTCCCAAGTAGCTGGGATTACAGGTGCCTGCCACCATGCCCGGCTAATTTTTGTATTTTTATTAGAGACGGAGTTTCACCATGTTGGCCAGGTTGGTCTTGAACCCCTGACCTTGTGATCTGCCGCCTCGGCCTCCCAAAGTGCTAGGATATTACAGGAGTGTGAGTCACCATGCCTGACGTTTTTTTTTTTTTTTTGAGTCGGGTTTTGCTCAGTCGCCCAGGCTGGAGTGCAATGGCACGATCTCGGCTCACGCAACCTCCACCTCCTGGATTCAAGCGATTCTCCTGCCTCAGCCTCCTGAGTAGCTGGGGTTACAGGTACATACCATCAAGCCTGGCTAATTTTTGTATTTTTAGTAGAGACGGGGTTTCACCATGTTGACCAGGCTGGTCTTGGACTCCTGACCTTGTGATCTGCCCGCCTCGGCCTCCCAAAGTGCTGGGATATTACAGGAGTGAGCCACCGTGCCTGACGTTTTGTTTTTTTGTGTTTTTTTGAGACCGGTTTTGCTCAGTCGCCCAGGCTAGAGTGCAGTGGCATGATCTCGGCTCACTGCAATCTCCACCTCCCGGATTCAAACGATTCTCCCGCCTCAGCCTCCTGAGTAGCTGGGATTACAAGCACCCGCCATCAAGCCTGGCTAATTTTTGTATTTTTAGTAGAGACAGGGTTTCACCATGTTGGCCAGGCTGGTCTTGAACTCCTGAGAGCAAGTGATCCAACCGCGTTGGCCTCCCAAAGTGCTGGGATTACAGGCGTGAGCCACCGTGCCCAGTCCTTTTTGCCTCTTTCTAGGTTTTGGCAGATTATCATCAACATAAATTCTAGTGACTTGAGAGTTTGTGCTAGTTGCGTTCCAGGTAACTTAGGAGTTATCACACTCACCCCTGCGGTGGGTTCTGTCCCATGCTGCGTCTTTCGGGAAAGGCAAATATGAGTTAGATTTTTTCCTCTTGCATATGTTGTGGGAGGTGATCTTGATTTACATACAAATGTCGGCCCCTAATCTCCTTCCCTATCTCCCTTTGACATTTTTCTTGTTTCTGAGAATCTGTGGGGAAAACAGGCATCAAGGCAAACATTTCCATACGGGTAGACCCCCTGCATCAGGCCTCAGGGTCTTGTGCCAAAAACAGCGAGCACCACGAATGGGAGTGATGGGAGCGCTGCCACAGGCCGCAGCCCAGGTGAACCTTCAAGACACCAGGATCACCACGAATGGGAGTGCTGCCACAGGCCGCAGCCCAGGTGAACCTTCAAGACACCATGAGCACCACGAATGGGAGCGCTGCCACAGGCCGCAGCCCAGGTGAACCTTCAAGACACCATGAGCACCACGAATGGGAGCGCTGCCACAGGCCGCAGCCCAGGTGAACCTTCAAGACACCATGAGCACCACGAATGGGAGCGCTGCCACAGGCCGCAGCCCAGGTGAACCTTGAAGACACCATGATCACCATGAATGGGAGCGCTGCCACAGGCCGCAGCCCAGGTGAACCTTGAAGACACCATGATCACCATGAATGGGAGCGCTGCCACAGGCCGCAGCCCAGGTGAACCTTGAAGACACCATGATCACCATGAATGGGAGCGCTGCCACAGGCCGCAGCCCAGGTGAACCTTGAAGACACCATGATCACCACGAATGGGAGCGCTGCCACAGGCCGCAGCCCAGGTGAACCTTGAAGACACCATGATCACCATGAATGGGAGCGCTGCCACAGGCCGCAGCCCAGGTGAACCTTGAAGACACCATGATCACCACGAATGGGAGCGCTGCCACAGGCCGCAGCCCAGGTGAACCTTCAAGACACCATGATCACCACGAATGGGAGTGCTGCCACAGGCCGCAGCCCAGGTGAACCTTGAAGACACCATGATCACCATGAATGGGAGCGCTGCCACAGGCTGCAGCCCAGGTGAACCTTCAAGACACCATGATCGCCATGAATGGGAGCGCTGCCACAGGCTGCAGCCCAGGTGAACCTTCAAGACACCATGCTACGAGAAAGAAACAGCCACAAAAGACCACATGTTGTCCGATTCCATGTATATGAAATGGCCAGACAGGCAAACCCATGGAGACGGGGAGTGGCTTAGTGGTTACCAGGGACTGAGGCTAGGGAAGGATGGGAAGCGTCTGCCCATGGGCATGAGGTTTATTTATTTATTTATTTATTTTGCAGAGATGGGGTCTTGCTGTGTTTCCCAGGCTGGTCTCGAATTCCTGGGCTCAAGCGAACCTCCCACCTCGGACTCCCGAAGTGCTGGGATTACAGATGAGCCACCATTCCCAGCATAGTACAGAGTTTCTTTTGGGGATGATAAAAATGTCCTGGAATTAGATAGTGGTGATGTGGCACAACTGTGAATATCTTTAAAAACATCAAATTGTCGCTGGGTGTGCTGGCTCTTGCCTATAATCCCAGCACTTCAGGAGAGTGAGGTAAGAGGAAGGCATGAGCCCAGGAGTTCAAGACCAACCTGGGCAACATAGTGAGACCTCATCTGTATAAAAAAACAAAACAAACACAAAAGACATCCAATTGTAAACTGTATGTATGTATGTATGTATGTATGTATGTATGTATGTATGTATTGAGACAGAGTCTCGCTCTGTTGCCCAGGCTGGAGTACAGTGGCATGATCTCAGCTCACTGCAACCTCCATCTCCCAGGTTCAAGCAATTCACCTGCCTCACCCTCCTGAGTAGCTGGGATTATAGGCACAGGTCACCACGCCTGGCTAATTTGTGCATTTTTATTAGAGATGGGGTTTCCCCATGTTGGCCAGGCTGGTCATGAACTCCTGACCTCAAGTGATCCGCCTGCCTCGGCCTCCCAAAGTGCTAGGATTACAGATGTGAGCCACCACACCTGGCCCAATTATACACTTTAAATGGGCTAACTTTACAGTATATAAATTATATGTTTAAAAATGTTTAAAATACTGATTCCAGGCTGGGCGCGGTGGCTCATGCCTATAATCCCAGCCCTTTGGGAGGCTGAGGTGGGTGGATCACGTAAGGTCTGGAGTTCGAGACCAGCCTGTCCAACATGGTGAAACTCCATCTCTACTAAAAATACAAAAATTAGCTGGTCATGGTGACACGCACCTGTAATTCCAGCTACTCAGGAGGCTGAGGGAGGTGAATTGCTTGAACCTGGGAGCCAGAAGCTGCAGTGCCGAGACTGCGCCACTGCATTCCAGCCTGGGTGACAGAGCAAGAGTCTGTTAAAAAAAAGAAAAAAAAAAAAAAAAAACCTGATTCCAGGGCCCAGCCAAAACTACTAAATCAGAACCTCTGGGTGTAAGCCTAGGAATCTGCATTTCACCTCCCTCTCAGCGGTACCGGCTGTGTACTTTGTTTAGAAATCACTAAGCATTTCAAGACAGTGATGAGAACAGAGGGTGAAAACAAGCTCAGGGCCCTCTGAGCTCTGGGCCCCATGACTGAGTAGGTCACAGGCTCGTGAAGCTGGCCCTGCAGCCCAGAATGAAGCCTGCATGCTCTACCCAAAGGACGACGGAGCATTTGGTTAGCAGGTTTGCCTCTTCATCCAAGGACCTGGAAGGAGAGGAGAAATTAGCAACTTCTAAAGGTTTCCTCTCCCTGTAAGAGCAGTGTGGTGGTTTTAGTGAGAAGAGTGCAGCGGAGTCCCCCGGCCCGTGGCTGAGTCATCTCCAGAACTGCGGGCTTTCAGTGACAGAAGGAGAAAGGCTGAGTCTGCGCTAGATCTGCGGGAGCTCCTTGGTCAATCCATCAATCCAATAGCATTAAATGACTCTTCTGGCAGATTGGATCAGAATGGGAATTCATTAAAGGAGACCAGGTGGTTCGCAGAATCGCTGTGAGCCTGTTGCTCATGGGAACCCGTCTGGGGTGGGGGGCACCAGGCGGCCACTGAGAGCTCAGCCCCTGTTCCTCCAGAGAGGGGATCTTGTTGCAATTGCCACCTCTCCGTGCAATGAAGCACCTGCCACCATCTCCACTGCTTCGTGTCACCAGCGTCTGATTTGAAGTCTGATTGCATTGCCGCGGTCTCAGGCCCACAACCTAGCTAAGAGGGAGGCTGGGAAGACAAGTGTCGCATTTCAGTTTCTGCAGCAGACAGCAGGTCCTGCTGCCCACCAAACAACCCTTACCCAGAGTGGGCACATGTCAAGCTTTTATTCAACTCGGTGTTGAGGGAATCAGCGTAATACAGCTGATTCAAAGGAGGAGATGAGAGACTAGTATTGGTTTCTCATCTGTCTGTCTGTCTGTTGTCAGTGAAGATAAAGAATGCCAGAATCAAACAGCTCTGTTAGATGCGAAAGTGGTTCATGCCCTACAGTAAATACAACCATAACCTTTGGAGTCATCTTCTCTACTGGGTAGAGATCATTTGCATCTTATCTGTTTTCTCTAAATTCAAAGACCCTGGGGCCTAATGAATAATATATAATACGTCAAACAAAGTTCCATTCTCCGAGAACAATGCCAAAGTTCCATTCTCTGAGAACAATGCCATCTAATAGAACTTCCTGCGGTAATGGAGATGTTCTGTCTGTGCTATCCAATGAGGTCGCCACTAGCCACTGCAGCTGTCGAGCACGCAAGATGTGAGTGACACTGAGAAACTGAATTTTTTTAAAAAGTTTTTTTTTTTTTTGAAATGGAGTCTCACTCTGTTGCCCAGGCTGGAGTGCAGTGGTGCAATCTCCACTCACTGCAACCTCTGCCTCCCGGGTTCAAGCAATTCTCCTGCCTCAGCCTCCCTAGTAGCTGAAACTACAGGTGTGCACCACCACACCTGGCTAATTTTTGTATTTTTTAGTAGAGATGAGGTTTTACCATGTTGGCCAGGCTGGTCTCAACTCCTGACCTCAGGTGATCCACCAGCCTCAGCCTCCCAACGTGCTGGGATTACAGGTATGAGCCAACGCACCTGGCAAAAAAAAAATGTTTTAAGTAATTAAAAAAAAAAAAATAGAAGTGGGAAGGCCGGGTGTGGTGGCTCACGCCTGTAATCCCAGCACTTTGGGAGGCCAAGGTGGGCGGATCACTCAAGGTCAGGAGTTTGAGACCAGCCTGGCCAACCTGGTGAAACCCCATCTCTACTAAAACTATAAAAATTAGCTGGGTGTGGTGGTGCATGCCTGTAATCCCAGCTACTTGGGAGGCTGAGGCAGGAGAATTGCTAGAACCTGGGACGTGGAGATTGTAATGAGCCGAGATTGCATCATTGCACTCTAACCTGGGCAACAAAGGCAAAACTCTGTCTCAAAAAAAAAAAAAGAGGTGGGATCTCACCATGTTGGGATCTCGCCATGTTGCCCAGGCTGGTCTCGAGCTGATCGCTCAAGTGATCCACCCACCTCAGCCTCCTAAAGGGCTGGGATTACAGGGGTGAGCCACAGCACCTGACCTATTTTAAGTAATTTTAGATTTATAGAAAATTTATAGACAGTACAGAGAGTTCCTATATACTCTTCACCCAGCTTCCCCTAAGTGGGAATTTGTTAAGTAACTGTGCACGTTTATAAAAACTAAGCGATTAACACTCATACAGTATTAATCACTAAACTACCAACTGTCTGAATTTTCTCCATTTTTTTCACTAATGTCTGTTTTCTGGTCCAAGAGTCAGTCCAAGTTCCCACATTGTGCTTAGTGCTTGTATCTCCTTAGTCTTCAATCTGTGACCATTTCTTAGCCTTTCCTTGTTTTTCATGACCCTGACACTTTTGAAGAGTGCCAGTCAAGGATTTTGTGAATTGACCCTAGGTTGGGCTTGGCAGGTGTTTTCTCCTGATGGGACTGGGATGGTGGTTTTGGAAGATCACAGAGAAGTGAGGGAGGTACCTTCTCATTGTGTCATGTGAGGGGTGCGTGATACCCAAGCGTGGGCTCACTGGCCAGAGGTGGTGTCTGAGACGCATCTCCCCTGCCGCCTTACCGTATTCCCTCTTGTGCTCTGTTCTTTAGAAGGGAGTCACCAAGTCCCACCCACCTTCAAGATGAGGGAAGTTAAGCCCCACCTCCTGGAGGGAGGAATATCGAAGATTTGTGGACATATGTTAAAGCCACCACCATGGTTTGAAGGGAGATTCTTTGAGGCTATGCAGATTTCCTGTTTCTCCTTAAAGTTTTACCTGCTAACTTCAGCATTCTTCTGTGGATCCTGCCTGAGGCCGTTATTACTGTGGTGTTCTAATGATGATTTTCTATTTCCCTCATTCCTTCTATATTTATGATTTATTAATTAGAATTCTAGTTGGGCGCAGTGGCTCATTCCTGTAATTCCAGCACTTTGGGAGGCCGAGACAGGTGGATCACGAGGTCAGGAGATCGAGACCATCCTGGCTAACACGGTGAAACCCCGTCTCTACTAAAAATACAAAAAAATTAGCCAGGCGTGGTGGCGGGTGCCTGTAGTCCCAGCTATTCTGGAGGCTGAAGCAGTGGAATGGCGTGAACCCGGGAGGCAGAGGTTGCAGTGAGCCGAGATCGTGCCACTGCACTCCAGCCTGGGCGACAGAGTGAGACTCCGTCTCAAAAAAAAAAAAAAAAAAAAAAATTCTATAAGGAACATTTGAACCTTTTCCCTAATTTATTTATCTTGTCAACCATTTATTTTGTTGTTGTTTGTTGTTGTTGTTGTTTTGAAACAAGGTCTCACTCTGTTGCCCAGGCTGGAGTATAGTGACGCCATCTTGGCTCACTGCAACCTCCACCTCCCAGGTTCAAGCAAGTGGTACCTCAGCCTCCCAAGTAGCTGGGATTACAGGCATGCACCACTACACTTGGCCAGTTTTTGTATTTTTTGTGGAGATGGGATTTCGCCATGTTGCCCAGCCTGGTCTCGAACTCCTGACTTCAAGTGATGTTCCTGCCTCAGCCTCCCAAAGTGCTGGGATTACAGGTGTGAGACACCACGGCTGGCCCAACTATTTGTTTATATCACAATGAACTTGTGGGTATTTACTTTATTCTTTGAAAGGACATATGGTCATCTTTTTGCCTTATTTCCCAGTTTTAGATAATTTTTCTAATATGTGTAAAGGTGTTCTGATGTAGGACAGTCAAAAAGAGAGATAGAAGTCCACCACACTGGATATTTTCTGGAAAGATCACCAAAACCTTGTCATTGGAAACTAGGATATCTGGGGGCTTAAATGCCTGCTATGGGGCTGGGTACGGTGGCTCACACCTGTAATCCCAGCACTTTGGGAGGCCAAGGCAGGCGGATCACAAGGTCAGGAGATCGAGACCATCCTAGCTAACACGGTAAAACCCCGTCTCTACTAAAAATACAAAAAATTAGCCAGGCGTGGTGGCAGGCGCCTGTAGTCCCAGCTACTTGGGAGGCTGAGGCAGGAGAATCGCTTGAACCTGGGAGGCAGAGGTTGCAGTGAGCCGAGATTGCACCACTGCACTCTAGCCTAGGTGACAGAGTGAAACTCTCCGAAGGAAAAAATAAAAATAAAAAGCCTGCTAGGGGCTGCAGTAGAAATACCTGTGAGAATAAAAATGAGAAGTCCAAGACTGAAGTGCATGTCTCAGAGTCCTAATCATATCCCCCCTTACATGTGGACTTGTGCAAACCACACCTCTTCGGTCCTCAGTTTCCCCCGAGATTAGATGAAGATATAGGTGCTGGTAGACTCAAGATTAGTGGTTCTCAAACTTGAGGGTGTATTAGAATCCCCTGGAGGGCCCTATAAAGCCCAGATTTCTGTCTCCACCCACAGACCTTCCGATTCAGTAGGTCTGGGGTGAGACCCGATGATTGACATTTCTAAAATGTTGCCACGGGCTGCTGATGCTGCTGCTGGGCCAGGGACCACGCTTTGAGTCCGGGTGATCTCTAAGAAGCCTTAACAGTTGTGGACTTAACATTGATTCAAATGACAAAATCTTTGGACCTGGCTAGGAAGAAGTCCCCTAGGCCCTGAAAACCCAGTGGGGAGTTGTGCAGAGGACACTGTAAGATTGCTGCATGCCGCGCCTGGCATTGACAGCCTGTGAGACCCAGCCACTGCCTGGGGAGGGTCAAAGCCTGGGTAAGGCAGAGAAGCTCAGGCTGGAATCTGGGCTCCACCCCTTAACAGCTGTGTGGCCTTGAGCAAGTGACTGACTGACTTCCTGCCTCAGTTTCCCTACCTATGAAAAGAGGATGGTGCTTAACATGACCTGGCATAAAGAAAATGCTCAATGAGTGTTTATGGCTGCTGAGGTCTTGCTTTGTCTCTGGAGTGAGTGGTGCTGTCCTAGCTCACTGCAGCCTCGAACTCCTGGGCTCAAGCAATCCTCCCACCTCAGCCTCCCAAGTAGCACACCACCATGTCTGGCTAATTTTTTTGTTTTGTTTTGGGTTGGGTTTTTTTAGAGACAGGATCTTGCTATGTTGCCCAGGCTGGTCCGAAACTCTGGCCCCAAGCAGTCCTCCAGCCTTAGCTTCCCAAAGTGCTGGGATATATGATCTGTGTTACAACCCTATGAGGCTGTGGCCATCACCATCGCCATTTCCAGACGAAACTAGCCACCATGTCCCACCAGGGTCATTATTTCTTTTCTCTTTCTTTTTTTTAAATAGAGATGGGGTCTCACTATGTTGCCCAGGCTGGTCTGGAACTCCTGGGCTCAAGTGATCCTCCTGCCTTTATCTCCCAAAGTGCTGGGATTGCAGGTGTGAGCCACAGTGCCTGGCTCAGGGTCATTATTTTTTATTAAGCCCATCCAGTGGGAAGAAATGACAGTGGTAGAAGCGATACCTTTTTCTAGAGCATGTCCATCTGCCGTCTGCCACAACTCTACCCAGCTTGGAGTCCCATTTGCCAATGTCAAGCCCCTCACAAAATGTGTCACAGATTATGAGAAAAATTCAATATAATTTATTAAATAGATTCCGAGGGCTCCCCCAGGGAGCATTGACAACTCTTAGTACAATAAATATCAATAAATTAACATAGCTGCCACCTCCCACCCTCACGAGGGTATAAAAAGTAAGATTTAAGCCTGCAGAAGAAAAGCATTCCATAAATACCAAGACTAATAACAATAACCTAATGTTTTTCAAGGTAATTCACAAATTCACATCTCAGCCCTCCCGGGACTAGCCCATATGAGGGGTCCCTGAGATTATTCATTGGAAAAATGTACTTAAGGAATCACGGCAGAGTTCCCACACTTAGCTGTCGGTCATCTTTTTAAGGCTCCTTAAGTTCCTGCCAATCCGAAAGGAAGAGATGGCCTTAAGTGGTGGCCTGTTGGGCTCCAGAGGTCAATGATTTTAGTGCGAGGTCCATGCACTCTGAAAACTGTTGAGAAATAGTCAGGATGAAGCGTTTACATTCATGGGTGTCTGTTGGCACAGAAATGTTTGTTTCTGGTGCATCTCGAAATATGAGTTTGTCGAGATGCTCTATGATCTCATCAATAACAGATTTGTTGTCTAACTGTCTGATTGTCTTGAGATATGCCCGGATGGCTGGGCTGTGGATGTTGTTTGGCGGCTGGGCGTCAGGGCTGAGACACGGCAGCGTGTAATTCTGGGACACGAGCACCCCCTTATCTTCCTCCACCTGTGGAATGAGGAGAAATGGTCAGTGTTGGGTTTGCAATAACAGCTGCAAGTCTTAACAGTGAATGTTTGCATGCTTCCTCTGTAACCCGCCTGGTTGATATATTTATCTGATCAATGTCACAACCCTATGAGGCTGTGCCATCACCAACCCCATTTCCAGATGAAACTAGAGCTTAGGTGGCTGCAGTCCTGAAGCCTGTGCTCAGAACCACTGATCCATCCAGCTGAGGCCTCCCAGCCTTCCATAACCCATTCTCACGTGCTCAGGGTGGTGGGAATTGCAGCACATCTGGCCTTCCATGGCAGCTCCCCGCCCTTTGGGACTCTGTGTTAAAGCCACGCACGCTCCACTTATAAAGGAGAGTGTTAGGCTTGTCCGGAAAGGCCTCCGAGATGCAGGCGAGAGTTTTCCCCAACAAACCAAAGAGTCTGGACCACTCCCTCCCTTCCTCTTTCTAAGGACTAACTATTTTTGAGTCAGACCAAATTGCCAGCAGCACCTCATCAACCTGAACTGCCCAGTCATCTTGGGTTGGTAACAACCTCTGCCTTTTATAAAAGCCAAGGCTGAGGTCTAAATACCAAGGCAGATGAGAAGAGTAATGCCAATTTTATGAATTGTTTCCAAGTTTGGGCATTTGTTCATTTGATCAAAGCTATCTTGGCTGGGCACAGTGGCTCATGCCTGTAATCCCAGCACTTTGGGAGGCCAAGGCAGGCGGATCACTTGAGGTCAGGAGTTCAAGACCAGCCTGGCCAACATGGAGAAACTCTG
The DNA here is from genome assembly GCF_028858775.2 of Pan troglodytes. Classification (NCBI taxonomy): domain Eukaryota; kingdom Metazoa; phylum Chordata; class Mammalia; order Primates; family Hominidae; genus Pan; species Pan troglodytes. The sequence continues at coordinate 129,009,003 of NC_072408.2, forward strand.
TCTCTACTAAAAATATGAAAATTAGCTGGGCATGGTGGCACGTGCCTGTAGTCCCAGCTACTCGGGAGGCTGAGGCAGGAGAATCGCTTGAACCCAGGAAGCAGAGGTTGCAGTGAGCCAAGATTGCACCACTGCACTCCAGCCTGGGTGACAGAGTAAGACTCTGACTCAAAAAAAAAAAAAAAAAAAAAAGCCATCTTTGCCTGTCTAGTTTCCCCCATCCCTTCCTGGCATAGCTACAGCCCTGGTTTCAGGTCTGGAGAGAGGAGCCTCTTTGGAGGGCAATGGAAGGCATTTTTAAGAAATCGTTTAGAAAAGAAATCTCTAGGGCACTCACATCTTTCAAAAGCATCTTCGAGAGGGACTGTAATTCCTCGACTATTTTCTGTATATCATCACTTGGTCGTAGTAAACGGACGGGCAACGTGTGGGAGGCCAGCCAGCCTCCCAGGCAGCAGAACAGAAAGAGCACAGATGTCGAGGGGCCTGGAGAGAGAACGATGCCATGAGCGCATGCATCACACACCCCTGCCCACCCCGGCTCCATCCCTGCAGCCGCTGCTGAGCCAACCCTGGGGGCAGTGCTTCCAGAATCTTCCTGGTGAGATAAGATGATGCCCAAGACTCCGGAAGCACCAGGACCAGCGATACCTGAGTGAGAGGCCATGGCGAGAGAGAGCAAGGCCAGCTTCAGTGGGGGCTTCTGGAGCCAGATGTGTTCGCCATGGCTGCCTGGAGGTATATAAAGGGCCAGGGTGAGGAGGAAGAGCAGTCAGCGTCCCGCCCATGGCAAAACCATTTACTCAGCTTTTCTCCAGAAAACACTCAAAAGTTCTACTGGCCATGGCTGAGTGAAAGGGCTGAAAGGAAATCCTGAGGTTACCCTCCAGGTGGGCAGATGCCTGACTCAGACACACACATACTTCACAAGAAGGCACATGAATGCATCTTTGCCATTCTTCTTGGAAGGAGCCTGTTGATTTGACTAGACAAAATTTTGAAGCCCAGGGTTGACAGACACGACCATACCACCAAGGAGCGGGTGACTTCCAGGAGTTCAAGGCCAGCGGCCACAGGGAATTTCTGGGGAGGAAATGCGAAGCCGGCATGAGATGTGCAGAATGCGGTATCTCTGGAAATTTCTGCAGCATATGCCCACGCCGGTGTGCAGGGACGGCCCCATAACTGCTGTGAATGTGGCGGGTCGAAGCCTTCATCTCAACTCCATGTGGCCTTGGACATCACTGGACTCTCCATCGTGCCTCTGCAATCTCAGGGCCCAGAACCAGAGACTGTGCTCCAGAGTTATTGCTTGAAATCCTTGTTCGTATCTTTTTTTTTTTTTTTTTTTTGAGATGGAGTCTTGCTCTGTCACCCAGGCTGGAGTGCGGTGGTGTGATCACTGCAACCTCTGTCTCCTGGGCTCAAGCAATTCTCATGCCTCAGTCTCAGCCTCCCAAGTAGCTGAGACTACAGGCACGCGCCACCATGCCCAGCTAACTTTTGTATTTTTAGTAGAAATGGGGTTTCGCCATGTTGGTCAAGCTGGTCTCTAACTCCTGACCTCAGGTGATCTGCCTGCCTCGGCTTCCCAAAGTGCTGGAATTACAGGCATGAGCCACTGCGCCGGCCTAGAAACTTTATTGCTTTTCTTTCTTTCTTTCTTTCTTTCTTTCTTTCTTTCTTTCTTTCTTTCTTTCTTTCTTTCTTTCTTTCTTTCTTTTTTTTTGAGACAGAGTCTTGCTCTGTCACCTGGGCTGGAGTGCAGTAGCGCAATCTCGGCTCACTGCAACCTCCACTTCCCAGGTTCAAGCAATTCTCTTGCCTCAGCCTCCTGAGTAGCTGGGATTACAGGCGCCCACCACCACGCACAGCTAATTTTTGTATTTTTAGTAGAGACGGGGTTCACTATGTTGGCCAGGCTGGTCTCAAACGCCTGACCTTGTGATCCACCTGCCTCCGCCTCCCAAAGTGCTGGGATTACAGGTGCGAGCCACCGCTCTGGCCTTAGAAACTATTTCTAAGTTCATTAGCTTTCTTTTTCTTTCTTTCTTTCTTTTTTTTTTTTTTGAGACAGGGTCTCATTCTGTCACCCAGGCCAGAGTGCAGTGGCATCATCACAACTCACTGCAGCCCCGATCCCCTGGGCTCAAGTGATCCTCCCACCTCAGCCTCCCAAATAGCTGGGACCACAGGCACAAATCACTATGCTAATTTTTTTTTTTTTTTTGAGACAGAGTTTCGCTCTTGTTGCCCAGGCTGGAGTGCGATAGCACGATCTCGGCTCACTGCAACCTCCGCCTCCTGGGTTCAAGCGATTCTCCTGCCTTAGCCTCCCGAGTAGCTGGGATTACAGGCACCCACCACCACGCCGGGCTAATTTTTGTATTTTTAGTAGAGACGGGGTTTCACCATGTTGGCCAGGCTGGCCTCGATCTCCCGACCTCAGGTGGTCTGCCCGCCTCAGATTCCCAAACTGCTGGGATTATAGGCATGAGCGACTGCACCCGGCCTCCTTATTCATATTTTAGTGCCAGCTTTGATCAGGCCATTTTATAGGGTATCGGGAATAGCGGTGAAGAAGTTAGACAGAGTTCCTGCCCTTGTGGGCCCGGCATTGCTGTGGGCTGCAGACAATAGCAACAACATTCATAAATAAGCTAGAAAGCACTGTGACGGTTGGAGAGTGACGGGCAGGATACTTTAAGTCAGGTGATCAGCAAAAGTCTCTCTGAGAGGTGACATTGAAGAAGAGACTGAAGGACAAGAAGGAGCCAGTCGTGGGAAGACCTGGGAGAAGAGTGTTCCAAGGCAACGGGACATGAGTGCAAAATCCTCAGGTGAAAATGAGCTCGATGCTGTTCCTAGAACGGGAAGAGGGTCATGGCAGCCGCAGTGACGCGAGAGGACAGGAGGGTAGTGGGGAGGTGGGCAGCGGCTCCATCACAGAGGCCTGAGGCTGGGACAAAGAGCCTGGGTTTTATTCCACATGTGACGAGGCAGTGCTGGGCGGCTTTCAGTAGGGAAACATAAGATCAGATGCACTTTATTTTTTTCTTTTCTTAATTGTTTTGTCTTTTGTTTTGTTTTGTTTTTTGGAGAGAAGATCTCAAGCGATCCTCCCACCTTGGCTTCCCAAAGTTCTGGGATTACAGGCATGAGTCACCATGCCTAGCCCTGATGAACTTTATTTATTATTAGTGGTAGCATTTTTTTTTTCTTAAGACAGAGTCTCACTTTGTCGCCCAGGCAGGAGTGAAGTGGCGCAGTCTCAGCTCACTGCAACCTCCACCTCCCCTGTTCAAGCAATTCTCGTGCCTCAGCCTCCTGAGTAGCTGGGATCACAGGCATGCACCACCATGCCTGGCTAATTCTTGTATTTTTAGTAGAGATGGAGTTTCACCATGTTGGGATGAGGTCAGTCTGGGCAGCCCACAGAACTCAAGGTGCACAGAGGGGACACAGCCAGGAAGCCCTCCCACCCATCATCCCAAGTCCCCCTGCCGCCAGCCACCACTGACTTTTTCTTTACTTCCCAAACTGCCACAATATGGCTTTCACCACCCCACTAATTTAATCAATATCCTCTAGCAGAGTCCATGGTAGGCATGACCTTCATCCACAGGTGTTTACTGCCATAATTATGTTGCATTGCATGGCAAAAGGGGTTTTGTGGATGTAGTCATGATTACTATTCAGTTTACCAAAAATAGAGAGATTTTCCTGCATTCCCTGGGCCTCCCCAATGCAATCCCATGAGCCCATAAAACAGAAGAGGAAGTCAGAGAGATTCCGAGCAAGAGAAGGGCTCACCTGCTGTTGCTGGCTTGAAGATGGTGGGGGGCAGCGTGGAAAGCATGAGAAGGAAATAATTTGGTCAATAACCACTGAGCTTGGAAGAGGATGCTGAGACCTAGATGAGAACCCTAGCCAGCCAGCACCTTTATTTCAGCTCAGTGAGTTCCTGAGCAAAGAATCTAGCCATGGCATGCTAGACTTTGACCTACAAACTCTATGAGAGAGAAAATGTGTGTGTGTATGTGTATGTGTGTGTGTGTTTAATAGAAAGGATCTTGCTCTCTCACCCAGGCTGGAGTGAAGTGGTGTGATCACGGCTGACTGCAGCCTTGACCTCCCAGACTCAAGCAGCCCTCTTACCCCAGCCTCCCAAGTAGCTGGGACTGTAGGCCTGCACCACCATGCCTGGCTAATTTTTCTATTTTTTGTAGCGATGGGATCTCACCATGTTGCCCAGGTTGGTGTTGAACTCCTGGGCTCAAGCAGCCCTGCCTCACCTTCCCAAAGTGCTGGGATCACAGGCGTGAGCCACTGCGCCTGGCCACATTTGTGGTTTTATTTATTTATTTATTTATTTATTTATTTATTTATTATTTTGAGATGGAGTGTGGCTCTGTTGCCCAGGATGGAGCGCAGTGGCATGATCTTGGCTCACTGCAACCTCTGCCTCCTGGGTTCAAGAGATTCTCCTGTCTCAGCCTCCCAAGTAACTGGGATTACAGGTACGTGCCACCATGCCTGGTTAATTTTTGTATTTTTTGTAGAGACAGGGTTTTGCCATGTTGTCCAGGCTGGTCTTGAACTCCTGACCTCAAGTGATCCACCCACCTTGGCCTCCCAAAGTGCTAGGATTACAAGTGGGAGCCACCACGCCTGGCTGCATTTGTGGTTTTAAACTGCTGTTTGTGATATTTGTTATGGCAGCAATAGAGAAATAATACAGTACCCAGAGACCACATGTTGTCAGCCTTACTGGGGTTTCAGCCTTCATTTTACATGACCCCTCTATAGCATGAAACATTGCCAACCACTTCCACCTTCTTGACAACCTCTTGTAACAACCTCTCCTGTAACAACGTCATCCTGATCCCTTTTGCCCCTCTCCCTAGCTCCATGGTGTCCACCCGTGATCTGGATTCCTCACACTTTACTGTCTGTCTCCTTCACGCTCCAGACCTAAATGTCCACCTGAATGTCCCAGTGATACCTCAAAATCAACATGCCCAAAGGTGAGGGTGAGAAGAGGGTAATAGTGATAGTGGAGATGAAGAGGTGTGGATGGGTTGTAGAAATGTTTAGGAGGAAAAATACATAAGAGGTGGCTTTTTTTTTTTTTTTTTTTTTGAGACATTGTCTCGCTCTGTCACCTGGCCTGGAGTGCAGTGGCATGATCTCGGCTCACCACAACCTCTGCCTCCCGGGTTCAAGCGATTCTCCTGCCTCAGCCTCTTGAGTAGCTGGGATTACAGGCGTGAGCCACCACTCTTGGCGTTTTTTTGTTTGTTTGTTTGTTTTTCTTGTATTTTTAGTAGAGATGGGGTTTTGCCATGTTGGCCAGGCTGGTCTTGAACTCCTGACCTTGTGATCCACCTGCCTCGGCCTCCCAAGGTGCTGGGATTATAGGCGTAAGCCATGGTGCCCGGCCAGGGTGGTGTTTGATTGGATATGGGGATAGTGGAGAGGGAAGAGTTGAGGACAACCTTTAGGTTTCTGGTTTGGGCAACTGGATAAATGATATTAGTACAAACTGAGAGGATCACAGGCCTCAGGCCTTTGGGGCTTGGGTGAGGTGATGAATTCTGGCTCTTTGCTTGTTGGTTGGCTGGTTTTGTTTTGTTTTCTTTTCTTTAAGAGGCAAGGTCTCAGTCTCTCACCTAGGCTAGAGTGCAGTGGTGTGATCACAGCTCACTGCAGCCTCAAACTCCCAGGCTCAAGAGATTCTTCCGCCTCAGCCTCCTGAGTAGCTGGGGTTACAGGCACACGGCATACCACCAGGCCTGGCTAACTTTTTAATTTTAACTTTTTGTAGAAATAAGATCCTCCTCTGTTGCCTAGGCTGGTCTTGAACTCCGGGGCTCAAGCAATCCACTCACCTTGGCCTCCCAAAGTGCTGGGACTGTAGGTGCAAGCCACGTGCCCAGCCTGATTCAGCTTTTGACACAGTGAATGGGAAGTGTTATGGATGCTCAGCTGAAGACACACAGTAGGTGTCGGACGTGTGGATCTGAAGCGTGTAGGAAGGAACTACAGATGTAAATGTGGGTGCCATCAAGGTATTGTGGCAGATAAAACTGTAAGCCAGTAAGAGATGAGCAGTGTGAGGTGTGGAAGTCGTGTGGAGCCCTGGGACGTGCTTCCATTAACAGGACAAGGAGAAGATGATGATTTAATCTAGAACATGGAGAAGGCACTCTCAAGAGAAAAAGAAGGCTGGGTGCGGTGGCTCACACCTGTAATCCCAGCACTTTGGGAGGCCGAGGCGGGCGGATCACGAGGTCAAAAGGTCGAGACCATCCTGGCCAACATGGTGAAACCCTGTCTACTAAAAATACAAAAAAATTAGTTGGGTGTGGTGGCGTGTGTCTGTAGTCCCAGCTACTCAGGAGGCTGAGGCAGGAGAATTGCTTGAACCCAGAAGGTGGAGGTTGCGGTGAGCCGAGATTGCGCCACTGAACTCCAGCCTCGCGACAGAGTGAGACTCCGTCTCAAAAAAAAAAAAAAAAAAAAGAGAGAGAGAAAGAAAGTAACACCAGAAATACATGTTGTCATGGAATAAGATGAAAAGCAGTTTTTCAAGGAGGAAATGGTTGGCATCACCAAAAGCCATGAAGAGGTCAAATAAGATAAAGGCTGAGGAGATTCACTAGATTGGGCAACATGAGGTCACAGAAACTTTGCTAGGAGAGTTTGAATAAATTTTTGGTGTGGCAGTTATATTGTGGTTGTTTGAGAAGTGAGGAAAAAGTGAGCATAGGCCAGGGGCGAGTGGCTCACACCTGTAATCCCAGCACTTTGGGAGGCCGAGGCAGGTGGATCACTTGAGGTCAGGAGTTCGAGACCAGCCTGACCAACATGGTGAAACCCTGTCTCTACTAAAAATACAAAAACTAGCTGGGCATGGTGGCGGGAGCCTGCAATCCCAGCTACTCAGACGGCTGAGGCAGGAGAATTGCTTGAACCCAGGAGGCGGAGGTTGCAGTGAGCCAAGATTGCGCCACTGCACTCCAGCCTGGGCAACAGAGCAAAACTCCGTCTCAAAAGAAAAGAAAAAAAGAAAAAGTGAGTATAGACCACTGTGTCAAGAAGCTTGGATGAGAAGGAAGAGAAAAGAGACAGTGGTGGCTGCAGGGGGACTTGGGATGAAGGGTGGAAGGGCTTCCTGGCTGGGCCTCTTCTGTGTATCTTGGGCTCTGTGGTCTGCCCAGACCTGACCTCATTTCTGAGCTCTTACTCCTAACCAATGGCTGATTTGACAGAGTAGACGCCCATTGGCATCTGGACCTTAACTTGTTCCAAACAGGATGCTTGATTTCCCCTCTCAGTCTTCTCTTCCTTCACTGCACATTGTCCATCTGTTGCTCCATCAAAATCGCAGGAGCCATATCTGTGATTCATCTCCTTGATTTATTTATATCACTATGGACTCATAGATATTTATTTTATTCTTTGAGAGCCAGGCATGGTGGCTCACGCCTGTGATCCTAGCACTTTGGGAGGCTGAGGTGGGTGGATCACTTGAGGTCAGGAATTTGAGACCAGCCTGGGCAACATGGCGAAACCCCATCTGTACTAAAAATACAAAAAAATTAGCCAGGCATGGTGATGCATGCCTGTAGTCCCAGCTACTCAGGAGGCTGAGGTAGGAGGACCGCTTCAGTTCAGGAGGTCCAGGCTTCAGTGACCTGTGATCACGCTACTGCACAGTAGCCTGGATAACAAAGGGAGACCCTGCCTCAAAAAAAAAAAAAATGGATATTTTCTTCTTTGGAAGGACATATGGTTGGCTGGGCCCGGTGGCTCATGCCTGTAATCCCAGCACTTTGAGAGGCTGAGGCGGGCGGATGACGAGGTCAGGAGATCGAGACCATCCTGACTAACATGGTGAAACCCCATCTCTACTAAAAATACAAAAAATTAGCCGGGGCGTGGTGGCGGGCGCCTGTAGTCCCGGCTACTTGGGAGGCTGAGGCAGGAGAATGGTGTGAACCCAGGAGGCAGAGCTTGCAGTGAGCCGAGATGGTGCCACTGCACTCCAGCCTGGACGGCAGAGGGAGATTCCGTCTCAAAAAAAAAAAAAAGGAAAAGAAAGGACATATGGTCATCTTTTTGCCTTAACTCCCAGTTTTGGATAATTTTTTTTTTTTTTGAGACAGTCTCACTCTGTTGCCCAGGCTGGAGTGCAGTGATGTGATCTCGGCTCACTGCAACCTCCGCCTCCTGGGTTCAAGCGATTCTCCTGCCTCAGCCTCCGAAGTAGCTGGGACTATAGGCATGTGTCACCACGCCTGGCTAATTTTTGTATTTTTAGTAGAGACGGGGTTTCGCCATGTTGATCAGGCTGGTCTCGAACTCCTGACCTCAGGTGATCCACCCACCTAAGCCTCCCAAAGTGCTGGGTTTACAGGGGTGAGCCATCGCGCCCAGCCTAATTTTTCTAATAACAGTAAAGTTGTCCCGATATCGTATAGTCAAAAAGAATGAGAGATGTTAATGTGTTCCTCCAAAATTCATTTGTCAGAACCTGATGCTCAGTGTGATAGTATTAAAACGTGGGGCCCTTTGGGAAGTGATTAAGTTTGGGGGCTCCTCAGGAATGGGATCAATGTCCTTATAAAAGAAGCTTCATGGCTGGGTGTGATGGCTCACGCCTGTAATCCCAACACTTTGGGAGGCTGAGGCCAGTGGATTGCCTGAGCCCAGGAGTTTGAGACCAACCTGGGCAACATGGTGAAACTCCATCTCTACTAAAATACAAAAAATTAGGCTGGGTGCGGTGGCTCACGTATGTAATCCCAGCACTTTGGGAAACCGAGGTGGGTGGATCACCTGAGGTCAGGAGTTCGAGACCAGCCTGGCCAACATGGTGAAACCCCGTCTCTACTAAAAATACACATTAGCGGGGCGTTGTGGCAGGCGGTTGTAATCCCAGCTACTCGGGAGGCTGAGGCAGGAGAATCGGTTGAACCTGGGAGGTGGAGGTTGCAGTGAGCCGAGATCGCGCCATTGCACTCCAGCCTGGACAACAAGAGTGAAACTCGGTCTCAAAAAAAAAAAAAAGCCGGAAGTGCTCATGCGCGCCTGTAATCCCAGCTACTCGGGAGGCTGAGGCAGGAGAGTCGCTTGAACCCGGGACACGGAGATTGCGGTGAGCTGAGATCTCGCCACTGGACTCCAGCCTGGGCGACAGAGCGAGACTCTGTCTCAATAAAATAAAATAAATAAAAAATTTTAAAAATGAGGTCTGGGTGATTAAACAGTTATACAGGTGGACAGTGATAAAACCCCTGACTCCAGGGTTAGAGAGACCACCCTGGAACCCATTGGCTGGTTGGAGTCGAGATGTTTGACCTTGGGCCCTCTTCTCCTTTCTCCATCTGTCAGATGGGTATAGGATGACTTTCCGTGGGGAGTGCTTGACAGGAGCTAAGAAACAGGTCAGCTATGGCGCTTACTGCCTGCGGGAGCTGCCGCACTTAGAACCACCAGCTGTTATCCCATTTTTATAGATGAGGGCAGAAGAGAAAACGCAGGTGGTTGGGGCCAGGCTGTCTGATCCGGACGGGGGACTTTTTCCTCGGGGCAGGTGAGCGCGCCTGGAGAGGCCCCTGCCCCCGCGCACGCGTCCTGGCGGTTGCCGGGCAACGCGGCCCGGGCCATGGAGGCGTCCTACGAGTCCGAGTCCGAGTCCGAGTCTGAGGCCGGGCCTGGGACTCAGCGGCCCGGGACCGGGACCGTGAGCGCGGCCGTGCGCGAGCACTTGCGGAAGCTGTGTCTGCGGGAGTTCCCGTGCGGTGCCGGCAGCTGGGTGCGGGCGCCGGGGCCAGAACTCTGGGGGCCTGGACCGGCTGCGGGGAGGCACGGGCCCGGGCGAGCGGAGCGGGCTGGTCCCTGGGGCCTGGGATCTGCGCATGTGGGGGGCCACCGACATGGGGGCGGGTGGGGCTTGAGGGTGACGGTGAGGCCCGAGTCGCGGGCACTGCGCGGGGAGGAGAGCGGGGCCCGTCCTGAGCACATCAGCTGACCTGGGCTGGGGCCTCTCCCTGACTTGAAGACGCCAACACCCCAGATTTCCAGTGGGCAGGCTCCTTTTGGGGTGAAAAGCTTTTGTTTTGGGCAAAGAGTTCCACAACTTTTCCCAGCCTCCGAGCATTTAATAAGAGCCTGAGGCAGTGTGAGAGGTGGCTCAGCCTGAAGCCTGCGACCTTGAGTCCAGGAGAAGGGGTTACCCCCCGTCCCGCCTCCCTGTCTCCAGAGTCCTAGACCCTTCCCTCCCGTGGCTTCAACCACGAGGGGCGCCCAGGTGTGGCCCAGGAAGGCTTACTGCCCAGGCTGGAGCATAGTGACGCGATGTCGACTTACTGCAACCTCCGCCTCCCACCCAAGTAGCGGGGATTACAGGCACCCGCCACCATGCCCGGCTAATTATTGTATTTTTAGTAGAGACAGGATTTCACTATGTTGCCCAGGCTGGTCTCAAACTCCTGACCTCAAGTGATCCACCTGCCTTTTTAAAAGGAATGGCACCTTTTAATTATTTTGTATCTCACCTCATCTGTAGTTATATCCATGGCTAATAATCCATCAAAATTATTGATTATTCACTGTCTAGATTTTTTTTTTTTTTTTTTTTGAGACGGAGTCTCGCTCTGTCACCCAGCCTGGAGTGCAGTGGCGTGATCTCGGCTCACTGCAACCTCCGCCTCCCGGGTTCAAACGATTCTCCTGCCTCAGCCTCCCGAGTAGCTGAGACTACGGTTGCGTGCCACCACGCCCGGCTAATTTTTTGTATTTTTAGTTGAGACGGGGTTTCACCATGTTAGCCAGGATGGCCTCGATCTCTTGACCTCATGATCCGCCTGCCTCAGCCTCCCAAAGTGCTGGGATTACAGGCATGAGCCACCGCACCTGGCCTACTCTCTAGATTTCTAAACTCTATCCCTAATCTTCCAGTTTTATGATCTGTTCTGTTTTGAGAGTTTGGTGTCCTTAAGGGGGCTGTGTCACACCTACAGAAAACCCCTCCTCTGCCACTGCAGAATAAGTCGCGCTTTCTTCCTCAAACTTGGCGAACTTGGAGGGAGCTTGTCCCCAGAGAGGAGGATGTGGTGAGCCCCGGAGAGGAGACGGTGGAGGCCCTGCTGGGCCTGGTCCGCAGCCGCCACTCCCCCTGGGCTCTGCTGAACAACTCGAATGCAGAAGACAGTTTCCTGAGAGAATTGGCCATCCGGAACCCGCTGACGATCACAGACACCTTCTTCTACTCCTACTTCCGGTCCCTGCGGGTAGTAGACAAGAAGGTCAGTGCTGGGCACGTGGTAGGTGATGTTAGGGTGGCCGCTCCCCTAAGGGAGGTTGTGGGGAGGGCACCCTTCCCCACAGCGCGTCAGGGATCCTGCTTTCAGGGCTGAAACAAAGGCCAGCCTGCCCTCCATCTGCTTCATCTCCCTGGCTTGTGTGCCAGGCAGGGCCGGCTACTCGGTCAGCCTTGCGTTTCTTCTTCCTTTACCCCTGGAGGCCATCATGGCACAGCTTCCACACCTGAGTTCTGCAGTGGACCCTCCTGGGTCCTAGTAAAGGTTTTTCGAAGGGTCTGTGTTAGTTTTACCTCGTTTAAACCGTGGGGGTCAGGGTAGGGGAAGGTTGGTGTAGTTCTATTTTAATTTGTTACCAAAAAGCATTCTTTGTTTACATCAGTAGCAGAGCCCAGGCTCGGCATGGTGGCTCTCTGGTGCTTGTAATCTCAGCACTTTGGGAGGCTGAGGCAGGAGGATCGTGTGAGTCTAGGTGTTAGAGACCCAGCCTGGGCAACATAGTGGGATCCCACCTCTATAACATTTTTAAATTTAGCCAGGTATGGTGGTGCACGCCTGTAGCCCCAGCTACTCAGAGGCTGAGGCAGGAGAATCACTTGAGCTGGTGCGGTAGAGGCTGCAGTGATCATGATCGCACCGCTGCACTCCAGCCTGGGTGGCAGAATGAGACCCTGTGTCAATCAATTAAGCAAGCAAGCAAACAAGAGTGAGACTCTGTCTCAATAAATAAATAAAGCCAGCAAGCCAGCCCAAAAATTGCCTGGAAACTTGGTCTCAGCCTTCCCAACCCTTGGCTTTCTTTTTCCAGAGCCACTGGGAAGTGACACGGCACTAGGGGACAAATAGGGTGACTGACTGGTAGCAGTTTGCCAGGGACTTTCAGTTTCAGTGCAGAAGGTTTCGTGTCCTGGGCAGACTGGTACAGTTGGTGGCCCTGGAGAAGTGAGGCCCCGCTGGGAAGGGCCCCAATGTCTTTGAGGTCACAGGAACTGAGGAGTCACGGACAGGTCACCGCGGCTTCTGGTCGGACCCTGCTCTGGGTGATTCCTGGACACCTTGACTGACTTCAGTGCCCAGAGTTCACTGTGGCTCTGGGGTAGACAGAAAGGAGAGAGGTTCCTGCCCTCGCAGGTGGCTTATGGTCCGACAAAGGACACAGGTCATTGGCCTAGAAATCATGCACCACCTATGGTCAGAGGAAGGATGGAGGTTGGGAGAGGCTCTTGGATCCTGGCAGAGCGATGCAGTGCAGGAACGGCTTCCGGGGAGCAGGGGGTGGGAAGGGAGGGGAAGTAACTCTGATGGAGGAGCCGCTGTCTTCCTAATGTGGACATGGGTTCTGTGCCCGTGCTCCCTCACCTGCTACAGCCCTCAGCTTCCTCTCCCCTCTTCCAGGTCACCCTGGTGGATAAAGACCTGCTGAAATTTCTAAGGCTGGAGGAGTTGGTACTGAGCGCCAATCGAATCAAGGAGGTGGATGCCACCAATCTGCCCCCCACACTCAAGGTGAAGGAGCCCCGGTCTGTGTTGAGTATTTGGGCCTGCGCTGCCCAGAGGCCTTGCCTTACCCTGCCCCACATAGTGTGGCCAGCATGGGTGGAGGGTAAGGCCGAGCTCCAGGCTTTTAAAATGTAGGTCACTTTCCTAGAACAGTTCAACATAGAATAACCATATGACCCAGTGCTTCCATTCCTAGGTGTATCCATGAAGGAACTGAAGACAGGGATTTAGCCAGATTCTTGTACTCCAGAGTTCAGAGCTGTGTTACTCACAATAGCAGAAGGGTGGACACAACTCAAGTGTCTATAAACAGATGAATGGATAAACAAAAAAATGTGGACAGGCCAGGCGCAGTGGCTCACACCTGTAATCCCAGCACTTTGGGAGGCCGAGGCAGGTGGATCACCTGAGGTCAGGAGTTTGAGACCAGTCTGGCCAACATGGCGAAACCCCATCTCTACTAAAAATACAAAAATTAGCCGGGTGTGGTGGCATGCGCCTGTAGTCCCAGCTACTTGGGAGGCTGAGACAGGAGAATTGCTTGAACCCGGGAGGCAAGGGTTGCAGTGAGCCGAGATTGTGCCACTGCACTCCAGTCTGGGCGACAGAGTGACTCCATCTCAAAGTGGTCTATCTATTCAATAGAATGCTATTCGCTCATAGAAAGGAATGAAGTAGGCCTGTAATCCCAGCACTCTGGGAGGCTGAGGTGGGCAGATTGCCTGTTCTCAGGAATTCTAAACCAGCCTGGGCAACATAGGAATATCCCCTCTACAAAAATACAAAAATTAGCCAGGCGTCGTGGCTGGTGCCTGTAATAGCAGCTACTCAGGAGGCTGAGGCAGGAGAATCGCTTGAACCCAGGAGGCGGAGGTTGCAGTGAGCCAAGATTGTGCCACTGCACTCCAGCCTGGGCAACAGAGTGAGACTCCACCTCAAAATAATAATAAATAAACAATAAATAAGTAAAAATTAAAAAAACCCAAACCAACAAGCAAACAACAACAAAAAAAGGTGGGTGAGGCCGTGGATAAGAACTACAAGCAAGGAAGGTTAGCTTTGGATTTATTCCTTATCCATCTAGGGGCCCTTTTGGCTTCCCAGAGATGCATTCCTATGGGTTGAGAAGGTGCCAGATGTTATGCAGCTCCCCCACTGCCAATCCAACATCACCCCCCATTCCAGATGTTGAAGTGTCTTTCACAAAAGGAAAAGAAACTTCCCAAGACCTGCTGCAGGAATCTTTTCTTCCTGGGTTTTTAAAAGGGAGTCGGGGTGGTGCCAGGGAGGCCAGGTGTGAGTAGTTTGTGATTCCTCTACTGAGTTTTGCGGGACAGAGGGGAGGGGCCTGATCCTCAGCGCTGACTTGGGGCCCCATCGTCCCGGGCCTTCCGTGTGGTCTCCCAGGTGCTGGAGCTCTACGGCAATGAGATCAGCAGCATGGAGTGTCTGTGCGCCCGCCCACCCGCCGGCCTGCAGCACTTGGGGTTAGGCCACAACAAACTTCTAGGCCCCTTGGAAAGTCTCTACGTCACCGCTAATCACTGGTAACTCGGGAGCCCAGATGGAAAGCGAGAGGAAGGGATTAAGTATCAGGTTGGGGCGATTCTACCCCGGTGGCTTGAGAACTCAGCTTTGGTCTTTTTTGTAACTCCCAGTTGGCTGCTAAATCCAGACTTATGGTTTATTTCTCTGAATCCCCCTTCAGTGGGATTTTGTAAACAAAAAGCCCGGGGAAGGAGAACAAGAGGTAGTAGGTGTGAGTCAGAGCCTTTGCTTTGGTGCCGTATTTTAATTTTTTAATTTTTTTATCTTATTTTTTTATTTTTTTGAGACAGCATCTCGCTTTGTCGCCCAGGCTGCAGCTCAGTGGCGCCATCTCTGCTCATTGCAAGCTCCGCCTCCCGGGTTCACGCCGTTCTCCTGCCTCAGCCGCCTGAGTAGCTGGGACTACAGGCACCCGCCACCACGCCCTGCTAATTTTTTTGTATTTTTAGTAGAGACGGGGTTTCACTGTGTTAGCCAGGATGGTCTCCATCTCCTGACCTCGTGATCCGCCCGTCTCGGCCTCCCAAAGTGCTGGGATTACAGGCGTGAGCCACTGTGCCCGGCCTAATTTTTTTATTTTAATTTTTTATTTTAATTTTTTTTTGAGATGGAGTTTCACTCTGTTGCCCAGGCTAGAGTGCTGTGCGCGATCTCGGCTCACTGCAACCTCCACCTCCCAGGGTCAAGCAATTCTCCTGCCTCAGCCTCCCAAGTAGCGGGTATTACAGGCACCCACCACCACACCTGGCTAATTTTTGTATTTTTAGTAGAGACGGGGTTTCACCATGTTGGCCAGGATGGTCTCGAACTCCTGACCTCAAGTGATCCACTTACTTCGGCCTCCCAAAGTGCTGGGATTACAGGCGTGAGCCACCGCACTTGGCCTGGTGCCGTATTTTAGAGGAGGGTTGCTCACCTTGGGCTCGTTGGCATCGGAACCCCATCACCCTTTGCTGTGGGGCTGTCCTGGGCATGGTAGGATATTGAGCAGCATCCCTGGCCTGCACCCGCAGATGCCAGGAGCACTTCCCCATTAGTTGTGACAAACAAAAATGTCTCCAGACAGTTTTTGTCTGAGCCTGATGTTCCCTGAGCAGCAAAATCCCCCCAAGCTGAGAACCACCACCCTGGAACCAAGCCCTAGCGCCAGCCGCTCCATCGCTATTGAAGGTTCAGGCTCATTAGGAGCCTGCAGATGGTTCAGCTCCCAGTTGATATTCAACTTGATCTCCTCAGTGGGTGAGCGGTAGAAAACTTAACATCCTGGACCTGAGGGGTAGGAGGGGATCAGAGACCACCCAGAAAAAGCCATCAAAGGAAGCTGGGAGAGGAAGGCTTTGCAGAACATGCTGTGAGAAGTCCCAGGACTTCAGCAGCCCAGCAAGGATGGAAGGCGTAGAACCACCTCCCCTCTCTCCTTCCCCCGAGGAACCTGGAGGGCATGCCCTTGGGGGGTCCAACCCTCTACATGCCTGGAGCGGGCGGACGCAGCAGGGAAGGGAAGCCCCCTCTCTGACCCTGGTTTCCTCTTCCTCCCCTTCTCTTCTGCTCTTAGGGGAAGAGTGAGGCTGGGATTGGGAGATGCTGTGCTGACAGCGGCCGCTTGTGTTTTTCTTCTGTTCTCAGAGCTGAGATCAATTTGCTTTCTAGTTTGTGGCAGCAGGAAAGTCACCCTGCCCCTGCCCTGTGTCTTGGTCTGGCCACAGGCCTTGGCCCGTGCTCTTTGCAGGCCCCTCCCAGCCCCCTTGCCTCCTGGGGTCCCGCCTCAGTCTGGCTTTGAGAAGCCATCTCCTGCTTCTGGACCGCCCAGCCCTCCAGCCTCTGGCTCCCTCCTCCCAGTCCCCAGCATCAACCCCACTCCTGCCCTGTCCACAACTCCCCCACGGTGGCTGTCCCCTGCTGTGCCGTCCAGTCTGCCTGTACTATTTGTGCAGAGCCTCCTAGACGCATGCAGTGCGCGAGGCTCTACGGAAGCTACTGAGAGGTTTGGCCAAGGAGAGGAGCCCCGTGAAGGGAGGTCGGTGGGGGCGTCTCTGTGACTCCAACTGTGAGGGTGGCAGTGCTATGGAGAGTGGAGATGAAGAGCCAGGCACTCGTTCCCGACCCGGGGTTAACTTGGGTCAAGGGTAGGACAGGGGTGCAGGCCGTGGATGGGCAGAATCCTTAGCCCCAGGCCCCCCGTCCGTTTTGGCCACAGGCTGCTTGCCCCCTGCTCACCTGGCTTCTTGACCCCCAGACGGTCCTGCTCACCTTCCAGGCCCAACCTCGTCTCCCTGGACCTGGGCTTCAACGACCTGACAGACCTGCAGAGCATGGTCACCAGCCTGAGGACCCTCCGGCACCTGCGACTCCTGGTGCTGCAGGGAAACCCACTGGCCTTGGTGCCCTACTACCGCGGCCTCACCATCGACAGCCTGGCCCAGCTCTGTGTGCTGGACGACATCACCGTGTCTCCCAATGAGAAGCATCTCTTCCGGGGGCTCAGCCTCAATGGCGGTGAGGGTACTGGCATGCAGGGAGGGGGTAGCATGTGACACCCCAGCCTGCGCCTGGCTGTGCCCCGCCCTCCTGGGTCCGTGTACCCATCTGTCCTGCAACTCCCCATTTGACCCAGACCCTATTCAGGTATAGCCTCTCTTCTGGGTCAGAGCTTTCCACCAGGCTTTGATTCCTGTGATTGGGATTTGGAGACAGAAGTGATAGGGGGAGGCCGGGCGCGGTGGCTAACGCCTGTAATCCCAGCACTTTGGGAGGCTGAAGCAGACAGATCGCTTGAAGTCAGGAGTTTGAGACCAGCCTGGCCAACATAGTGAAACCTCGTCTGTACTAAAAATACAAAAATTAGCCAGGCATGGTGGCAAGTGCCTGTAATCCCAGCTACTCAGGAGGCTGAGGCACGAGAATCTTTTGAACCCGGGAGGTGGAGGCTGCAGTGAGCCGAGATGACACCAGTGTACTCTAGCCTAGGTGACAGAGCAAGACAAAAAAAAAAAGGTGGTGTGGGAGGATCACTTGAGCCCAGGAGGTGGAGGCTGCAGCGAGCTATCATCTCACCACTGCACTCTAGCCTGGCGACAGAGCGAGACCCCGTCTCTAAAAAAAATAAAAAGTCAAAACAACCTGTGGGGACTTGGGACAGTTATTTCAATCAGCTTCTTCACCTCCCTGGTGGCTTGAGATCACCCCCTTGTGGTTCATGCCGCAAGGTGCACCAGAGGCTTCTCCAGGTCACTGTGACATGCTAGATAATGCTAAGGTGACCTGCAGAGTAGCCCTTATCACTCCCATATACAGATCAGGAAAACAAGGCTGAAGAGGGGTATAATGACACCTGGATCACTCCAGGCCAGCTTGCCAGAGCTGTGACATGAACCTGACCGCTCCACCAAGGCTCAGCCCTGAGTGCTGGAGAGAATCCAGGGACCCGTGCCTTCCCGGCCGTCTTGCTTTCTATCTGCCAACTTCCATTCCACGGGCCCCCCTGTCCTGTCCATTCCTCCCTGCAGATCTCTTGGCACAGGAGGCGCAGTTTGTGGTGACCATCGGAAACATCAGAGGAGTCCTGGACACCTCTGTCTTAGACCCGGAACCCGGGCCCGAAGGCCCTTTCATCACTTACAACTATTACGTGACCTATGATTTTGTGAAAGATGAAGAAGGCGAAATGAATGAGTCCGCGGGCGTGCTGGCCGAGGTGTGCCCTGGGCTGTCCCTAGGAGTATGGGGGGCTTTTGTGAAGGCTGAACTGCTTTGTGGGCCCCAGGAAAATCCTTTTAATTAATTAATTTATTTATTTATTGAGGCGGAGTCTCGCTCTGTCACCCAGGCTGGAGTGCAATGGCGTAATCTCAGCTCACTGTAACCTCTGCCTCCCGAGTTCAAGCAATTCTCCTGCCTCAGCTCCCCAGTAGCTGGAATTACATGTCCCCACCACTACGCCCAGCTAATTTTTGTATTTTTAGTAGAGATGAGATTTCACCTTGTTGACCAGGCTGGTCTGGAACTCCTGAGCTCAAGTGATCCTCGGCCTCCCAAAGTGCTGGGATTACAGGTGTGAGCCACCACGCTGGCCAAGAAAGATTCTTAATGTGGAATCTGGTGATTCATGCAGGGACCTGGCTTCAGTTCAGCCTCTTTCTTGCAGCTAGAGCAATTTTCAACCATGCACACTCCCCTTGCTCCCTTAAAATCTGAGCCTAACAAGAGAGCCGCCCAGCATTTCATAAGTCAGCCCCTTGTTCCCAGCCCCATTCTGCAATTTATTTCTTTTTTTTTTTTTTTTTTTTTTTTGTGACGGAGTCTCACTCTGTCGCTCAGGCTGGAGTGCAGTGGCGCAATCTCGGCTGACTGCAACCTCCGCCTCTGGGTTCAAGTGGTTCTCCTGCCTCAGCCTCCTGAGTAGCTGGGATTACAGGCTCGCGCCACCATACCTGGCTCATTTTTTGTATTTTTAGTAGAGATGGGGTTTCACCATGTTAGCCAGGATGGCCTGGATCTCCTGACCTCGTGATCCGCCTGCCTCGACCTCCCAAAGTACTGGGATTACAGGCGTGAGCCACCGCGCCCAGCCCCATTCTGCAATTTCTACAACTCCTCCCATCTCCCTCCACATCAGAAGAAAACCCAAGGATACCATCCAACCAGGAGAAACCTGTCTCCTCCTCCCACATAGAAGTGGTTCTTGCTTTTACTCTTAATGTAGGTCTTTCAGAAAAGACAAAACTGGGTTTCTAAGAGCCTTCCTGCCTCCTAGCGTGGTGTGTCTGCTCATGCGTGAACCTCATCCAGATGTCGGGAGCTGTGTTACAGACACCCCCGGCATCAGCTGAGCACATCCTGAAGACGGCAGCCTTGGACGAGTTTCTGTCTCTTCCTGCAGATCGTCAAGCCCTCTCCCAGCTTAGAATTATTAGTTGAGGAATCTCCTGAGGAGGTCGTCGAAGATGTCATCGAAGACATTGTTGAAGAGGTTACTGAAGAGGTCGAAGGGTCTCTGGAGTCTGAGGTGGAGGAGTCAGGAGAGTCGGAGCTGTCTGTCATCTCGGGGCCTTCGACCATCTTGCAGACGCCGAGGGCCTCTGCAGAAGAGCTGGCCAAGTTGCGGCTGCGTATAGATCCCCGGCTCTGCCCGTCCCCAGGGTAAGGATGGAAATCTGAACCAGGGCAAGTGGTCAGAGCAGTAGGGTCACGAGCCTAGACCACACTGCGACCTTCCATTA
This sequence comes from Pan troglodytes, assembly GCF_028858775.2. Taxonomy (NCBI): domain Eukaryota; kingdom Metazoa; phylum Chordata; class Mammalia; order Primates; family Hominidae; genus Pan; species Pan troglodytes. The sequence continues at coordinate 129,028,600 of NC_072408.2, forward strand.
AAAGTCCTGAGGCTGGCGGGGCGCGGTGGCTCACGTCTGTAATCTCGGCATTTTGGGAGGCAGAGGCGGGCGGATCACGAGGTCAGGAGATCAAGACCATCCTGGCTAACACGGTGAAACCCCGTCTCTACTAAAAATACAAAAAAATTAGCCAGGCGTGGTGGTGGGTGCCTGTAATCCCAGCTACTCGGGAGGCTGAGGCAGGAGAATGGCGTGAACCCGGGAGGCGGAGCTTGCAGTGAGCCGAGATCGTGCCACTGCGCTCCAGCCCGGCGACAGAGCGAGACTCTGTCTCATTAAAAAAAAAAAAAAAAAAAAAAAAAAAAAGCCCCACTAGGCTGTTAGCTGTGCTGGCGGCATTTAGATTTCGTGTTCAGCCCTCTTCTCTGGAGGGTTCAACTTAGCTAAATCCTTCTACTCTAACCATCTACTCAAAGCACAACTGAGTCCCACTTCCCTGACCAGCCAAGATTTTCGGAATGATTGAATTTCTTTTTTGGCGGGGACAGAGTCTCACTCTGTCACCCAGGCTGGAGTGCAGTGGTGCAATCTCAGCTTACTGCATCCTCCATCTCCCGGATTCAAGCAATTCTTGTGCCTCAGCCTACAGTTGGGACTACAGGCATGTGCTACCATGCCCGGCTAATTTTTATAGTTTTAGTAAAGATGGGGTTTCACCATGTTGACCAGGCTGGTGTCGAGCTCCTGGTCTCAAGTGATCTGCCCGCCTCAGCCTCCCAAAGTGCTGGGATTACAGGCGTCAGCCATCGTGCCCAGCCTGAATTTCTTGAGTCGATCGAGACATGATAAATTAATAGCCCTTTTCATTTCAGCCCTTGGGTGTGAAAACCTTTTTTGGTTTAACATTTTAATCCAGCTAAGATGTATTCTCGCACGTAAAGTGTTGTAAGGATCTTCCATCCTGTATATCATGTTCTTTCTTGCCAGTCTAGCTCCATTCCTTCTCTCTTTTTTGTGCTACTTTTGTTATGAAGATCGCAGAGTAATTGTTATAAATATTAATTTTATTATAAACATAAATATGTTACAGACCCAACAATACATTGTTATAATTACTGCTTTATATAATCCATGTCTTGCAGAGAAGAAAGGAGAGCACAAATATAAAGCTGTTTTTTTTTAAGCTTGTTAACCTTCTTAGTTACCATTTCTGGTTCCTTTCATGTCTTCCTTTAGAACTGATTTACTGTTGTGGCTCATGCCTGTAATCCCAGCACTTTGGGAGGCTGAGGTGGACAGATCACTTAAGTTCAGGAGGTCAAGACCAGCCTGACCAACATGGTGAAACACCATCTCTACTAAATACAAAAAATTAGCCAGGAGTGGTGACTAATCCCAGCTGTAATCCCAGCTACTTAGGCTGGGGCAGGAGAATTTCTTGAACCCAGGAGGCAGAGGTTGCAGTGAGCCAGGATTGCACCATTCCACTCCACCCTGGGCAATAAGAAAGAAGCTCCGTCTCAAAAAAAAAAGAAAAGAAAAGAAAAAAGGATTTACTTTCTGGTTTCATTCCCTCCCTTCCTCTTTCTTCCTTTCTCTCTTTCTTTTTTGTGGTGGGGTCTCATGATGTTGACCAAGTTGGTCTTGAACTCCTGATCTCAAGCAATCCTACTGCCTCAGCCTCCCAAAGTGCTGCAGTTACAGATGTGGGGCACTATGCCTGGGCTTGGTGTCATTTTCTTACTCCAGTATGCTTCATTCTCACCCCCATTTCCTTCATGTTGTTATGGTCAAATATATTACATTTCTACATGTTATAGCCCAAACTACAATTTTATAGATGTTGTCTTATGCTATTGCATTTTATTCTAATTAGAATCAAGGATGAGAAATATATGACTATACTGTCTTTTGTATTTGCCTACATGATTACCTTTATTGGTGCTCTTTGTTTTTTATGTGAATTTGAATTACCCTCTGGTGTTACTTCCTTTCAGCCTTAAGAACTTCCTTCAGGAAGTTAATGTATTCATGTATTCAACTTCTTTTCATGTTTCGTGTAAGGCAAATCTACTGGCAACAAAGTCAGTTTTTTCTTTCTCTTCATATGTCTTTATTTCACCTGCAATTTTCAAAGATAGTTTTGCTGGGTATAGAATTGTTGGTTGACAGTTTTGGTGTTTTTTTTTTTTTTCCCCTGCTACCCCAGAACATTTTTTTTTTTGAGAGGGAGTCTCGCCCTGTTGCCCAGGGTGGAGTGCCGTGGCTGGATCTTGGCTCACTGCAACCTTTGCTTCCTGGGTTCAAGCGATTCTCCTGCCTCAGCCTCCCAAGTAGCTGGGATTACAGGCACCTGCTACCATGCCCAGCTGATTTTTAGTTGAGGTGGGGTTTCACAATGTTGGCCAGGCTGGTCTTGAACTCCTGAGCTCAAGTGGTCCATCCGCCTCAGCCTCCCAAAATGCTGAGATTACAGGTGTGAGCCACCATGCCTGGCCTACCCTAGAACTTTGAATATGTTGCCAGCCTGCCTACTGGCCTCCATTGTTTCTGATGAAAAGTCAGCTGTTCATCTTATTGGGATTCTTTTGTCTGTCATGAGTCATTTTTCTCTTCCTGCTTTCAGGATTTTCACTTTGTCTTTCAGCATTTTTACTATGATGTCTCTGGGTGTGGATGTGTTTGCATTTATCCTGCTTGGAGTTTGCCAAGCTTCTTCAATATATAGATGAATGTTTTAAATCAAATTTTGGAAGTTTTCAGCCGTTATCCTTCAAGTATTTTTCTCTGTTCCTTTTTCTATCTCCTCTCCTTCTAGCACTTCTATTATGTGTTCTTCTAGTAGCTCTTCAGAAAACCCAAGGGAAACCTAGAGTGTTTACCAGGGGCCCACCTCCTTGGAGGGCTTTGAACACAAATTTTTGTTCCCCTAGTGCCCATGAGGTTGCCTAAAGTTCTCTTTAGCTTCTCAGCCACCACTTTTGGATTTGGCTCTTGAGCATTAATGTGGCACTAAGCTCATTCTCTTTGACTGTTCCCCTTTGCCCTGATGTTGGCCCTGAAAATTCTCAGTGATTTGGCTCTTCAGCACCTTCAACAGATAATGTTAGTATTGTGTTGAGCTGATATGACTGTTCTCAGCAGGAAGGTTTGTCCAGTATAGTCTAGTCTACCATGTCCTAAAAACAGAATTTCCACATTGATTTTCTAAACATACATTTTATTTTTGCAGTCTAATAGATTTATTTTAAATTGTCTTGAGTTATATTCCTTAGTTTGCTTGTAAGCCTTTATATTTTCCATATGTAATTTCCCAAGTTCAACAATTAGCAAACGCCAGTCATCCACATACCATTTCCAGGTGCAGGTGTGATGCCAGGTATCGGGATTACAAACAACAAATCAGATGGAAAATGGTCTGTTCTAGAGGGCTGGGCACAGTGGCTCATGCCTGTAATCCCAGCACTTTGGGAGGCCGAGGCAGGCAGATCACTTGAGGTCAGGAGTTTGAGATCAGTCTGGCCAACATGGTGAAACCCTGTATCTGCTAAAAATATAAAAAATTATCTGGGCATGGTGGCACATGCCTGTAATCCCAGCTACTCAGGAGGCTGAGGCAGAAGAATCACTGGAACCCGGAAGGTGGAGGTGGCAGTGAGCCGAGATTGCACCACTGCACTCCAGCCTGGGAAGACTCTGTCTCAAAAAAAAAAAAATTCTGTTCTATTTGGGCACTTACCTTTTCATGAGGGAAATGAACAAACAGTAATTACATATGTTAATGTCACAAGTGGTACGTCAGAGGAAGTACAGGACAAATCTCTGCCCCTAGGATGGGCACATAGACTTAGAAAGTGTGGGAAACACATTCACCCATCCAAACCCAAAGAACAGACTCAGAGACACGAAGAACAGCGGAAATGAGACTTTTCATGGCAGTTTTGGAAGATCAGGTGTCTGGTAGGCAGGAACACTGGGGCAGTCACGACAGGTCATTTATCTCCTAGTGGGCAAGTCCCTCCCCCAGTTCCTCATTGGTCAAGTACTATGGGGTTACAATCTTCCTGGGTGTCGCCCAAGTATCATTATCCCCTTATAAGGTCATACCCCGTCTCCTTCCCCACTTAAGTTTTGCTCTTGTCGCCCAGGCTAGAGTACAGTGGTGTGATCTTGGCTCACTGCAACCTCTGGCTCCTGGATTCAAGCAATTCTCCTGCCTTAGCCTCTGAAGTAGCTGGGATTACAGACGCACGTCACCACCCCTGGCTAATTTTTTTTGGTATTTTTAGTAGAGACAGAGTTTCACTACGTTGGCCAGGCTGGTCTCGAACTTCTGACCTCAGGTGATCCACCCACCTTAGCCTCTCAAGTGCTGGGATTACAGGTGTGAGCCACCGCGCCTGGCCCCCTTTTATGGGCTGACCCCTCCTCTACATCCTGTTCGCTAAGTGTGACTTTCTAGGTGCCTGAGTCGTGAGGTTTGTCACGTCCGCAAGGTTGGCTGCCAGTACTCAGATTTTTCATGCCTTGAAAATGGACCATTTAAACTGTTTCTCACAGGAGGCATGGTAGAAAGAAGGTTAACTATGGAGGAAGGCAGGGATTGGCAAGAGATAGGGCTGCAGAGAGACAGAGAAAAAGACCCTTTCTCCCAAGGGGAAACTAGTAAGAATTTTTCAAGCAGAGGAGTAATGAGATCAGGTTTCCATTTGAGGAAGATGACTGCAGTGGAGAAGATGACAGTGTGCAGACAGACTTTCAACTCTTCTACTCACTTCTCCGGTAGATTGTTGAGTGCTAACCTTTATATATTTGTATCATTCATGTACATATGTTATCACTGGTTTGGGGTTTTTTTTCATGCCATTTTTTATTCAGGAGGGTCTAACATTTCTTTAACCTGAGAAGTACAATTTTTCTTTTTCTTTTTTCTTTTTTGAGATGGAGTTTTGCTCTTGTTGCCCAGGCTGGAGTGCAGTGGTGTGCTCTCGGCTCACCACAACCTCCGCCTCCCGGGTTCAAGCAATTCTCCCGCCTCAGCCACTTGAGTAGCTGGAATTACAGGTGCCCACCACCACGCCCGGCTAATTTTTGTATTTTTAGTAGAGACAGGGTTTCACCATGTTGGCCAGGAGAGTTCAAGACCAGAACTCCTGACCTTAAGTGATTCATTCGCCTCAGCCTCCCAGAATGCTGGGATGACAGGCATGAGCCACTGCGCCCGGCCGAGATATAGTTAGCATAACGTTCATTTTAAAGCGTATGAGTCGGTGGTTTTTAGTATATTCAGAGTTGTGCAACCATTACCACAGTCTAATTCCAGAACGTTTCCATCACCCCAGAAAGGTACCCATTAGGCGTCACCTTCGATTCCCCATCCCTCTAGTCCAAGGCAACCATTAAAGTACTTTCTGTCTCTGTGGATTTGCCTGTTCTGGACATTTCATATGGATGGAATCACAAAATACGTAGCCTTTTGTGTCTGGCTTCTTTCACTGAGCATCATATTTTCAAGGTTCATCTGTGGTTGGTGTAATAAGTATCAGTGCTTCATTCCTTTTTTTTTTTTTGAGATGGGGTTTCATTCTTGTCACCCAGGCTGGAGGGCAGTGGTGCGATCTCGGCTCACCGCAACCTCTGCCTCCCAGGTTCAAGCGATTCTCCTGCCTCAGCCTCCCAAGTAGCTGGGATTACAGGCTCCCGCCAGCACACCCGGCTAATTTTTCTGTATTTTTTAGTAGAGATGGGGTTTCACTATGTTGCCCAGGCTGGTTTTGAACTCCTGGCCTCAAGTGATCCGCCCACCTCGGCCTCCCAAAGTGCTGGGATTACAGGCATGAGCCACTGAGCCCGGCCCATATCACTATGTTTCAAACCAGTTATTATTGTCATATGTACTTTCACATTTTTTTTTTTTGAGACAGAGTCGCTCTGTCACCAGGCTGGAGTGCAGTGGCGCGATCTCGGCTCACTGCAACCTCCACCTCCCAGGTTCAATGTTCAACTTGGACATACTTTAAATTTGTTGGAGTATATTATTAATTCTCCTTCATGGTGTGATCCAATTGGTAGAACAATTTATGTTAAATCACTTCCTGAGTGGGATGCTGCTTCAGGGTTGCCATGGTGTTCTGAGATTTAGGAAACTCCAGTCGCCTCTGTGTTCTAGCCTGGGGCTAGGCTAGAATTGTTTCAGCTTTTTTTTTTTTTTTTTTTTTTTTTTGAGACGGAGTCTTGCTCTGTCACCCAGGCTGGAGTGCACTGTCGCGATCTCAGTTCACTGCAACCTCCACCTCCCAGGTTCAAGCGATTCTCCTCCCTCAGCCTCCTGAGTAGCTGGGACCACGGGCACATGCCACCATGCCTGGCTAATTTTTTGTATTTTTAGTAGAGACAGGGTTTCACTGTGTTAGCCAGCATGGTCTCGATCTCCTGACCTCGTGATCTGCCTGCCTCTGCCTCCCAAAGTGCTGGGATTACAGGCGTGAGTCACCCTGCCCGGCCTCTGCTTTTTTTTTTCTCCTGCAGGAGGGTCTCACTTTGTCACCCGGGATCGAGTACAGTGGCATGAACATGGCTCACTGCAGACTTGACTTCCTGGGCTCAAGCAATCCTCCTACCTCAGCCCCCAAAGTAGCTGGAACTACAGCCATGTGCCACCACGCCCAGCTAATGTTTGTATTTTTTGTAGATACGGGGTCTCGATATGTTGCCCAAGCTGCTCTCGAACTCCTTGGTTCAGGCGATCCTCCTGTCTTGGCTTCCCAAAGTGCTGGGATTAGAAGACAGAGCCACCACGCTCAGCCCTTTGCTGAACTTTTAACAAACAACTCTTGCTGCGTTTCGGTTGGTTTCTTTCAGTTGCTCAGGGTGGTCCTGCCTCTGAAGGAGGGCTCCACTCGCCTTTCTTTTGCTGTCTCCTCTGTATCCACACCTTTCTGGCCTTCTGGTCCCCTTGCCCTGCCTGGTGGCAGCCGGACCTCACGTCTCATGCTGTTTGTGGGCTTCGATGCTCATGGTTTCCTCGGATGTCCCCTCACAGTCCTGTCCCGGGTCCCTGGCCACAGCCCCTGGGTGACGGCACCCCCGTCTTCATCCCTCCCTCCCCAAGGACTGTCCTCTTCAGCACCGCCCACAAGCCCTGGGCTGAGGTCATCCCCTGCAGTTACGAGATGCAGCACTCTCTCAGGGACCTGGTCCCACTGAAGGCCTTCCTGCTGGCGGGGACCACCGTGACCATCGTGGAGGAGAAGGTGGGCAGGCGGAGGCAGTGCCCGGCCATCCACAGGCTGCACTTCTGTCCTTGTTCCTGTTCCCATCGGGCTGTCCCCCATGGGAGCCCCACTCCCTGGTTAGATGAGTTCTCAGTGCCATTCCAGAAAGGGTGAGGGAGAGGTGACCCCAGGCAGCCCGCCTGGGCCTCTGCTCACTCGAGGATTCTCTCCTGCCCCTAGATTCTCTCCTGGCCTGTGGTGCTACCTGCTGTTGACAGTCCCCTGTCTGCCAAGAAAGGAAAGGGGGAGAAAGACAAGAAAGGGAAGGAGAAAGACAGGACGGGGAAAGGAGAGAAAGAGCCGGCCAAGGTACCGGGCCTTGGTGCTGAGGAGGGCAGCCTGGCCACACCCTTGCTTCAACTTGTCCCACCCTCCTGTCCTCCCGTCGTCGCAGGAGTGGAAGGTGCCGAAGAAGAAGAAAGAGCCGCCCAAGGAGCTCCGGCAGGACCCCCCCATCCTCCAGGTGCTGGGCCGGGGCCTGGTGATCCTGGAGCCCCTGCTCGCCGGGGAGCCCCTGGTGTCCACCGTGTGCAACTTCGGCGTGGTCCGCACATTGACATCTGACAGGCTGACGTTGGCCAGGGTACAGCCGGGCCCTAGCCACATCCTCCACCTCTGCCTTCGCCCTCCCCATGGGAACCCTGCGGGCAAGCAAGGGCTGTGGGCCCAGGTCACGGGATGGGGAGGAGGTGGTGGGGAGGGCCTTTCCCTGGGGCATGCAGCTGGGCTGCTGGTGCTGCCGCCTGCACAGAGGGTGCCTCCGTGGACTTTGGCCCAGTCAGCAGCCTTCCCTTTGGGGATGGGCTGGGGCAGCCACCCTCACCAGGAGACCCCCGCCTTCCTGGACCTGTCAGAGCCTTGGAGGAGGTGGGGCCCCAGAGACACCCCTTCTCTAGTACCTCCCCTCTCCAGTAAGCATCTCGTTTTGTGGTTCTTTCTCTCAGGATTCAAAGAAGATTAAGAAAGTTGCCAAAAAAGGTGAGTGCCGATGGTGGTGACCAAAGGCAGGGATTGTCAGGAGGACCTGCTGAGGGCCAGCCCTGGGGGAGGCCAAAGGAACCGAAGGGTGGGGAATGGTAGCTTCTGGCCTGGGGAGAGGCCACATCCCCCCTTAGATCCAGTGTTATTATTTCTTCTCTGCAGCCCTCAGACCACAGGGCCTGTGTGGGTGGTGACGCGGGTGGGGAAGGCACCTGTGGTAGAGCCATAGGGGGGCAAGAGCTTGGAGCTGGGGCTGCCTGGGGCTCATCTGGTTCCGAGGTGTCTGCCTCCAGCTTCAGGCCATCGGCCCTTATTTGCTGTAAGAGGGGCCTGGGCTTGTCCTGTGGGGAGCTGGAGAAGCATCTGAAATGGGTGCGTCTCAGGTTTGAGGTTCAGAAAGAACGTCCAGCTGGGAGGGAGAGAAAGGAGACAGGGAGTGCCGTGGGAGGTGGCTGCAAAAAGCACGAGGCCTGATCATAGCAGAGCAACCCATCATACTGAAGCCGAAAAGTGGAAACAGGCCCGACATGGTGGCTCACGCCTGTAATCCCAGCACTTTGGCATGCGGATCACCTGAGGTGAGGAGTTCGAGACCAGCCTAGCCAACATGGCGAAACCCCGTCTCTACTGAAAACACAAAAATTAGCCAGGTGCGGTGGCGGGTGCCTGTAATCCCAGCTACTCAGGAGACTGAGGCAGGAGAGTCGCTTGAACCTGGAAGGCAGAGGTGGCAGTGAGCTGAGATCGCGCCATTTCACGCCAGCCTGAAGAAGTAAACGTTGGAGGGCATATGCTACTGGACTTCAAAACCCATGCCTATATGAACATGTGATTTGTGATACTTATCTGTGGGTTAAGATGGCCTTAAAAAGGTTTTTTTTTTTTTTTTTTATCTCTTTAATGTTTGGCTTAATTGAAGACAGCTGGATTCTTACAGCTACTTCTGCAGTCAACTGCTTGCAATATGTTGCTGTAATTGACGTGCACAAAGAAAATCCAACCTCAGGCCCATAATTGGAAAAGAGGGAGTATTTTAATAGACCTTAAAATAATATAATTTCTTTAATATTACACCAAATTTGACAAGTGGTAATTTCTTAAAGGTTGTTACAATGTGAAAACAATCTATATTGAATTTTTCATAATCAGATTAAAATTCATTAATCTAGTTTGCATTTTGAACGGATATTTTACCATGCACAGTTTGTAACATGCATGAGTTACTTGTAAACTACAGGTTAACCGACTTATGCAGATATTCCAACAGTTGACACCTGTCACTATACATTTTCCAAAGATCACGTTCTTTACTATCACCACCCACATCATTAGAAAGGTCTTTGCGTATTGGAAAATTGGTAAATTCATGGTGGCAGATACAATGTTGTCTCATTTTTAGGGCAAATGTTATACATTTATTGAAATGCTTTCAGTTGTTTCCCCTGAAGTGCTAGAATTACTTCATTTTTAAGAAAATATCTGCAGCTGGGCTCGGTAGTGTATGCCTGTGATCCTAGCACGTTGGGAGGCCTAGGCAGGCGGATCACTTGAGGTCAGGAGTTCGAGACCAGGCTGGCCAACATGGTGAAACCCCGACTCTACTAAAACTACAAAAAATAGCCGGTCGTGGTGACAGGCGCCTGTAATCCCAGCTACTTGGAGGCTGAGGCAGGAGAATCGCTTGAACCTGGGAGGCGGAGGTTGCAGTGAGCCGGGATCATGCCACCGCACTCCAGCCTGGGCGACGGAGCACGACACTGTCTCAAAGCAAAAAGCAGCCAGTCTTGCAACTCAAACAGCTGCGATTTATTAAATGATCTAATTAAATACAATTTAATTTTATTTCTTATTACTGTTAACACCCGAGGACCAAAACTGAGCTCCCGCTGGGACAGGGTCCAGGGCTTGCATATGGGATGGGTCAGGGCGGCCGAGAACGCCAGCCCATCCGTCTCCCGGGGCTCATGCTCGCATTTAAATTTTCTCAGAAAAGCCGAAAGCCGTGATTCCGATCTACGAAGGCGATTACCACCCCGAGCCCCTGACGGTAGAGGTGCAGATCCAGCTGAACCAGTGCCGCTCGGCGGAGGAGGCTCTGCGCATGTTCGCCGTGTAGGGCGTGGGCAGTAAAGGCTGTTCCCACCACTCCCGCCTCGGCGTCTGTCCCGCCGCACGCGTCGGGGGGCGGGTGTGGCGCCGGCGTCCTGGGGAGGAGGAGCAGCCTCTGCCCGACCCGGCTCGTGCGGACCCCAGGACCGGGCGCGGGACGCGTGCGTCCAGCCTCCGGCGCTGCAGAGACCCGCGGCTGGGTCCGGGGAGGCCCCAAACCCGCCCCCGCCAGAACCCCGCCCCAAATTCCCACCTCCTCCAGAAGCCCCGCCCACTCCCGAGCCCCGAGAGCTCCGCGCACCTGGGCACCATCCGCCCTGGCTCCGCTGCACGAGCTCCACGCCCGTACCCTGGCGTGACGCTCAGGTAGGTTGGGGGCCGGGACGCCGCTGCTGTGAGGGAGGCTGGGTCACCGTGCAGGGAGGGGCGTCGCCAGGGCGGCCGTGCCTTTGCACCCCGCGGCCCGCTCCCCGGTCCCCCAGGGTCCCCGCGAGGACGCCGGCCCCGCCCGGGTGCGGCGCGAGTCTGGCCTCGGCGGGCACGGCTCGGGGCCCACGGGCCGCTCGGCTTCGGTTCTCCAGGCTGGGGACAGAGGCTGGAGCCGGGCGTGGTAGACCCCGCCAGCCTGGGCCGCCCGCGCCCGACGCGCAGCGCTGCTGCCAACCCCGGCCCGGGGGTCCCCGCAGAGTGGGTTTCTGCTGCCGTCAGCCCTTCGGAGACTGTCGCGTTGAAAGAATGAACTAGAGTTCGCCCCCTGCCCGCGCCAGGGCGTTTTGGGTCACCGAGTCCTGTGGGGACCCGAGGCGGCTGCCGCCCAAGGCCGAGCGCAGCCTCAGGACCCGCGCCCCACCAGACGGGGTCGTGCGCTCCGCGGCGGGTGGAGAGCCGGGCTCTGGGGTCTCCGCGGCTCGGAGGGCGGCGGGGCGAGGCCGTGCGGCCAGCACCTGGGGACGCCCGCGGCGGGACAGGGGCCACCCGGGCCGCGGCGCAGCCTGGGCTGAAACCTCCTGGGACGGAACCAAGCCACCTGCTGTGCGCCCTTCTCGGTGAATGGCACCGCCGCCCGCCCGGGCCTCTCGTCCACAGCCCGTGGTGCTCGCACACCTGAGACTCATCTCGCTTCGACCCCGCCGCCGCCCGGCATCCTGAGCACGGAGACAGTCTCCAGCTGCCGTTCATGCTTCCTCCCCAGCCTTCCGCAGCCCACCAGGGAAGGGGCGGTAGGAGTGGCCTTTTACCAAAGGTCAGATTCTTTCACCGCCTCTGCCAGACCCCCTTGTCCCCCACCCCCGCATAGAACTCCAGGGGGCTCAGAAAACTCTGGCCGGTGGCTCACGCCTGTAGTCCCAACGCTTTGGGAGGCCGAGGCGGGAGGATCGCTTGAGGCCAGGAGTTCCAGACCAGCCCAGGCAACAAAGGGATACCACATCTCTACAAAAAATAAATTAGCCGGGCCCTGCACGCCTGTAGTCCCAGCTACTGGGGAGGCCGAGGCCGGAGATCGCTTGAACCCAGGAGTTCCAGGCTGCAGTGAGCTATAATTGTGCCACTGCACTAGAGTCTGGGTGACAGAGACACTGTCTCAAAAAAAACCCAACAAAACCCTAGCTCTTTCACTAGCCGGGCTGGCCTCTTCCTACTGTAAACCTGCTGGGCCCCCCTCTCCCTTCTCTCTCCCCTCACTCCTGCCCTGGAGCTGCCTGACTCTGCCCACGGCCTGCAGAGACCCCAGGTCTTCACGCAAGGTCCCATTCCTCACTCAGTTCTTGCTCAAACGTCCCTCCATCAAGGAGGGCTTTTTAGCTACCCTTGGCTATGGGATCCGTCCTCCGCGTCAGCCCATTCTCTGCATTAGACTGTAACTTCTCAACATACCTGGTTCCTATGCGTTTTGTGCTCCCCTCTGAGAGGGCAGCGACCCTGTCTTGCTTGGCACTGCATCCCTAGCACCTAGCAGTTGCTTTTCTGGTGACGGCGGCTGTGGCAGTGGCCAATGCGGCAGACTGGTCAGAAGTGAAGGGACAGGATGACTTGGCAGTGGAGGTCAAGGGGAGGGGACTGGGGCAGAGGGAGACACCAGAGGGACAAAAATGAGAAACTGAAGACAGGCTTTGCTACGTGGAGCTCGGGCAGGCCACGCTGGTGGATTCTGTCTCCTCATCCTTCTTTTCAGGTCCCTGGGAGAAATCAGCACTTAGAACGTGGTGGGAAGGCGGGGCGGGGTGCCTCGGAAGCCATCCCTGATACAAGTCCCCAGCTTTCCTGCTTCCCCTTTTGTGGTGTGTGGCTTTGTCTCCCTCCCTCCCTCCTGGAAGCCCCGACCTCTGAGGCAGGTGTAAAGGGTGTGTGCTTTGGTGGCCACGGCCACCCTGTGGTGCTGGTTCTCCTCCGAGGGAGGCAGTGCACTCCTGGTCATCTTGGAGACGCCCAACACAGGACCCCACAGGCACCAAGCTTTTTTTGGGAAATGGTTTCACTTCCCACTTGAAAAGCCCTGAATGTCAGTTCCACACTTAGTGAATTTGATCCAAGCTAAACTGAGTCTGTGCCTAAAACTCATCAGGTGCTCGAGTTTCCTGGAAGAATGGCTGGGAACGTTTATGGTGTCAGCTGTAAAGTGGCTGCAAGTCATTTTGGGAAAAACAGACCCAGGAGTCCTCAGATGATGGCAGAGGAGGGCAAGGGCTGGCAAAGCAGCTGTGCTTACCCCATCCTCAGGGGAGGGAGGACTCTGGAAAGAGCCTAAGGACACGCTGAGAATAAAACGTCCAGAGGCCAGCAGGGACTTAGCGGCTGGGGTGCAGGTTAACTCCTGCCCAACTCTTGGGGACAGGGACCCGGGGCTGGGCCCTGCTGAGGTGGCTCTCTCCTTGCAGGGACCGGCGATGCTCTGCAGGCTGGGCTGGCTGGTCTCGTACAGCTTGGCTGTGCTGTTGCTCGGCTGCCTGCTCTTCCTGAGGAAGGAGGCCAAGCCCGCAGGAGACCCCATGGCCCACCAGCCTTTCTGGGCTCCCCCAACACCCCGTCACAGCCGGTGTCCACCCAACCACACAGTGTCTAGCGCCTCTCTGTCCCTGCCTAGCCGTCACCGTCTCTTCTTGACCTATCGTCACTGCCGAAATTTCTCTATCTTGCTGGAGCCTTCAGGCTGTTCCAAGGATACCTTCTTGGTCCTGGCCATCAAGTCACAGCCTGGTCACGTGGAGCGACGTGCGGCTATCCGCAGCACGTGGGGCAGGGTGGGGGGCTGGGCTAGGGGCCGGCAGCTGAAGCTGGTGTTCCTCCTAGGGGTGGCAGGACCCGCTCCCCCAGCCCAGCTGCTGGCCTATGAGAGTAGGGAGTTTGATGACATCCTCCAGTGGGACTTCACTGAGGACTTCTTCAACCTGACGCTCAAGGAGCTGCACCTGCAGCGCTGGGTGGTGGCTGCCTGCCCCCAGGCCCATTTCATGCTAAAGGGAGATGACGATGTCTTTGTCCACGTCCCCAACGTGTTAGAGTTCCTGGATGGCTGGGACCCGGCCCAGGACCTCCTGGTGGGAGATGTCATCCGCCAAGCCCTGCCCAACAGGAACACTAAGGTCAAATACTTCATCCCACCCTCAATGTACAAAGCCACCCACTACCCACCCTATGCTGGTGGGGGAGGATATGTCATGTCCCGAGCCACAGTGCGGCGCCTCCAGGCTATCATGGAAGAGGCTGAACTCTTCCCCATTGATGATGTCTTTGTGGGTATGTGCCTGAGGAGGCTGGGGCTGAGCCCCATGCACCATGCTGGCTTCAAGACATTTGGAATCCGGCGGCCCCTGGACCCCTTAGACCCCTGCCTGTATAGGGGGCTCCTGCTGGTGCACCGCCTCAGCCCCCTCGAGATGTGGACCATGTGGGCACTGGTGACAGATGAGGGACTCAAGTGTGCAGCTGGCCCCATACCCCAGCGCTGAAGGGTGGGTTGGGCAACAGCCTGAGAGTGGACTCAGTGTTGATTCTCTATCGTGATGAGAAATTGATGCCTGCTGCTCTACGGAAAATGCCAACTTGTTTTTTTAACTCCTCTCACCCTGTTAGCTCTGATTAAAAACACTGCAACCCAGCTAACTTGTCCAGCATATGTTGAATGGGAGCCAAAGTGTAGCAAATGCTGCCAGGAACCTGTCGGGGGATTCCGGGCCCTGCCTGGGGCGCTGCAGTCTGGGACCTCAAGGAAGGAGGCTGCATAGGACCCCAGGAGAGAGACGCATTTTCCCTTTTAGATGCAAACAAAATCTTACACTCTTCTCCTTTGGATACAATAGAGAAACGGAAAGAAAGGAAGGAACAAGAGGCCTGTGTTAAGAGTCCTGTTGAGAGCACCAGGTAAACACTCTGCATCCCTTCTCTTAGTACTAACAGATTTTTCACTCCTTGGCCTCAGCTGTCCTCACAGGACAGTGGGGGCAGATCAGAGAACACATCAGAAATACTTAAAAAGAAATCGTACAAACTGGACAGGTTCCCCTCCCCCTGCCGCAACTGGCATCCCAACAGAGGGAACAAGTACTAAATCATTTTTGACGACGTAAATAAGACTGAAAACAGGTTAAACAGTTGCTGAACTTAAGGGCATGACAAAAAGGACTCCTCTCTCTGACCCAGGTAGGCAAAATGCTTTGGGTGTGAGGTAAAAAAATGGGTAAGAGCAGCTGTACAGAGTGGGGTGAAATGTTAAACAGGGTGCAGTGCCCAAGGGCTAAGAACCAGGTCCAGCGCAAGCCTGAGACCACAGGAGGCACTCACAGCTCACAAAGGCGTCTCGCCTGATTGGCCAGGGAAGGACCTGCCGCCTCTTCTCGGTGCAGAGACAGTCATGCCAACCCTGGGCAGAGTGGCGTCTGCCCCTGCTTTCCCCACTGAGTGGGGAGACAGGGCAGTGTGCTCAGGCCCTCAATCCTCACGCAGGTAGGCCTCCTGCTCCGACTCAGCCCGCTCCTCCCCTTCCTCCTGTGTTTTCTGACGGAGCTCTTCTATCTGTGCTTCTGCCAGCTTGGTTTCTGCTTTCCGGGAGAGCTGGTGCACCTCTTCCACCTGCAGTTTCACCAGCTGAATGTGATTCCTGGTGGTTATAGAGGCCTGATCTGCGCCTGCCAAAAGATGGGACAATCGGGTTGAGCAGCCGTGCAGGGCGCGGAAGGCTCATGTGGACGTTGGCCTGGGGGTGCTGTGGCTGTCATCTGAACCCCTCTTGGGGTCACTTTCCTTGACCTCCCTGTCTTCTCTCTCTGCAAAGAAACTTCCACCTCTATGTTCAGGTCTGGATTTAACTGACACTCTGTCAAAAACAGCATTTCTCTTCAGCTGTCAGTGGCCAACATCACAATTATTAAATGCAACTCTCACAATCATCTTTATAGCTACAGAGCTTTTAGTACAGACCTTTGATTAATTTTTTTAACTACACATCTTCCATTTCTTTTTGACAAAGAGATCATGAATAAAATTGTCAAAGATCCCTTTCATCCCCTTGACTAATCTTTAAAGGTAAAGGAATGCATAGAAAAATATTTTTTTACTATAAATTTATGTAACAGCATAAAAGGTATTAAATATGTTTTATGATTTTTTCACTTAAACATGTTTTGAAGGCCGGGCGCAGTGGCTCACGCCTCTAATCTCAGAACTTTGGGAAGCCAAGGCAGGCGGATCACCTGAGGGTCAGGAGTTCGAGACCAGCCTGGCCAACATGGTGAACCCGTCTCTACCAAAAATACAAAAAAAAATTAGCCAGGCATGGTGGCGCATGCCTGTAATCCCAGCTACTTGGGAGGCTGAGGCAGGAGAATAGCTTGGACCCGGGAGGCGAAGGCTGAAGTGAGCCAAGATCGTGCCACTGCACTCCAGCCTGGGCAACAGACTCCGTCTCAAAAAAAAAAAAAAAAAAAAAAAAGGCTGGGTGCAGTGGCTCATGCCTGTAATCCTAGCACTTTGGGATGCCGAGGTGGGTGGACTGCCTGAGCTCAGGAGTTCAAGACCAGCCTGGGTAACATGGTGAAACCCCGTTTCTACTAAAATACAAAAAAAGTAGCTGGGTGTGACAGAGTGCACCTGTAGTCCCAGCTACTTGGGAGCCTGAAGCAGAATTGCTTGAACCTGGGAGGCGGAGGTTGCAGTGAGCTGAGATCGCGCCACTTCACTCCAGCCTAGGTGAGAGTGAAACTCGTCTCCCAAAAAAAAAAAAAAAAAAATGAGCTCTCTCATTTTACCTGCTGCTAGTTAGTGTATTTCACCATCTGGGTATATACATTTTATCAATTCATCTGTAGAACATTTTGATCTTACTGCATTAACAAGAACCTTCAGGACAATGTTGACAGGTAGTGGAGAATGGCAGGCATCCTCCTCTTCTGACTTCGATGAAAACACTTCTGAAAGTCCACACAATTAAGTAGGATTACTTAACCTTTATTACATTAAGAAAATTATCTCTTCATAATTGTACTTAGATTCGAATCATAAATGGCTACTACACTGAAGATGTTTTGGGCATATGTTAAGCGGTTTTTCTCCTTTAATCTATGGATATATCATCTCAAACAGTGAATTATATTTGTTTGAGAAGGAGTCTCTATAGTTTTTTACAGAGTTGAACTATCATTCTATTTTGAGGGAAAATGGCTACGTTTGATTTACGGCTACATTTTGAAGTGATACTGAGCTTTTCATTTTGGTGCTGCCCTAGTCCAGTTTGGGATCGGGGCTATGCTGGCTTCATACAGTTGTAAGAGGAGGCTTGTCATTACTTTCTTTGCGCTGGTACACTTACAGTAACATAGGTATTATAGTTTTGGAAGATTTGATAAAACTCTCCCACGAAACATCCTAGGCCCTGGTGTCCATTTTGGGGACATCAAAATCTTCGAATACCATTTCTACTTTTTTTTTTTTTTTTTTTTTTTTGAGATGGAGTCTCACTTATCACCCAGGCTGGAGTGCAGTGGCACGATCTCGGCTCACTGCAAGCTCCACCTCCCGGGTTCACGCCATTCTCCTGCCTCAGCCTCCTGAGTAGCTGGGATTACAGGCGCCCACCACCATGCCTAATTTTTAAATTTTTTTTATTTTAGTAGAGAAGGGGTTTCACCACGTTAGCCAGGATGGTCTTGATCTCCTGACCTTGTGATCCACCCGCCTTGGCCTCCCAAAGTGCTGGGATTACAGGCGTGAGCCACCGCGCCCAGCTGATATATCAACTTTTTAAATGATTTTGTTGTCTCTTCCTTTTGTCACCTGGTACAAAATTTACTTTGTGTCTTAGAAGAATATGTAAATTTAGAGGGAGGGGGCAAAGTTTTATATTCAGTATATATACATTTGTTAGGTGTTTAAAAACCACTCTGCAAAACCAGCCTGGGAAACTTAGCAAAACTCTGTTTCTACTAAAAATAAAAAAATTAGCTGGGGCATGGTGGTGTGCACCTGTAATCCCAGCTACTGGGGAGGCTAAAGTGGGGAGGATCACTTGAGTCCAGGAGGTTGAGACTACAGCAAGCTATGATCTATGATCCCACCACAGCATTCCCACATGGACCCTGTCTCTCACACACACAAATCTGATTTTCCTTTGTTTAGTTAAAAGTAAAAAAAAAAAAAAAAAAAAAAATCACAGACGGGCACAGTGGCTCACGCCTGTAATCCCAGCACTTTGGGAGGCTGAGGCAGGTGGACTGCCTTAGCTCAGGAGTTCGAGACTAGCCTGGGCAACATGGTGAAACCCCATCTCTACCAAAAAATAAAAAAGATTAATAGGGCGTGGTGGTGAATGCCTGTGGTCCCAGCTACTCAGGAGGCTGAGACAGGATTGCTTGACCCTGGGAGGCAGAAGTAACGGTGAGCCAAGATCAAGGCACTGCACTCCAACCCGGGTGACAGAGTGAGACCCTGTCTCCAAAATAAAAAACAATCACACTGAGCTGGGTGCAGTGGCTCAGCTCACGCCTGTGATCCTAGCACTTTGGCAGGCCAAGACGGGAGGATCACTTGAGCCCATGAGTTCAAAATCAGCCTGGGGAACATAACAAGACACCAACTCTTAAAAAAAAAAAAAAGAAAATTAGTTGGGCTAATTGGGACGCTGAAATGGGAAGATGGCTTGAGCCCAGGTCAAGGCTGCAGTAAGCTGTGATCATGCCATTACACTCCAGCCTGGGCAACAGAGCAAGACCCTGTCTCCAAAACAAATTCTGTTCTAATCCTTAATAGCTTTAATTTTTTTGGTTGTCTTGACCTGGAAGCGTGCTCAGAAAATTGAGTATTACACACATCTCTGAGATCTCCTTGTAATTCTATCAGTTTTTGCCTCATTAAGTACATTTCATGATTGATAATGTCTTAATGAATTGTTCTGTCCTACTGATTACTTTTTATCTTGAATGCTTTGATTTAGCTAGTTTTAGCTAAATTTTGGAACACAATCTAAACGTGTCATTTAATAAGTTTATTTTTACTGCAATCACTGATGTTTGAAATTATTCCTATAATTTTTTTTTTTTTTTTTTTTTAATTACAGATGGAGTTTTGCCATGTTGGCCAGGCTGGTCTCGAACTCTTGACCTCAGCTGATCCACCTGACTTGGCCTTCCAAGTGCTGGGATTATAGGTGTGAACTACTGCGCGTGGCCCAATTTTGTATTTTCTAATTGACGGGTTTTCTTTTTAAACCTTTCCTGCCTCAACTGGAGCTACCAAGTTTCCTCCCACTCCTACTAATTCTCTTTGCAGTGTTTAACAATGTCTAATGTCAATGTGCTTAGCATGTTTTCACTTTCCCAAATTTAAAAACTTGTTCTACACTCAGAACTTTTGAAAAAAAACTTAGTAGCTTCTCTCAAAACTGATTTTTCCTTCTTCATAGTTCTTCCAGAAAGTGTATACAGGTGGTACTTTGAGTCTATGTCTGAGGACATCTTTTATTCTCACTTTTTGATGGTAGTTGGCTATACATAAAATTCTAGGTTATGGATTTATTGTCACCTCTAGTGTTGCGGAGAAGATGCCTGATGTTTGATTCTACTTCCTTTGTAGGTAATCTATTTTTTCTTAGTAGCTTTTGGGATTTTGCTCTGAATCTTTTTGTTATGCTGTTACTTTATTGTTTGCTTATTTATTTAATTTTTGTTTTTTTTTTTGAGATGGAGTCTTGCTCTGTTGCCCAGGGTGGAGTGCAGTGGTGTGATCTCTGCTCACTGCAAGCTCTGCCTCCCAGGTTCACGCCATTCTCCTGCCTCAGCCTCCCGAGTAGCTGGGACTACAGGCACCCGCCACCACACATAGCTAATTTTTTTGTATTTTTAGTAGAGACAGGGTTTTACCATGTTAACCAGGATGGTCTTTATCTCCTGACCGCATGATCCGCCCACCTCAGCCTCCTAAAGTGCTGAGATTACAGGCGTGAGCCACTGCGCCCGGCCATTTTTTTGTTTTTAAGACAGGGTCTTGCTTTGTCAACCAGGCTGGGGTACACTGGCCTGATCATGGCTCACTGCAGCCTCGACCTCCAGGGCCCAAGTGATCCTCTCACCTCAGCCTCCCAAGAAGCTGGGACTACAGGTGCCCATCACCATGCCTGGCTAATTTTTTTGTAGAGACAGGGTTTCATCGTGTTGTCAAGTCTGGTCTCGAACTCCTGAGCTCAAGTGATCCACCCGCTTAGGCATCCCAAAGTGCTGGGATTACAACAGGTATGAGCCACTGCACCTGGACCAGATTTTTGGTTAAAAAAGTGAAATCATAAGGCTGTGCACAGTGTCTCATGTCTGTAATCCCAGCAGTTTGAGAGGCCAAGGCGGGTGGATCACTTGAGCTCAGGAGTTCAAGACCAGCCTGGACAACATGGCAAAACCCTGTCTCTACCAGAAACATATAATCCCAGCTACTTGGGAGACTGACATGGTAGGATCGCTTGAGCCCAGAGGCTAAGGCTGTAGTAAGCAGTGAGCCATGATTGTGCCACTGTACTCCAGCCTGGTGACAGAGTAAGACCTTGTCTCGGGGGGGGGGGAAAAAATTCCGTTTACAACTTTGTTAGCCCTTTCTATGAGTTCTAGGAAAATGTCTACTTTTCTCAGATAATGCTTATACATCCTCTCCTTCTAGATATTCTCCTTTTCTCCTTCTAGATATAAGCATATCCTCCTGTTCACTGCACCTAGAAATCCTCTGCCATGTTTGTGTGGCACGACTATAATGCTGCTTCCACACTTCTGTTGTTTCATTCTTGTTCCAAATCTCTGATCCCTCAGGATCACTACTTTTTCTGGGCCAAGTGCAGTGGCTCATGTCTGTAATCCCAGCACTTTGGGAGGCCAAGGCAGGCAGATCACCTGAGATCAGGAATTCAAGACCAGTCTGGCCAACATGGTGAAACCCCGTCTCTACTAAAAATAAAAAAATTAGCCAGGCATGGTGGCAGGCGCTTCCAAGCCCAGCTACTCAGGAGGCAGAGGCAAGAGAATTGCTTGAAGCAGGGAGGTGGAGGTTGCAGTGAGCTGAGTTCACACCACTGCACTCCAGCCTGGGGGATGGAGTGAGACTGTCTCAAAAAAACTAACAACAACAAAAAAACCTTCTAAAAGAATTATTTTTTGTTTTTCAGTATGATGACACAACACTTACCTTAAAAAATGTTTTATATCTTTTCTTTGAGATGGGGTCTCACTCTGTTGCACAGGCTGGAGTGCAATGATCTCACCTCACTGCAACCTCTGCCTCCCAGGCTCAAGTGATCCTCCTATCTCACCCTCCCAAGTAGCTGGGATTGCAGGTGTGAGCCACCACACCCAGCCCTTTGTATCATTTTTAAGATTTGATGATTGAGAACCCTAGCCTGCTAATCTTGACATCAGAAAAGAAGAGTATGTTTTAATATAACAATTTCTTTTTTGAGACAAGGTCTAGCTCTTTTGCCTAGGATGGAGTGCACAGGCATGATCATAGCTCACTGCAGCCTTGAGCTCCTGGGTTCAAGCAATCCTCCCACCTCTGCCTCCCGAGTAGCTGGGACTACAGGCGAGCGCCAATACGCCCAGCTAATTTTTGTATTTTTGGTAGAGATGGGGTTTCACTGTGTTGCCCTTGAACTCCTGGGCTCCAGCAATCTGCCCGCCTTGGCTTCCCAAAGACACGCGTTGAGTCCCTGTGCCTGACTCATCCCAGTTTCTTTTTTTTTTCTTGAGACAGAGTCTTGCTCTGTCACCAAGGCTTGAGGTACAGTGGAGCCATCTAGGCTCACTGCAGCCTCCACCCCCTGGATTCAAGCCATTCTCCTGCACAGGCGTGTGCCACTACACCTGGCTAATTTTTGTATTTTTAGTAGAGACAGGGTTTCACCACGGTGGCCAGGGTAGTGTCGAACTCTTGACCTCAAGTGACCCACCTCAAGTGATCCACCCTCCTTGGCCCCCCAAAGTGCTGGGATTATAGGCATGAGCCACTGCAACCAGTTTCTTAATAAGAACTAGTACTAAGCTATAACTTTGGTGAGCTGGCTGGGTGCGGTGGCTCGCGCCTGTAATCCCAGCACTTTGAGAGGCTGAAGTGAGGAACAACATTGACGAAACCTGCCTCTACTAAAAATACAAAAATTAGCCAGGCGTGGTGGTGCATGCTTGTAATCGGGAGGCTGAGGCAGGAAAATTGCTTGAACTGGAGAGGCAGAGGTTGCAGTGAGCTGAGAAAGTGCTACCACTGCAGCCTGGGCACCAAGAGTGAAACTCTGTCTCAAAAAAAAAATTTTGGCCGGACACAGTGGCTCATGCCTGTAATCCCAGCACTTTGGGAGGCCAAGGCGGGTGGATCACCTGAGGTCAGGAGTTCAAGACCAGCCTGGCCAACATGGCAAAACCCCTTCTCTATTAAAAATACAAAAACTAGCTGGGCGTGGTGGCGGGTGCCTGTAATCCCAGCTACCTGGGAGGCTGAGGCAGGAGAATCACTTGAACCCAGGAGGCGGAGGTTGCAGTGAGCCTAGATGGCGCCAGTGCACTCCAGCCTGGGTGACAGGAACAAAACTCCATTAAAAAAATTTTTTTTTTCTGTGAGCCTACCTACCTAGGTTGGGACCAGTCAGGTAGGATGTTCTATGATGGGCACCTTGGGGCACTAAGGTGCAAAGGACAAAGCACTGGCTGCTGGGAGAATAGGAGAAGCAGAGGCTTTGGAATTCGACCTACTTGGCTTGGTGGCTCATGCCTATAATCCCAGCACTTTGGGAGGCCAAGGTGGGTAGACTGCTTGAGCCTAGGATTTCGAGATTAGCCTGTGCAACATTGTAAAACCCCATCTCTATTTTATGAAAACCATCTCTATTTTATGAAAAAAAAAAAAAAAAGACCTACTCAGCTGAATCTCAGCTTGGCTGCTTACTCACCATACCGTGTCATCTTAGCTGAATGATCTGGCCCATCTGCCCTCTAGTTTCTTCACATATAAAAATGATCTGGCCCATCTGCCCTCTAGTTTCTTCACATATAAAAAGTGCCTACGAAATGCCTACCACAAAGCCTGACATAGACAAATAATTTGTCCTGGTTTTGCCACTGACTATGATTCCAGGTCTCATTTTCTCCATCTGTACAAAAAGGTTCACATAGATTACTCATCTCAAGTCTCAGCCAACGGTGTAATTCTATGATTGTTAATAAATTGTATTACCAAAAAAAGCTAAAACTATTTGTAAGCAATCCAATTTTCCAATGGTAATAGTTTTATCATTTTTCATTTAGAAGACATAACCTAGCTTCCTGGTCTGGTCTGCAAGGGTATGCTCATTGTTTCTATTGTGCAAATAAAATGTAGGTTAATATGTAGGAAATGGGGAAAATTTCTCAAAGTGAGAGCCACTTAGACCATTTACTATAAAGCCCTCATTTTAGAAAACCAGATGAAAACTCAAATGGTACCTTCCTAGTTAAAAAAAAAAAAAACCCAACACAAAACTTGAACCTACCAGTTTGATATGCAGCTTCTGCTGCCATCTCTGAAAGACCAACTGCAGTCATCCAAGTGGTTTCCAGCTTCAAGTACTCTTGGTGTTTTGAAGTCATCTATATATAAATCAAGCAAAGTGCTTCAGACAGCATAAGAGGTCTAGCCCATTTAAATGGACTTAAAGTAGTAGATTTAGAGAACACTGATTATATTGATTAGACTTAATTCAATAATTTAGATACCACATGAGGTAGGTGCACTAACACAGAAATGCCTAGAACTTTCTGCTTACCTCAGCTCTGGCTCCTATGATCACCTGCCACACTTCATCTTCCTCCTCTGAATTCATTTTCCCAAGTAAACTTGTATATTGTCGGTAAAGAGAAGTTAAGGTATAAACAGCCTACAAATAGAGAATGAACAAGTCTGAGTAAAGTAAGTGAGACATATCAGAAGGAATAGAGAGACTTCCACCTCAAGGAAATTAAGTCCCATTACAGCAAACTGGCTCTTCCATCCTGCTGCCTCAATGAAATTGCACTATTATCCTATGAAGTAAAGGTATCAGGACATTAGTATCTCCATCTGTAAACTTCTGTGTTTTTAAAAGCTTGTCAGCAATTCAGACACAGAAAGAGAAAACAATGCAAGGGAAAACTTTAAAGGTTGAGGGAAAAAAAGCTGCTGGAAAATATATGTAAAACAAATGCACAAATGAGACTTCAATACTTTTGATTATCCATATATGCTAAAAAATTTTTATTGGCCGGGTGCAGTGGTTCATGCCTGTAATCCTAGCACTTTGGGAGGCTAAGACACGTGGATCACCTGAAGTCAGGAGTTCGAGACCATCCTGGCCAACATGGCAAAACCCCGTCTCTACTAAAAATACAAAAAAATTAGCCGGGCATGGTGGCACACACCTGTAATCCCAGCTACTCAGGAGGCTGAGGAAGGAAAATCGCTTGAACCCAGGAGGCGGAGATTGCAGTGAGCTGACATCACTCCACTGCACTCCAGCCTGCGTAAGCAAGACTCCATCTCAAAAAAAAATTTATTATTTTTTACAAACAGGATGCTATGTCACCCAGACGGAAGTGCACTAGCATGTTCATAGCTCACTGTAATCTCAAACTCCTAGACTCAAGTGATCCTCCCACCTCAGCCCCTGGAGTAACTGGGACTACAGGCACACAACACACCATGCCTGACTAAGTTTAAAATTTTTTTTCTGCTAGAGATGGGGCTTGCTACATTGACTGGGTTGGTCTTGAACTCCTGGCCCCAAGTGATCTTCCCGCCTTGGCCTCCCAAACTGCTGGGATTACAGATGTGAGCCACCATGCCTGGCCCATATACTCTCTTTTCTATTAGGTTAGATCAGTGGCTTTTAAATAATCCTCACAGAGCAACCTCTGTTGATGGACCACAGGCCCCCGTGCCCTTAACTGAACCACATCAGCTTCACTCCTGTTTTATATACTAGGCTGCCACATTTAAGATTTTTCTGTAAAAAAAAAAAAGGTTCCTGGGAAAAGTCTAAAAACGAGTGATTTAGATCAGGGCTCAGCAAACTTTTTGAAGGGCCTGACAGTAAATATTTTGGGCTTTGTGGGCCTTACAGCCTCCGTTGAAACTACTCAAATCCACAAAAACCGTTATTGACAACACATAAACAAATAGGCCTGGCTATGTTTCAATCAAATACCAACATGGGTATCAGACACAATTTGGTTGTGAGCCATTATTTGCTAAACCATGGTTTAGAAGATCAAGAGTTAAGAGGAGACATACCTTAGTATATTCAGTAATAGCTTCAATCAATGCATATGTGGTCTGAGAGAGAAAGGTAGAGGTGCTATCTGTTACCAAAGACACTGCTCTCCTCATCAATGCTTCACTACTAAGGGAATGAGGCTCCGATTTCTGAAAGACACAAACATTGTCACTCAACCTCTAAAGCTCAAACTGAGAACTTTTTCACCAATAGGCAAGTAAAAAACATAACTGTCATGCTGCTTAGTGTTTTAGGCTGAAACTGCACTATATTTCTTTGGATTATATTTTTTAAGGCCTTATTTTGGCAATTTAAGACAATATAGAGAAATAATTCCGGAGTATGCTTTCTACCAACTTTCATTCTCTGCTCCAAAAAGCAAATTATTTCTTTACATATAAAATAAAATGTGGCGGGGTGCGGTGGCTCACACCTGTAATACCAGCACTTTGAGAGGCAGAGACAGGCGGATCACTTGAGGTCAGGAGTTTGAGACCAGCCTGGCCAACATGGTGAAACCCTGTCTTTACTAAAAAATACAAAAATTAGCTGGGTGGTAGTGGTGTGCGTCTTTAATCCCAGCTACTCGGGAGGCTGAGGCAGGAGAATCGATTGAACCCAGGAGGCAGAGGTTACAGTGAGCCGAGACTGCCACTGCACTCCAGCCTGGGTGACAGAGCAAGACTCAAAAAAAAAAAACAAAAACAAAAACAAAAAAAAGTGCCGGGCACAGTGGCTCACGCCTGTAATCCCAGCACTTTGGGAGGCTGAGGCAGGCGGATCACAAGGTCAGGAGATTGAGACGATCCTGGCCAACGTGGTGAAACCCCGTCTCTACTAAAAATACAAAAATTAGCTGGGCGTGGTGGCACACGCCTGTAGTCCCAGCTACTTGGGAGGCTGAGGCAGAAGAATCACTTGAACCCAGGAGGCAGAGGTTGCAGTGAGCCGAGATTGCACCACTGCGCTCCAGCCTGGTGACAGAGCGAGACTACATCTCAAAAAAAAAAAAAAAAAAACCAAAAAAACCCCCAAAACTATTGATTATAACCAACAAATTGATAAGATTACAATTCATTCATTAACAGTGTTAGATACTTGAGACGCAAGTCTCAACAAGACATTCTCTGCCCTCAAACACAGGTGCAGGGGTAGAGAGAGGAGGATGATGGGCTAACAGAACTAGAAAAATGAACACAATCATGTATCATGGAAGCTGTGGGAGGAGTATGTATGAGCTACAGTGGGGGCATGCAGAAGGGAGCAATCGGTTCTATGTTGAGTGCTAATAGCTTAGAAAAGGCTTCACAAGTTTGATGAGGATTAAGCTGAGTCTAATAAAGTGGGCCAGGCCTGGTGGCTAACGCCTGTAATCCCAATAATTTGGGAGGCCGAGGCGGGTGGATCACAAGGTCAAGAGATCGAGACCAGCCTGGCCAACATGGCGAAACCCCAACTCTACTAAAAATACAAAAAAAAAAAAAATTAGCTGGGCATGGTGGTGGGCACCTGTAGTCCCAGCTACTTGAGAGGCTGAGGCAGGAGAATCGCTTGAACCCAGGAGGTGGAGGTTGCAGTGAGAGCCAAGATCGTGCCACTTCACTCCAGCCTGGGCGACAGAGCAAGACTCTCTCTCCAAAAAAAAGAAAAAAAGTGGATGGGGGAGGGCAATTCTGAGCAGAATGAAGCAGTACAGTGTTGATGGGGGGACCTCGGTTATTTATTTTTTTTGAGACAGAGTCTCACTCTGTCACCCAGGCTGGAGTGCAGTAGTTCAATCTTGGCTCATTGCAACCTCTGCCTCCTGGGTTCAAGCGATTCTCCTGCCTCAGCTTCCCCAGTGGCTGGGATTTCAGGCACCTGCCACCACGCTTTGCTATTTTTTTGGTATATTTAGTAGAGATGGGGTTTCATCATGTTGCCCAGGCTGGTTTTGAACTCCTGACCTCAAGTGATACACATGCTTTGGCCTCCCAAAGTGCTGGGATTACAGGTGTGAGCCACCATGCCCACCCTGACCTCAGCTATTTTAAAAAAGGAAAGACTAATATAATCACCTTAAGAGTTAAGGGACTGTGGCCACCTTGACTAAATACTGGCAACTGTAATGACACATCCTCCCTGACTCTCTGCCTTTTTCCTCCTCAGCAAAGCACTCTTACTCACACCTGTAATCCCAGCACTTTGGGAGGCTGAGGCGGGCAGATCACCTGAGATCAGGAGTTTGAGACAAGCCTGGCCAACATGGTGAAACCCCGTCTCTACTAAAAAGACACAAATTAGCTGGGCGTGGTGGCGGGTACCTGTAATCCCAGCTACTCGGGAGGCTGAGGCAGGAGAATTGCCTGAACCCAGGAGGTGGAGGTTGCAGTGAGCCGAGATCTTGCCATTGCACTCCAGCCTGGGTGGTAAGAGTGAAACTCGTCTCAAAAAAAACCAAAAAAAAAAAAACCAAAAAAAAAATCAATCACTCTATGTTGTCTTGTTTTTGCTATTCAGAGTACAAACACTCAGAATCACTGCATGTTGAAAGAGGCAGTCAAGAAATATTTTTGATATGAACAAATCAAGAACTTTATATTTCAAATAATTAAGTATTCATTAGGCATCTTATACAGGACTACAAAAAGAAAGACACCTCTGCTCACAAGAAGCTGATTTTGTCTCAATATTCTGATAAGTCTTCATAATGTGCTACATTTTATAATGTGTTTTCACTTGTTCCTCACAACAGTCCAGTTATTATCCTTTCTTATTTACAAGCAATGACATGGAAGCTCAGAATAGTTATGTAACTTTTCCAAAAAGTCACATCTAGACCTCAAACCAAATCTCACTTCAAAGTCTGTACCCTTCCCATTATGCTCTGATGACTCAGGAGAGTGCCAAAGGATTATCATCAAATATCAAAATATACAATATTAAGTGGCCAAAAAGGAGGAGATAGTTGTTGGACAGGAATAAGGAAAGGCTTTAAATACAGGTGAGACTTGGTACTAAAGATACCTAGAATCAGAATGGCCAGGCATCCTGGAGAATAGGTAACAATGAGGAAAATAATACTTTTGTTGCAGGGGATGTCCAGGGATCTAGCCTGGTTGGAGCTAAGAGAAATGAGACTCACTAGGGCCCTGGAGTGCAGGGAGACTTAGTTTAATTTTAGTTCTGAACGCCTTATGGAAAGCCACTGTAGGTTTTTCATTTCTCATTCTGTTGCCCAGGATGGAGTATAGTGTTGTGATCCCAGCTCACTGCAGCCTTGAACTCCTGAAATCAAATCATCCTCCTGCCTCCCAGGTAGCTAGGACTACCGACACACGCCACCACACCTAGCTAATTATTTTTTGTAGAGGGGTGGTCTCGCTATGTTTCTCAGGCTGGTCTCGAACTCTTGGCCTACAGTGATCCTCCCACCTCAGCCTCCAAAAGTACTGGGATTACAAGAGAGAGCCATCGTGCCTAGCTGACCACTGAGGGGTTTTGAAGAATGGAAGTGGCATTGCTGTACTAAATGACTAGAGAGCCCAGTCATGTGGCCCAGAACTGAGGTTAACTGGGCTTAGAAAGTAATATAATAACTGAGAAAGGACAAACCTAAAAAAAAATCTTTTGAATGAAAAAAAAAAAAGGTTGTCCCAATTGTGGTCGAAAATAGCCTGGTATTCAAGTGAGGGGTTTTAGGGCTATGGATTCATCAGCATGCAGAGATGACAACTGAAGTGAGGCACAGTAAGGTGAGGGCTCATGAGTGAGCCTCAGAAGATGCTGAAAATACTTGTAATACATGGAATTAATCTTCCTTTTGTGATGAACACACACATTAAGTGGCAGGAATATTTTGCTGAAATGGAGCTTGCTGGTTTCCTCTCTAGCTCTTCCCCATAAAGCATATAAGCTATGATTTTTTTAAATGAAGTGCCACTTTTATATCAACTACTTAATTGACAGCTCCACCTAGATGCTTCCTAGACATCTTAGAAATGACATTTCCAAAAACTTTTTTTCCTTTCAAAACCCACTCCTCTCCATCCTACTAAATGGCATCGCCATTCATTCAGTTGCTAAGGCCTTTAAAAAAATCTTGGAATCTGGCCAGGTGCAGTGGCTGACGCCTGTAATCCCAGCACTTTGGGAGGCCGAGGCAGGTGGATCACAAGGTCAGGAGATCGAGACCATCCTGGCTAACACGGTGAAACCCTGTCTCTACTACAAATACAAAAAAAATTAGCAGGGTGTGGTGGCGGGCACCTGTAGTCCCAGCTACTCGGGAGGCTGAGGCAGGAGAATGGTGTGAACCCAGGAGGCAGAGCTTCCTGGGCAACAGAGCGAGACTCCGTCTCCAAAAAAAAAAAAAAATCTTGGAATCTAGAGCAGTGGTCCCCAACGTTTGTGGCACCAGGGACCAGCTCTGTTGAAGACAATTTTTTCATGGACTGGGTGGGGTGAGGATGGTTTCAGGATGAAACTGTTCCACCTCAGATCATGAGGCATTAGATTCTTACAAGAAGCACACAACCTAGATCCCTCGCACGTGTAGTTCACAATAGGTTTCGTGCTCCTATGACAATCCCATGCCACTGCTGATCTGCCCAGAGGCGGAGCTCAGGCGGTAATGCTCACCTGCCCACCACTCACCTCCTGCTGTGCAGCTTGCTTCCTAACAGGCCACAGACCAGTACCAGCCCAGGGGTTGGGGACCCCTAATCTAGAGAATACACCCGACAACCAATCCATCAGCAACTCCTGCTAACTACGTTGAGCTAAATTCTCCCCACCTCTTCTGCTTGCCTGGTCCAAGCCAGTATCATTTCATGCCTAGATATAGCAACCAGTCTTCCTAGTTCCACACTGCAACCTTTTAACTTTTAAAATTTATGTCAGATCATAATAGTTCTGTGTTAAAAATCCTCTGTGACAGCCGGGCGCGGTGGCTCAGGCCTGTAATCCCAGCACCTTGGGAGGCCGAGGCGTGTGGATCGCCTGAGGTCAGGGGTTCGTGACCAGCCTCACAAGCATGGAGAAACCCCATCTCTACTAAAAATACAAAAACTAGCCGGGTGCGGTGGCACACCCCTGTAATCCCAGCTACCCGGAGGCTAAGGCATGAGAATTGCTTGAACCTGGGAGGCGGAGGTTGCAGTGAGCCAAGATTGTGCCATTGCACTGCAGCCTGGCAACGGAGTGAGACTCTGTCTTAAAAAAAAAAAAAAAAAATCCTCTGCGGCTTCTTTTTCAGAAAACCCAAAGCCTTACAACAATGGCCCACAAAATACAAAGGACACAATCTGATTATCAGTTAACTCTCTGGCTTCATCTATTACGGTCTCCCCCATTCGCCTCCAGACACATTAGCTCCGTGCTCCTCAGACATACCAGGCATACTTCTGCTTCTAGGTCTTTGTCCTTCTGAGTTCCTTCTGCCTGGCAAGCTCCTCCCCGCACCAGATAGTATAATGGCTCTTTCAGAACATTCAGATCTCTACTTCGCCTTATCAGAGTAGCTTGACCACCTTTATCTAAAACAAAACAACTCCCTCCCAGAACTGCCTATTCACTTACCTCATTTGTTTTGATTTGTTTTTGAGAAAAGGTCTTGCCCTGTCACCCAGGCTGGAGAGCAGTGGTGAGATCATAGCTCACTGCAGCCTCAAACTCCTGGGCTCAAGTGATCTTCCTGCCTCAGCCTCCTGAGTAGTTGCCACTACAAGTGTGAGCCACCACACCTGGCTAAATTTTTCTGTTTTGTAGAGACAGAGTCTCCCTATGTTGACTAGGCTGGTCTCAAACTCCTGAGCTCAAGCCATCCTCCCACCTCAGCCTCCCAAAGCCCTGGGCATCAGCCACTGTGCCCGGCCCTGTTTTCTTCCCACCATTTATCACTAGCTGATATTTTATATTTTCTCCTCTTTCATCTCCACAAAGCTTTTGTGAGAACAAGAATTTTTTGTTGTTCATTCTTACATTCTCAGTGTCTTGCACATAAAAGTTGCTCAATAAATTTCTGTTGAATCAAAGACTACTTTGTTGATAGACTGTAATATCCTCTTATTTCTCTCTACTCGCTTTATACAATTTGATGTGCTGTTCCTACCAAATGAGATAATCAAAATGAGAATATTAATACATCTGCTCAACTGTGAAAAGATGCCGGTACTGTAGGGGAAGGGATGGGAGCACTGGGAAAAACTATGGTAGCTTGTCTAATGCTTCACAGCCCACTTGAGACTTCAAGAGGACACGGTACACTAGATAAGAATCACTGCACACGACAGTACCTGTGCAATAGGAACCGCACACAGGGTTACTCCAAAGCCAACCGTCACAGTTTTGTGCCATGGTCTTATCAATTCTGAGAAACACCGCTTCTTAAAGTTAGCCACAACAGGAACACACAAACACTGTCTGTACCTGGAAGTAGAAGTCAGATTTCATAAGGCACGACCGCCAATCTGTAACAGGCTCTTGGATTTACTTGCAGGGGCTGTAAACTCAAACTCGAGTCAAGCAGGAACCTAAATGAGGATGCAGGACAGCTGAGGGGTTTTGAAATTTTCAACATACACCAAGTTTAAAATGTTGCCTCAGGCAGGGTGTTGGTGGCTCACGCCTGTAATCCTAGCACTTGGAAGGCCAAGGGCAAGGCGGGAGGATCACTTGAGCCCAGGAGTTCACGACCAGCCTGGGCAACATGGCTGGCAACATGGCTGGCAACATGACCCCGTGTCTATTAAAAAAAAATAAGTAAATAAAGGCCGAGGCGGGTGGATCACTTGAGGTCAGGAATTCGAAATCTGCCTGGCCAAGATGGTGAAACCCCATCTCTACTTAAAACACAAAAATTAGCCCGGAGTGGTGGCACGCTCCTGTAATCCCAGCTACTCGGGAGGCTGAGGCAGGAGAATCGCTTGAACCTGGGAGGCAGAGGTTGCAGTGAGCCGAGAGCGCCCCACTGCCCTTCAGCCTGGGCAACAGAGCGAGACTGAGTCTCAAACAAAACAAAAAGAAAAAAAAAATTAGCCGGGCGTGGTGGCGGGCGCCTGCAATCCCAGCTACTCGGGAGGCTGAGGCTGAGAATCGCTTGAAGCCGGGAGGCACAGGTTGCAGTGAGCTGAGATCTCGCCACTGCACTCCAGCCTGGGCGACAGAAGCAGATCTTGTCTCAAAAAAATTAAAATAAAATAAAATGTTGCCTTTAAACTTTTTAGAAACGGATGCCACAATAACCGCTCCTGCAGGCAGAATTTAGCTCTGGACCCCTGGCCTGGGTGCCAGTTGTGTGTGACGGTCCCGCTACAATCGCCCAGGAGCCCGCAGCGCTAGGTAGAGAGCCCTGCGCCAGCTCCCCTGGCCCCTTCTGCCCTCGGGAGGACGTCTTCAGACGCTCGTCTCCCTTCCCGGACTCCCCCATGCCGTGTCCCTCCTCCTCTCCACGTCTCCTCAGGGGCTTCGAGTGGCTGACGAGGGCTGGTCAGGAGGCGGAGCAGCCCCAAGAAGGCAGCCCGGGGTCTCGGGGACTCGTTTCTAGAAGATGGACGAACTGAAAAGGAAGCCGGGCTTGACTCAGGGGGCGGAGGCGGGGCTGTCCTCAGTCCTCCCGACCGGGGCGAGACGCCGCGACCCAGCTGGGCGGACGAGGGATGAGCGCGTAAGGAAGGCGGGCGCCTTGGGCCGGGCCACAGCGCTGTCCGCGTCGGTCCCTCCCTCTGGTCCTGTCCCCTCTACGCGGCCGCAGCGGTACCTGAAGAATGAAGTTACGCTGCGCGACAGCCAACTCTTCAGAGCCGCCATTGTGCAGCGCGCGGACGCCAGACGCACACGCCGGAAGTGACGCAGCTTCGTCAGCGCGGAGCGGGGCACGGCCTCCACCTGAGAGCGCCTCGCCCCATAGCCACGCCCCCACCCAAGGAAGCAGTCGGGATTGGGCAGACAGGGGGGAAGGGGGCGAGGCTTAGGGCAAAGGCTGTAACGGCCGCGCAAGGCAACCAACCGCCGGAACTTCCGCGCGGGGCGGGGCATATGCAGGGCCTGAGGGCGCGGAGGTGGGTCCGGCGCGGAGCTGAGTCGGGCGCCGTGACGCTGGCGGGTGGGCGGGGACTCAGTTCGGGCCAGGGCTTGAAGGGAATTTCCTGGTGAGTTAGGGAGGCGGGGCCGGGCGGGAGGCGGGGCCGGGCGGGAGGCGGGGCCGGGCGCGGCGACGGCGCTGTCACTTCAGCACCAGGAAGTAAGTGGTCCAGCCGGCCAGCAGCAGCGCCCCGATGAGCACCGTGTAGCTGAGGAGCACGAAGGCGAGCAGCTCCCGCAGCAGCTGCAGCACGTGGACGGTGGACGAGGCCGGCATCGCGCTGCGCGGGAGCCCCAGGACGGTCGGCGGCCTGCCGGGCTGGCGCCGTCCCAGAGGGGCGGACGGGAACACACGAGGTCCTGGCCCTCGAAACAGCAAACGAAGGCCAGGAAGCCCACAGTGCCGACCTCCCCAACAGCCTCCTGGACGCTCGCTTCTCAGTTACACTGGAGAATCCTTCTCAACCCAAACTGCCCTCCTTCTTCGGCTCTGATCCGGGCTGAGGAGGCAGAAGCCCGGCTCTTCCCCGCGCCCCGCAGCTGCATGAGTTTTCCTCCCCGGCCCGCTCCTCCCACCACCTCCTGCATTTTTAATGCTGTGAGTGCCGCTAATGCGCTGGTGGAGTAAACCTTTCTTTTCCCGTCACTCAAGCTGCAGCCCCAGCTGCGGCCCTGGCTGGAAGGGGAAGGGGAGAGAGACCCATTTGGGCAGGAGGAAGGCACAGGCCCAAACCTGCTCTTCTGTGAGTCCCCTGGCCCCAAGGCTTGCCAGCAGCAGAGCTGGAGGATCTTTGCTTTGTGGTCCGGCATGCTTGCCTTCTGGCCAGCTGGGACTGCAGGGTGCCAGGTGGTGGGTGGGCATCAATCCGATCCTGCGCTCACCGCCCCCCCCCACCGTGCTCTGTGCAACTGCCCAAGCCCTGCTAACTTCCACCAGAGACGACATCAGACAGTAAGAACCCCACACCAGCTCATCAGACAGTAGGAACCCTACAACACCTCCAATGCTGCTTTGCCCAGCCACTCCCCACAGTGTCAGGCACTGGCTTCCTTCTCTCCCCACCTCACTTACTTGGCAAAGTTTCCACGACTCTTCCACCCTGAAGCTCCGCGGTTCTGTCTGCTCTGGTGCCCAAAGGTAGCTTGTGTGTATTCTGCGATCTCGGCAGAACTGAGATTTTCAAGCAGCGGCACTCAACAACTAGGTGTGGTCTAGAGACCAATTACAACCTCCGCGTGGTCCCCGAGCTCTCAGGGAGCTGCGCACAGGCGTTCCCAGCCCAGG
Source organism: Pan troglodytes (assembly GCF_028858775.2). Classification (NCBI taxonomy): domain Eukaryota; kingdom Metazoa; phylum Chordata; class Mammalia; order Primates; family Hominidae; genus Pan; species Pan troglodytes. Next base: position 129,063,011 of record NC_072408.2, read on the forward strand.
CGGGGCGCTGGCAACCCTGCCCGCCCTCCGCCTGTGTCGCCACCACAGCCCACAGGGCTCAGATGTGGTTTCACAGACCCAGATGGGCTGAGCAGGCGGCACACTAGTGGGTATTTCAAGCCCCTTCTTGTTTTTTTCTGAACATTGTAAGGGGTTATGGGGTTATAGTGCCAACAGTTTCGTTTCTAACAAACACATTGAGAGCAGTCCCATCTCCTCCGAGTCTGGGCACCAGAAGAACCACTGGACAGTGTTCACTTGCGACCGCCCAACTACTAAAGCAAAAGCTGTTGTCTTAAAAAACATGCAAGTGCAAGCATGCACGGGTGTGAGAACCAAGCTTAAGTGACCGAGATCTCCTGAGTGCTTGATTCCGATTTACAAAGAGTTTTGCAGCTTACAGACTCATTATACAGATACTTTCCCAATGTGACACTTCCAATTTCACCTCCTCACAATGTGAGGCAAAAGGAGCCAGTGAGGATTTCTGCAAAGAACAGACACTTTCCCAGATGCAACAACAAAGGAAACGAAAGCATAAACTATGCTGCTTCTGATTATTTTGCTCGTTGCCGTAGTTTTTAGTTCAAGACTGTTTTCTGACCTTTGAAAAGAGCAGGCAGTGTGGACATCAACCCTTTTATCAACATCATCATCCAGAAGCAAATGGCTCCTTAATTTAATCAGGATCTCTTATTATCAAATTATTGCCTTGGCCACAGTGAGGCTGAAAACAGGAGCAGAACATTATCAAGCTGCTCAGGAAGCCAGTGAGTAGTAATTACTCCCCCAGAGAACTGGTCATCTTCCGTGTCCTACCTAGTGGCAACGGAGTACAGCTGAGATTTATACCCTCCTCCACACCAAAATAATGGATGAAACAGACAGGCTATTAAAAATAGGCCTGATTCTGTTCCCTTTTAACTCTCACATCCTTCAAATGGATGTCTCCAGGCAGTTAAGTGTTCTAGCCTTTGCGGCCCCTTGTTACCGCCTGATTTTGGGTGTTTTACAGCAACGGAGGAACTTAAGCAAAGAAACACTATGTGGCTTGAAATTCACACTAATCCATTTAGAAATAAAAGAATCTGAGAAATTTTAAATAACTGCCTTTTTCTTCTGTTGTCTGACAAAAAAGGTATCCTCTATTTTCTATAGGATGTCATCATTAAACCACGACTGAATATATCACACTCTACAATAAATTCAGTCTAAAGAAGATCATCTATGTGATGTCTGCATTTTTTTGCCTCACCATCTTCATCATAGTCCCTCTTACTGTCTGCTTTAGACATCCAGTTCATTTTGATATTTTAAAAAGAGTATTTCAGCTGGTGTGGTGACTCACACCCATAATCCCAACATTTTGTGGGGCTGAGGCAGGAGGGCTGCTTAAAGCTAGGAGTTCGAGACCATCCTAGCCAACAGAAAATTAAAAAGATAATAAATTTAATGAAAAAGAAAAAAAGAATTATTTCTCTGGAGGCCAGGAGTTTAAGCAACATAGACCCTGTCTCTAAAAGGAAGAAAAAAAAATCGCTGGGTGTGGTGGTGCTTTGCTATAGTCCCAGCTACTCGTGAGACTGAGGCAGGAGGACTGCTTGAGCCCAGAAGTTCAAGGCTGCGGTGAGCTATGATTGTGCCACTGCACTCCAGCCTGGGCAACAGAATAAGACCTCATCTCAAAAAAATAATTTCTTCTTGAATTAAACTCTGCTCAATACAAACACTTCCTCCTGGTGACAGGCTGGTCTTTAGTGTACAACTGAGAACAAGACCGACCAACACATCATGCTTAATCATAATCCATTTGCAGTGAGGGCAGATCTGAATCGAATAGAACTCACAATGAGACTGTCCCAGTTTTCTCTGAGAATTAAATGTGCTGTTTTAAATCATCCCTCTTTCAACCATTACTCTTTTGCTCCACAATTAACAAAATACTTAATTCTCTGTTGGTTAGAATTCAACACTGTATAGCAAGACACAAAACAGTGTCTGTGTAGACTTCTTTATTAAGGGGGCTGCTGGTGTAGAACTGTCTACCCAACTAGACAGAAGTCCAGACATGATGTAAACAATCCACTCTCCCCAACAATAAATGTACCGTTCACATATCCTTTCTCAGTAAGGGCATACTCTTTTGAGACAAAGACTGCTTCAAGTATTAAATGAACTTACACAAAGGCGAATAATATGTAATTATCTACCATTTCTATTTGCATACAAATGAAGCAATTGAAGTTTTTCAGTCTTCTGCTGAATGCATTTTTAGGAGCTGCCCTAACTATGCTCTGAGCAAGCAAGTATATAGAGTCTTGGGTGAGTGCAGACACATGAGACTACAACTGAGTATCTGTTCCCAGGACAGAATCCCCAGCCAGGGAGACTTGACCAGACTTGAATTGAGCCCCAGGAACCAAAAAATGGAGGGGCAGGGTGGATTTCATTCTCTAAAGCAGCTGATGACTGCCTGAGGTGGAAGGTATAAACTAATCTCCCTGGGATATAACAAGTATTTAAAAAAGGATTTTCTACAATGAAAATGGTTTTCTTTAAGACATTTCCAAATACTGAATATCAAGGCCAAATTAATTCCATGAGAAACTAATCTTTCAATTATTCTCTCTGCCACCCTTCATTCTTTCATTAAAGATTTTTTAAAAAGTATACAGAATTTCTCTTTCATTAATAATATTTACCGTGCCCATCAGAACTCCACTAATGGGCCAGGCATGGTGGTTGACACCTGTAATCCCAGCACTTTGGGAGGCCGAGGTGGGCCAATCGCCTGAGGTCAGGAGTTTGAGACCAGCCTGGCCAATATGGTGAAACCCCATCTCTACTAAAAATACAAAAATTAGCCAGGTGTGGTGGTGCACATCTGTAATCCCAGCTACTCAGGAGGCTGAGGCATGAGAATCGTCTGAACCCGGGGAGTGGAGGTTGCAGTGAGCTGACATCGCACCACTGCACTCCAGTCTGAAAAGAGCATGAGACTCTGTCTCAAACAAACAAAAACAAAACAAAAAAAAACCTCCACTAATGAAAAAGGTGGGGAAAAACAATGTGTGGTTACTAATCAACAACCAAAATCACACCTGGCTGGGACCCAGCAAAGCAGGGGACCAGCTAGTTTTGCTGGAGGCTTGGGCAAGGGCAGCAAAACCGCCAACCTGACTTGGTGCCCTTGGTGCCCTTGGTGCCTTAACTCCTCCAGAAGCTAAGATGGAGGAGCAGAGGGGCAGAGAACACACGGATTTTCAACTTCTCCTCCAACACCCCTGCCCCCCACCACAGCCTGACAGTCTCCTGCAGGAGTAGCAGCAGCTGTGGCTGCTGGTCTCCAAGATCATCAAGAGATACACCTGGAGAAGGCTGAGGTCACCAGAGAGGGGGCTGAAACAGTGTTTTCAGCTGAGTATGGAGTGGCCACAGACTGCTAGAAAAGTACACCTGGCAGTTACCATGGAAACGAAGTGGCCAGATGCTGAAGAAGCAAGAGTTGCCCCTGCTCACTGTGGGACCAGTTGGATGTTGGGCCCTTGATGGACAGAAGAGAAAACGGAAACCTCAATGGAGGCACCCACCACTGCTGTGTCTGGAGTTAACGTGTGTGCTAAGAAACTGTCTTTGAATTACTTCAAAGGCTGAATTCTCAGAAGGTTGCTCCCCAATTATCACATTCTTCCATGTCAAAAGCCCCTGATAAGTATGGAACCTAAAGAGATGTAGCTGATCACATAGAGCATAAACTTTGTTTCTGCGCAAGAAGCTCCCCTAAACCTCTTGCTTTGTAAGAAGTAGAAGGAAGCAAACTTGCCTTAGTGATCAATTGCGACAGTGACTGATGACCCTAAATATAATCTCCCACACTCTGCAGGAAAAAGAAATCTCAACTCAGTGATAAAATGATCTCCAGCTCCCAACACTTAACCACTGTCCTAGGCCTGATGCGCCTTGAAGAAATACAGCACTGGGGATTAGAGGATGAACTTTCTCTTTTTATTTTCAGTTTCACCTCCTCAGTCTCAGCTTTCTTATTTTAAGAGCTGGCCCCGTTTGTCTGGCTGAATGGATTATCTACCCCCACCATCCTTAATGTATTTCCAGAGGTCTCTAATGAAGACCCTGAGCTTAGAAAACTCAAAACCAGTGCTGCTTTTACTCAGGTTGATTTTCTTCTATTCTTCTTTCTTCAGCAGATTAGGGGCCAGGCACGGTGGCTCAGGCCTGTAATCCCAGCACTGTGGGAGGCCAAGGCAGGTGGATCACCTGAGGTCAGGAGTTTGAGACCAGCCTGGCCAACATGGTGAAACACCATGGCTACTAAAAATACAAAAATTAGCCGGGTGTGGTGGTGCATGCCTGTAGTCCCAGCTACTCAGGAGGCTGAGGCAGGAGAATTGCTTGAACCTAGGAGGTGGAGGTTGCAGTGAGGTGAGACCGTGCCACTGCACTCTAGTCTGGGTGACAGAGCAAGACTCCGTCTCAAAGGAAAAAAAAAAAAAGGAATACAAAAGAGACGGAGAAAGCAGTAAACAGTAGTATAATTTAAGAAGCTGACCCCAGAATATATTCTGTATTCCCATGTTTCTTCTATGGGGTTTTACTTCCTTTCAGCAACTTCTTCAAAGAGGCAGTTTATTCTGCAGTACACTTGTTAAGTCTCCTCTGAACATCCTAGAAAGGTTTTTCCATCAGAGCCTCTATCCAACTGGTTCCATTCATTAGTTTAGTGGTGGCAATGACATATTCTGTACCTCCATCTTCCAACTGGGAGAGAAATCGCAGGGCAGCAATTTCAGCGAAGGTTACGCCCCCAAGGAAAAATATCAGAGTCACTCGGTTTTCTCCCGGTTGACCTAAAATTTAAACATTTCAGAATTAAAAACTATTTATTATTAATGCTTCTCTTCCCACCTCTTCAAACATTTTATCATTCATAAGAATAAACAAGTGCCTTCATCCAGACAGTTCATCTGAAACCTAAGAATACTGATTTTGATCTCAACATTTTTTTTTAACTTCTGAGATTCTCAACACAGAAGTTGAAAGCTGCTACCCCTCAGGGAATAATCCGATTCGAGTTCTTACTATATACATTAGCAACGAACAAAAGAGGTGTATTTAATTCTGACTCCTAAGTGCTTTACTATTTTACAAAGCAACTGTACAATACCTGAAAAGCACACTAACAGTACATAATTATCTGTAGATGCTGGACTGGGACTTACGTTTCTTCTGCAGTCCTGTGGGCAGTGGCTGCCGCTCCTCAAAGTGGGGCCCTGGGAGGATGCGGAGGACCTCCTCGATGCTCCGCCAGCCAGGCCGGGAAAGCAGCTGGGCCAGCCGCACACTGAGCGGGGCATACCCACTGTACACATACGATATGTCCGTGGGGTTCTGTGAGATAATTAAAGAACAAAAACCCTATAGATACAGAGACTTAGAGCTACCTGACTGTGGCCTTTTGGGTAATCCAAAATTATTTGATTTGGATTTAAAGATATACAACCCCCATCCCTGCCATGCCTTGTTCTAATCCACCCTAGCTGGGCTCAATTTTTAGCAGCCAGAGCTTCAATTTTGACTGAAATCTTGAAAAGCCACTCAAAGCAGCTCTAGGTACAGAAGATGAAGAATTATTTGGTTTGGCATGAAACTTTTTTTTTTTTTGAGACAGAGTCTGGCTCTGTCACCCAGGCTGGAGTGCAGTGGCATAATTTCAGCTCACTGCAACCTCCGCCTCCCGAGTTCAAGCAATTCTCCTGCCTCAGGCTCCCAAAGAGCTGGGATGACAGGTGTGCACCACCACTCCTGGCTCATTGTTGTATTTTTAGTAGAGACAGGGTTTCACCATGTTGGCCAGGCTGGTCTTGAATTTCTGACCTCAGGTGATCCACCTGCCTCGGCCTCCCAAAGTGTTGGGATTACAGGCCTGAGCCACCGCGTCCGGCCAGCGTGAAACATATTGGGGGGAACTGGGCACTCCCTAGCTGAGCAATGATGTGCAATAACCTTTGAACTTAGCAATTCTACTTTTAGGCATTAATCCTACAGAGCTGCTTGCAGAACAAAAGATAATAGACCAAAGTATAAACGTATCAACTGCAACACTGCATGTAATAGTAAAGACTGGAAACAACTGCATTTCTATCAATAGCAATCTGTTAAATCATTAAATAAGGTATAGCCTCAAAACCACTATGTAGCAATTTAGAAAAATTAAAAAGAAGGGGAAGATCACAGAAGACCCTTCAAGATCCTTTGTTAAGTGGTGGGTGGGTCCAGAGTCAGAAAGGTCAGAACAGTGAAGACAGCTGAACTAATATGTACATGATAGACTCTAGACATTAAGGGTCTCTATTTTCCCACTGGGAAAAAATCATTTAATTTTGCTCCTGACAGAGGAGACTGTCTAGTTATGAGCTTTTGTCGCAAGAGGCGGCCTAATAAAGTTCCTTATGAAAAACCAAAAAAGACTGAAATTTAGAAACATTAGAATAAGTAATAAATGTAAAGCAAAGTGCACCCCACTTTGGAGACCAACAGTAGAGAATATGCACTCTTTATGTAAAAATGTATATGCACAGAATCTTTCTGGAAGGATAGATAAAAAACTGGCCACAGTGGCTGCCTCTGAGGGGAAACTGTGGAAGGAAACTCACTTGGCCCTGATGGCCCTGCTTTTGCATAGCTTTTTTTCCCCCTTTTTCTTTTTCTTTTTGAGATAGGGTCTCATTCTGTCGCCCATGCTGGAGTGCAGCGGTGCAATCTCAGCTCACTGTAGCCTCAACCTCCCAGGCTCAGCCTCCTGGGAGGCTCCCACCTCAGCCTCCTGAGTACAGTAGCTGGGCCTACAGGTGCATGCTCCACCATGCCCTGATCACTTTTGTATTTTTTAGTAGAGACAGGGTTTCACCATGTTGGCCAGGCTGGTCTTGAACTCCTGACCTCAAGTGATCCTCCTGCCTTGGCCTCCCAAAGTGCTGGAATTACAGGTGTGAGCCACCGCGCCTGGCCATGGCTGGCTTGTTTATGAGTGCTGGACATCTCCACTGACTCCTCTAGACACTCTCCACCCTTCTCCGCAATGTTCTATGCCCGGAGACGGACCTGTGCGTCCCACACCAACACACTCCAATGCCTTCTCTTTGGGTCTGACCAAGACAAAGCACCAGAGTGAACTGGAGAGTGGGCAGCAGTGTGAGGACGACGTTGTCACTGGCCAGCTTCCTCTGCTGGAGGTTGACCATACCCTCAGCCAGAGGCCCCTCACCCCTTACCTCACCAGATGGCCTCACCACAGCTCTTCTCTCCAGGTTCTAAGACAAGTTTCTAGAACACTCCCCTCTCCTTGCCCTTCAGGCCGTGGCTGGCAAGGGCTCCCCACCGCACTGCCTCTCCACTCTTCCCACATCTTTATTTATTTGAGACAGAGTCTTACTGTGTAGCCCAGGCTGGAGTGCAGTGGCACAAACATGGTTCACTGCAACCGCCTCCTGGGCTCAGTGATCCTCTAACCACAGCCCCTCGGACTAAAGGCTCATACCACCATTGGCCATTTTTTTTTTGTAGAGACAGGGTTTTGCCATGTTGCCCAGGCTGGTCTCGAACTCCTGGACTCAGGCGATCTGACGCTTCAGCCTCCCAATATACTGGGATTCCAAGAATGAGCCACCGAGCTTGCCCCATAACTTTTTTTTTTTTGAGACAGAGTCTTGCTCTGTCGCCCAGGCTGGAGTGCAATGGCATGATCTGAGCTCACTACAATCTCCGCCTCCCAGGTTCAAGCAATTCTCCTGCCTCAGCCCCCCAAGTAGATGGGATTACAGGCACGCAACACAATGCTGGGCTAATTTTTGTATTTTTAGTAGAGATGGGGTTTCCCATGTTAGTCAGGCTGTTCTCAAACTCCTGAGCTCAAGTGATCTGCCCGCCTCGGCCTCCCAAAGTGCTGGGATTATAGGTGTGAGCCACCGCGCCCAGCCCACATCTTTATTAAACTCTCCAGAAACTCCCCAGTTTAAGAGCATTCTCTGTGTCCTTCTAGGATTCTGATGGATACAATACATGCATACATTACTTTTTCAAAAACATTAGAAAATTGTTCTTAGAAAGCAAGGCAGATGTGTAGGTTCAGAAGCATGTGTTGTCACCTGGACGATCTAACCAGTCCCTAAGCTGAGACGAGGTGGAGAAGTATGGCTTACTTGCTCGTTAACATCATCCATCCAGAGGCGTAATGTTTTCCGTATAGTTGGGTAATTGTTTCTGCCCCCTGTCTGCGGTTTCAGCAGGCCGGCCTTCTCCAGGTTGTGTAAGGTCAATATGTGCTCATAGCCGTACGTCTGCAAGGGAAGTCATTTGGCCTTGATGTCAGATCAGGAAAAGGATTTCTGCAATTTTCAAAGAAGGGCACTTCCAACAAATCAATTTGGCTTGTACTGCAGGACATGTTACCAAAGTCCAGCAATGTTAGTGGATGGGCACAGAGGACAGGGTGGAGGGATGAAACTTGTCCTAAAACTGCTTGCCTGTTACTATTAATTCAGCTCACTGTTTCAAAGAGAAATTTAAAATTTTTACTTTAAAGTCAGAATTTATGGACCCAATCTAAGCAAGCATCAAATAAATGATAGTATATTTTTATAAGGGATATAATTAGCTCTAAAAAAGAGTAAGGCATATGTATACATCCTGATAAGAAAGGTCTCCAGAATATATTAAAAAAACAATAACATGTAGAGTAGGACATTATTTCTATTTTTAAAAAGTAGCCAAGGTCTGGGCATGCTGGCTCACACCTGTAATCCCAGTACTTTGGGAGGCCGAGGTGGGCAAATCACTTGAAGTCAGGAGTTTGAGACCAGCCTGGCCAACATGGTGAAACCCTGTCTCTACTAAAAATAAGAAAATTAGCTGGGCCTGGTGGCAGGTACCTGTAATCCCAGCTACTCGGGAGGCTGAGGCAGGAGAATCGCTTGAACCCAGGAGGTTACAGTGAGCCAAGATTGTGCCACTGCACTCCACTCTGGGCAACAGGGTGAGATACTGTCTCAAAAAATAAATAAATTTTAAAAAGTAGCCAACACTTATGAAATACTTTCTATGAGCTGGCCACTGTTCTGGTCTAAGCACTTACATACATTAACTCAGTCATCCCGGCTCTAACCCCATGACGTAGGTATCATTACCTTCATTTTACAGAGATGTTTAAATAACCTGCCTAAAGTCACACAGCTAGTGAAGAGCAGAGCTGAAACCTGGATCCAGCCAGTCTTGCTCTGAAGTCTGTGTATGGAAACATTCTGTCTAAATGCAAAGAATGGAGTTTGGAAGGAAGCAAATCAGACTGCTGACACTGGTCACATCTGGGGAGGGAAACTGGGGTATGAGCAAGGTACAGGGGACGTTCACATTTTGCTCTGTGTACTTCTGCATTATTTGACTCTTACACAAGGATACATAACTTAAAAAAAGACAAAAACAAAAAATTAATGAGCACTCAATTTTAATAAAAATGTACTTAACTGTCACTGGTAACAGCAAATAAATACTACCTGAGTCATTTTCAAACAAAGGGGAGACTTTTCAAAAACAAGAGTGGCCTTTTCCTTATTATAAGTAACACAGGCTTAATTTAAGTAAACCTGCTAAGCAACTGTCATCAGAAATTTGCAGAAAGTTCTTTTCCTCCATGGTATAATTGCGGAGTTAAGAACATGGGCGCTACACTCAAATTGCCTGGTTTACCACTGGCTGTGCCACTTACCAGCCAGGTAACCTTGGGTGAGTTACCTAAACTAGTCTGTGCCTCAGTTTTTCATCCATAAAACTGGGACGATAGTAGTCTCTAACTCACAAGGCTGTTGTGAATATTTGTTGTTGTTGTTATGGTAACTACAGTTAACAAGGAAGTATTGTGAAGATGAAACAAATGAATGCACATAAAGTTTTTCCAATAGATCCTAGCACATAGTAAATGCTCAATAAATGTTACCTATTATTATTATTTTTTACTTTTTGTAAAAAAGCTATGTTGCCTAGGCTGGTTTTGGACTCCTGGGCTCAAGCAATCCTCCTAACTCAGCCTCCTGGGTAGCTGGGACTGCAGACACAGCCACAATGCCTGGTAAATTTTTGTATTTTTTTTGTAGAGACAGGGTCTTGCTATGTTGCCAGGCTGGTCTTGGCCTCCAGCGATCCTCCTGCCTCAGCCCCACAAAATATTGAGATAACAGAGGTGAGCCACTGTGCCCAGCCTGTTAGCTATTATTATCACACAAATACAATAAACAGTGATGGCTACCAAGACCAATTCCTCTAGGTGTTAAAAAATTTATACAACAGTCGTTACAAGATACCAAAATGGCAGCTTTGTATTTTTTATTTTTTTTAATTTTACATTTTTTATTATTATTTTTTGAGACAGAGTCTCACTCTGTTGCCCAGGCTGGAGTGCAGGGGCATGATCTTGACACACTGTAACCTCCGCCTCCTGCGTTCAAGCGATTCTCCTGCCTGATCCTCTCAAATAGCTGGGACTACAGGTGCATGCTACCATGCCTGGCTAATTTTTGTATTTTTAGTAGAGATGGGGGTTTCACCCTGTTGGCCAGGCTGGTCTCAAACTCCTAACCTCAAGTGATCCACCTGCTTCGGCCTCCCAAAGTGCTGGAATTACAGGCGTAAGCCACTGTGCGCGGCCCATGAAGTATTTTTTAAAAAGATGCTGTCCCCCTTGGCAAATTAATAATTTAAAAATATACTCACCTGGAGAATCTCTCTTTTGTAATAATCCAAAACTTTTTGTTTGAGCCCACTATTACACACGGATTGGAGGCAAACTAGTCTTAACACCTTGATCAACGAGTGCTTTTGGGCGATACAATCCTCAATGTAATTGTTGACCTGGAAATAAAGTAGCATACATATACATATACATTTACATATACATACACACACACACACACACACACACACACACACACTACATGGTTTAGGAACTTAACTTGATGTTTATTATTATTTTTCAAAGTCCAATAAAGGAGATATGTGGGAAAATGAGTTATTTTTCCACAGTCCCTAACCCTTCCCTGAAATAGCTCTGCTAGCCCCAGCCACATACACACCCTGGCCACCACACACACACACACACACACACACACACACACACACCCCACACACACATACATACATACACACACACACCCACACACCCCAGTGATCAGGCCAAGTCACTGGAGCCCAAGGCTGCTGAGAATACAATTGGTCACTCCATATGCCTGTCTGGACACATCTGTCTCTAAGGTCACGCTTCTGAGAGGCTACCAGATGCCTACTCCATTTCAAGAGTATCAACAACTAATCTAGCAAAAAGTATCAGTAATTGTTTTATGTTAGGAATTTTCATAAAGTGAATAATTTAAAATTTGTTAATAGAGCTATTTAAAGGAGTTATATAAGAAACCCTTTCAAAAGAGCAAATACCTTAATTTATCTAATACAGTCTTAAAAAGATTTGATTTTAGGGGCCAGGTCTCATGTTGCCATGTATGGCAGAAAGTGTCTTGCACAGAATAATGTTAAATATCTGTTACTTGATAAAATCTACACTTGCACATTTTGCATTTGCTCTTAAAAATATTTAAGTGGCCGGGCGCAGTGACTCACGCCTGTAATCCCAACACTTTGGGAGGCCAAGGTGGGCGGATCACAAGGTCGGAGATCGAGACCATCCTGGCTAACATGGTGAAACCCCGTCTCTATTAAAAATACAAAAAATTAGCCAGGTGTGGTGGTGAGCGCCTGTAGTCCCAGCTACTCGGGAGGCTGAGGCAGGAGAATGGCGTCAACCCGGGAGGCGGAGCTTGCAGTGAGCAGAGATGGCGCCACTGCACTCCAGCCTGGGCAACAGAGCGAGCTGGGCGACACAGTGAGACTCCGTCTCAAAAAAAAAAAAAAGGCAAGGCATGGGAATCAAAGCAATTGGTTTTCTGGCTATAATCTGAGGTTTAATAAGCTTTCAATTACTTGTTAAAGAGGTTTTTTTGTCCACATACCTTATCAGTGTCTATTCCAGACATAAACTCCTGTTCCACGGTTAATTTATCAAAAAAGTCTTCAGAAGCTAAAATGAAATTAGCAAATTTGCAACTTAGAAATTAAATGTTAATTTACTTGAGTGGCATGCTTTTATACACAGAGCACGATTCAGAAACTAGACATGTGGCTGGGCACGGTGGCTCACACCTGTAATCTCAGCACTGTAGGGGGCCGAGGTGGGTGGATCACTTCAGGCCAGGAGTTCAAGACCAGCCTGACCAACATGGCCAAACCCCATCTCTACCAAAAACACAAAAATTAGCTGGGTATGGTGGCACACACCTGTAGTCCCAGCTACTCGGGAGGCTAAGGCACAAGAATCACTTGAGGCGGGGAGGCGGAGGTTACAGTGAGCCAAGATCACACCATTGCTCTCCAGCCTGGGCAACAGAGCGAGACTCTGTCTCAAAAGAAAAGAAACCAGACATCATGCAAAAAAAGCAAGCAAGCAATAAGTTCAAGTCATCACCTGAAGAAAATCTTTTAGGAAACATGGAAAATGCTAGGCCTCTGCACTCCTAAGTTACACTAGATATAGTCGACAAGTGCACTCTTTTGTATCCTTAGGATTTCAGTACAGACCCCAGAATGAGCGTCAGTATGAACGAAAGCTAATTTCTCAAGAACATTTCATTTTCATCATTAGGTTCAACCCAATTTCAACTGGTTTCCACTCCTATGAACAGGGAAACAAAGGACTGATTTTCCGATAACTGTGATTTACTTAAGATTCAAAGTATACTTCATAAAACAATCTCCTACTCAGCTTTTACAGCCCTGTGTTGTAACAAACAAACTTATGTCTGCTTTAATAGATGTCTTCTGAGCTCTTTCAAAATACTCAACATATACTCTTTGTACCAATTCTGCACAGAATATTCAAGGGAAGAACATGCGCCAATAAGTAATCCTTCAAAAAAGGAAAAAAGCTGCTGGCCGCGGTGGCTCATGCCTGTAATCCCAGCACTTTGGGAGCCAAGGCAGGCGGATCACCTGAGGTTGGGAGTTTGAGACCAGCCTGACCAACATGGTGAAACACCATCTCTAGTAAAAATAGAAAATAAGCCAGGCGTGGTGGCAAGTACCTGTAATCCCAGCTACTTGGGAGGCTGAGGCAGGAGAATCACTTGAACCCGGGAGGCAGAGGTTGCGGTGAGCCAAGATTGTGCCATTGCACTGCAGCCTGGGCAACAAGAGTGAAACTCCGTCTCAAAAAAAAAAAAAGAAAAAAAGCTAGACTAAAAAAATTAACCATCTCAGATTATGATGGCAAACTTATGGATAATTTTTTTCTCTTATCTACATTCCAAATATTTTTCATATAAATGATAATGAAAAAATTTGAGTTAAAAAATGGACCCTTCCTCTCTTTCCCTTTTTCTTTCTTTCGTTATTTCGAGATGGAGTCCTGCTCTGTCGCCCAGGCCGGAGTGCAGTGGTGCAATCTTGGCTCACTGCAACCTCTGCCTCCCGGTTTAAGCACTTCTCCTGCTTCAGTCTCCTGAGTAGCTGGGATTACAGGTGCCCGCCACCACACCTGGCTAATTTTTGTATTTTTAGTACAGATGGTGTTCCACTATGTTGGCCAGGCTGGTCTCGAATGCCTGACCTCAGGCGATCCACCTGCCTCGGCCTCCCAAAGTGGTGGGATTACAGACATGAGCCACCGCGCCCAGGCTTTTTTTTTTTTTAATGGAGTCTCGCTCACCCAGGCTGGAGTGCAGTGGCGTGATTTCAGCTCACTGTAACCTTTGCCTCCAGGGTTCACGTGATTCTCATGCCTCAACCTCCTGAGTAGCTGTAACTACAGGCATGTGCCACCATGCCCAGCTAATTTTTGTATTTTTAGTAGAGACAGGGTTTTGCCATGTTGCCCAGGCTGGTCTTCAATTCCTGGACTCAAGTGATCTGCCTGCCTCAGCCTCCCAAAGTGCTGGGGTTACAGATGTGAGCCATCATGCCTGGCCAACAAATGGAACATTCTTTTTGTTTTGTTTTTCGAGATGGAGTCTCACTCTGTCACCCAGGCTGGAGTGCAGTGGCGTGATCTCGGCTCACTGCAACCTCCGCCTTCCAGGTTCAAGCAATTCTCCTGCCTCAGCCTCCCAGGTAGCTGGGACTACAGATGCATACCACTGTGCCTGGCTAATTTTTGTATTTGTAGTAGACATGGGGTTTCATCATGTTGGCCAGGCCGGTCTCAAACTCCTGACCTCAAGTGATCTGCCCGTCTTGGCCTCCCGAAGTGCTGGGATTACAGGCATGAGCCACCATGCCCCGCCTGGAATATTCTTAACTATTAACATATGTATACTTCATTAACACTGAGAAGAACACGTGGTATTAAGACAGAGCTGACTCTCCCGAAGAGGCATTGTGGTGTTGATGACCTAGGTGTCAAACGTTGTATGTGCAAGTAGCCCCAGACTGAAACAATCATTACAAAGGATACTCACTAGTGACATCTTTGATCAATTCTGCAATTGAGGTATGGTTTGCAAGCGAGCCCCTTGCTGCCTGCATGTGGGGCAACTGGGAAACAAACTGCTTGATCTCCCCCACGGTCTTAGCATTGTGTCTTTCCTGAAATAAACAAGAGAGCAGTGCCTCAAGCAGGGAAGATAGTTTATTTATTTTATTTTTTTGAGAAGGACTCTCGCTTTGTTGCCCACGCTGGAGTGCAGTGGCGCAATCTCGGCTCACTGCAACCTCCGCCTCCCAGGTTCAAGTGATTCTCATGCCTCAGCCTCCCGAGTAGCTGGGATTACAGGTGCCCACCACCATGCCCAAACTAATTTTTGTATTTTTAGTAGAGACAGGGTTTCACCATATTGGTCAGGCTGGTCTCGAACTCCTGACCTCAGGTGATCCACCCACCTTGGCCTCCCAAAGTGTTAGGATTACAGGCATGAGCCACCGCGCCCGGCCGATATTTTAAGTGCTTTGTTTTTTGTATTGTTCAGAGGATGTTTCATTTATATTAATGAGAAAGGAAGAATGGAATACAAATAAATCAGGGCAAACACAGCTCTTAACATTACATAAAAAAACAGAAAAGAAAAGTATATATATCACTGAAATAATAGAGGTCATGGTGCTTGTCTCCTGAATTAGCACTTCTTTAGAGAAGCAAATGCCTCAGAGTCTGTCTTCCAATGTACCAGCTTAAACACTGTGTCAGTATTTTGTGGACATCTGAGTATTGGTGAAAGATAGTATTATATAAACCATACAAATTTCTGAGTAAAAAACTAAGACAAAAAATTATGTTTAGAGGGTACCATAAAGAGGAAAAGTTTCCTGTGTAACAGAACAAAATCCATTTTTTCTGTTGACCCTCAGTCTTTTATTTGATGTTGAGACAGGGTCTCTGTCGCCCAGGCTGGAGTGCAGTGGTGTCATCACAGCTCACTGCAGCCTCCACCTCCTAGGCTCCTACCTCAGCCTCCCAAAGAGCTGGGATTACAGGCACATGCCACTGCCCAGCTAGTTAAAAAAAAAAAAAGTTTTGTAGAGACAGTGTCTTGCTGTGTTGCCCAGGCTGGTCTAGGACTTCTGGGCTCAAGCGATCCTGCCTCAGCCTCCGACAGTGCTGGGATGACAGGCGTGAGCCACTGTGCCTGGCCTGAACCTTAGTCTTGAGTATAGTCTATGAACAAAGCGAACATAGCTTGGTGATGATAATATTTTTTGGCAAAATTTAATAACTTAAACCAAAAGTAACTTCAGAAATATGAAAATCAATTAATGAACATAATTCCTGAGAAAGATAAAATCTGGAATTACATGGCCTAGTTCCAAGCCAGCCTGGGCAACGCAGGAAGTCCCCATCTCTACAGAAAAAAAAACAACAAAAAACTCTGCCAGGCATGATGGCATGTGCCTGTGGTCCCAGCTACTTGGGAGGCTGAGGTGGGAGGGTTGCTTGAGCCTGGGAGGTAGCAGCTCCAGTAAGCCATGATTGTACCACTACATCCATCCTGGGAGACAAAGCGAGACCCTGTCAAAAAAAAATCTAGAACTACATACTTAGTGAAAAATTCATTTTCAAAAACTTCCCATTAATGTTCCAAAGTCTAAATATTCAGACTTCATGATCTTGTTGAATTCCCATGTTTCAAAAAGGAGCCTGAGCAAGAATAAACTAGTGAACGGGCAAGAGGAGGCAGGAAGGTGATAATGAAGCCACCAATTTCAAAGCTCGGGGTTGCTGGGGATTTCAGTCTCATTATCACCTGCCACACGTGCTGACTTCCCCTGCCGCAGTCACATTGGCTAAACTTGAGTTTTCAGCATGAACCACAAGTTCTATTATAGAGGATTCTTTATTTGTAGTACAGATGGCTTCCTCTTAGGCAAGGTAGGAAATAATTTAAAAGACGATAAAGCAAATGTTTATGATGGAAGTCTGTAAACTGCACACACTTGCGCCTCCACCTACCCTCCATACAAAAAGAACTTTACGCAACGCGGGTCTGAGAAAGTTTAAAATGAAAGAAAACCTCGGATCTTCCAATACTGAATCTGCAGTTACTGAAGATGAGAAAAGTTGCATTGAAGCCTGGTTTAATGGCTACATATTTTTGGAGCTCTTATTGCCCTCAGGGGTGGGCATCTACCTGAGGCCTAGAGTTGCAGAATGACACCCAAAACTTGCCTCACCTCGAATGCTGCAGAGATGATCTTTGCTTTCTTGCTGAGCACAGAGCCCACCGCGTTGAAGTTCTTATCTCGGATCTCAGCATAGAGCTCCTCTGCAGAATTCAGCTGCAGCTTCTTTGCTTCCGTGGGGAGGTCCTTACCACCATCGCCCTGTTTCTTAGGTGCAAATTTCTCTGGAGGTAATTTCACATAACCTGAGCAGCAGTGGAAGGGAATAAGCACCTGTGTGCAATGACTGGAAGAACCAATCCGGTAACCAAGCACAAAACAGAATTTCCGACTCAGGAGAAAATGGAAGAGGG
Organism: Pan troglodytes; assembly: GCF_028858775.2. Classification (NCBI taxonomy): domain Eukaryota; kingdom Metazoa; phylum Chordata; class Mammalia; order Primates; family Hominidae; genus Pan; species Pan troglodytes. The sequence continues at coordinate 129,080,086 of NC_072408.2, forward strand.
CAAACGACACATAGCTCTGAGCTTTTGATTTTCCATGATCAAAGTACAGGAAGTAGTGACTCTAATACTGATACCACAGTTCTCATTATCTTTGGGGCACCTATATAAACCACATGCAGCAATGTCCACTTCCTAAACTTATTCAGGGATTAGGTCACTTTTCCACTCAGAAAACTTTCAAGGATCTCCCCATTGACTTTTAGTATTTTTTCAAATTGTAGATCATGTTCCATTAGTGGATCATGAAATCAAGCTGGTGGGTTGCAAGTAGCATCTTAAAACCAAAACCAAATGAAACCAAAACAAAACAACAGTACCAAAAACAGCACAGAGTAGAAAATACAAAAGCTTATCACACGCTGTTAGAGAAGCTAGTGGTGGCTTCGTTTTATTTTTTTTTTAAATAAAACTTTTGTTTCAGTTTAACATGCACACGCATACATGTGTGTATATACTGGCTCATGATATAAAATACATTTCTTACTGTGGGTTGGAATCCAAAATAGTTTAAAAGCCATCCTAGAACAAGAATTAGAAACTACGGTCTGAGGACCAAACTCTGTTCACGTTCTGTTTTTTTTTTTTTTTTTTTTTTTGAGACGGAGTTTCACTCTTGTCACCCAGGCTGGAGTGCAATGGCACGATCTCGGCTCACTGCAACCTCCACCTCCTGGGTTCAAATGATTCTCCTGCCTCAGCCTCCTGAGTAGCTCGGATTATAGGCACCCACCACCATGCCCAGCTGATTTTCTTGTATTTTTAGTAGAGACAGGGTTTCACCATATTGGCCAGGCTGGTCTTGAACTCTTGTCTTCAGGTGAGCCACCCTCCTGGGCCTCCCAAAGTGCTGGATTACAGGTGTGAGCCACCACGTCCAGCCCACTTTCTGTTTTTGCAAATAAAGTTTTATTGGCACATGGCCACAGCTATTCTTTTTGTATTGTCTATGGCTACTTTCACATTACAATGACAGAGACAAGGAGGTTCCTCTGTATGACCTGCACTTTGTAACAAGCAAAAGCCTAAAATACTTACTATCTGGGTCTTTATAGAAAAAGCTGTACACCCTGATCTAGAATAAGCTTCCAAATTCCTTAGCATGGTATCCACTTCCTCTGCGAAGTAGCCTTAATCTCCTTCTCCCTACTCTGCTCCTGCCAAGCCAAGTGAGTCCCTATTTTCCTGGAACACCCCACATGTGCTCATGAACTACAGATGGCATGAAGCTGGTGTAACTCTGCAGTAAAGCAATTTGGCAACATGTACCAAGTGCCTTTCACCCCAAAAATCCTGCATCAGGGAATCCAGGGAAAGAAAATAATCTGATATATGAAAAAAATCTTATGTAGGCTGGGCACGGTGGCTCACGCCTGTAATCCCAGCACTTTGAGAGGCTTAGGTGGGAGGATCTCTCTCTCTCTCTTATTTTATTTATTTATTTATTTATTTAAGAGGGAGTCTCGCTCTCTCGCCCAGGCTGGAGTGCAGTGGCGTGATCTCAGCTCACTACAACCTCCACCTCCCGGGTTCAAGCGATTCTCCTGCCTCAGCCTCCTGAGTAGCTAGGATTACAGGCGCCCGCCACCACACCCAACTAATTTTTGTACTTTTAGTAGAGACGGGTTTCACCATGTTGGCCAGGCTGGTCTCGAACTCCTGACCTCAGATGATCCGCCCACCTCAACCTCCCAAAGTGCTGGGATTACAGACATGAGCCACTGTGTCCAGCCACTTTTTTGTTTTTTAATTGAGACAGAGTCTCAGTCTGTCACCCAGACTGGAGTGCAGTGGCACGATCTCGGCTCACTGCAACCTCCACCTCCCAGGTTCAAGCAATTCTCCTGTCTCAGCCTCCCAAGTAGCTGGGATTATAGCCACCCGCCACCATACCTGGCTAATTTTTTTTTGTATTTAGTAGAAATGGGGTTTCACCATGTTGGTCAGGCTGGTCTCGATCTCCTGACCTCAGGTGATTGGCCCGCCTTGGCCTCCCACAGTGCTAGGATTACAGGCATAAGCCACCATGCCTGGCCTATACTGTGGATTTTAATGTAACGATTACAGTATGCATACACTAGGAAAATGCTCATTAGCATACCAAATCAAAACTCAGGTTTGAAACTATTTGTACAACCTGATTCCATTTTTTGTTAACTACAATAAACTACACAAGGGGAAAAAAAGACTAGGAAATAATACCACAATATTAACAGTGGTTGTCCCAAGGTTTGGGGCCACAGGGCTGTGGGGTAAGGTTGGAGGATAATAACGGATCTATGTTTTCTTCTATTTTTCCAATTTTTTTCCTAATCAATGTTTGACTTACATTACGAAAAAACTTGCTACAAGGAGGCTGGGAATTTATACATATTTTTTCTCTTCTTGGAAAATCCCTTCCCACATACCTCCCACCTCTCCTATACAGCTGTCCCTGGGCCAACTCCCAGGCCGCCTCTCCCCCCACCATTCGCCATCCTGAACTTCAGAGCTCTTCTTTCATGCCTTCCTGGGTGCTACATGCTCTGGGACCACCCTGTTTCTTTGATTTCCACCCACAACCCAGCATAGGGCTCTCCTGAAATAAATTCCTCTGTCAATAAATAGAGTTTTAAAAAGTATTAAAGGTGCCATTTTTTTGACAAACAATAAGACTTTTTACAATCTTATCACTAAAGACCTTCCATACGTGTGGAAATGCCTCCTCATGTCTCTCTCTCCGTCACCCACGTCATTCATTCATCCATTCTTGTGGTAAATTGCACATAATATAAAAATTACTACTTTGTTTTACAGTGAATGATCCAGTAGCATTTAGTACATATACAACATGGTAGGACCACAGCCAGTATCTAGTTCCACACTTTTTTATCCCAAAGGGAAACCCTGTAGCCAATAAGTGGTGACTCCCCATCCCCTTCCTGTAGTCCTGGCAACCACGAGTCCGTTTCCCTCTGAATTGCAGGCCCTTCCTCTCTTCCTTCCTTTCTTTCTTTTTAAATATTAAAAAAAATTTTCACCTATTTTATTATTTTTTTGAGACAAAGTCTCACTCTGTCACCCGGGCTGGAGTGCAGCCGTGCGATCTTGGCTCACTGCAAGCTCCACCTCCTAAGTTCAAGCGATTCTCGTGCCTCAGCCTCCTGAGTAGCTGGTACTACAGGCATGCGCCACCAAATCCAGCTGTGTGTGTGTGTGTGTGTGTGTGTGTGTGTGTATTTTTAGTAGTGATGGGGTTTCACCACGTTGGTCAGCCTGGTCTCAAACTTCTGATCTCACGTGATCTGCCTGCCTTGGCCTCCCAAAGTGCTGGGGTTACAGGAGTGAGCCACCGCGCCTGGCCTCATCTTTCTTACACATCCCTCTCCTCAGGCCTTCCCTTGGCTCCCTGTGACTCCATTCAGGATGGCAAAAGAGGCCGGGGACTATGCAGACGAGGGAAGAAGGCCAGGCTGAGACAGGTGTAGGGGTCTGTGGTGAGGCAGAGAGCTCTAGAGACACTGGGTCCTGGCCACCAGTGGGAGCGTGGCCTCTTGCCAGTGCTTCCAATATTTTTCGTCATGGCCTAATTCAGGATTATTACTTAAAATGTATCACATTTTAAAGCTGACAGAAATAAATATCATGTGGGCCAAAACCAGCCAAACCAAACATGCTTGTGATCTACCTAATCACCCACCAAGGCCAGGCACTAACCAGCCATCCACATCTTCCATAGAGTGGCCTCGACCTTCTGTACCAGCCGTTTTTCTAAAATATTTCTCCGCCATGCACTCCACTCAACCACGTTGCTTGGCTCGTCATGACTCTGTGTATGATGCCGACTGCCCCTGCCCCAGGATCTCCATCTAAACTCTCCGCGTCTTTCCAAACCAGCACAAACGCCACTGCTTCTGCCGCCTTCGTCAACTACTGCCAGCTGCAAGGATGTGTGTGTCGCAAATGCCAGTGCCCTCTGTGGGAGACCCTTGGCCTCTGCTCACAAGGGACAAGGACCGGCCTGGGCACTAAAATTCTGGCCAACTCTTGTGTCACTGACAACTGCAATTTGCTCAGATGTCACTGAATCCTAGTGTCTGAAAGTCAGAGGTCAGTATTTTTATTGTTTCAAGGGTTCTCTGATTTCTATGTAAAGGAAGCAGCTTTCTAAAAACTGACCCTTTGGAGGCATGGTCTGATTATTCCACCTCCAGTTATTTCCAGTTTTTACGGTATTCTTAGTTATTTTTTATAAATATATTATAAATATAGTTTGGAATACACATACATATGCAGACACATATATAACAACCTCTAATTGAAATAGGCATGGCTATGCAGTTTTTCATGTTTCACATTTATTATTTTGATGGTTCCAAATATTTTCTTTTTTTTTGAGACAGTCTCACTCTGTCGCCAGGCTGGAGTGCAGTGGCGCTCTCTCGGCTCACTGCAACCTCCTCCTCCCGGGTTCAAGCAATTCCTCCATATCAGCCTCCCAAGTAGCTGGGGCTACAGGCACGCGCCACCACACTCAGCTAATTTTTTGTATTTTTAGTAGAGACGGGGATCTCACCATGTTTGCCAGACTCGTCTTGAACACCTGACCTCAAGTGATCTGCCCGCCTTGGCTTCCCAAAGAGCTGGGATTACAAGTGTGAGCCACCACACCCAGGTGGTTCCATAATATTTCATAATGTACTCAACCACTGAGATTGTTTGGAAAATTCTGGTAAGAAAATGGAAATCGAAATTCTTATGCAAACCCCACCGATCCTCTTTTTTGGAATGATTCCTCAAGGCACATTCTTAGGCTTTGGGTTTTCTTTGGCCAAGGGTTAGAAAAGTTTTATGTGTTGCTAAATTGCTTACAAAAAGGTCTGTATTAATCTACACTCTGAATCATTAAAATTGGATCTCTGACTTTAAATTATGCTTAAGTGTGCAATATACAAACAGTAGCCTCCACAAAGGATATTCTTCTCATATTACCTATTAGTGAAAACAGATGTCACGTACTTACTGTTCTGAATGCCATAAATTTCATCAATCAGTCCTTCATATGTCAGCTGAGTGGCAAGAGGTGTTAATAAATCCACATTCCGATCAAGCAACAAGAGATTATCAAAAACAGGAAATATTGAATTCTGGCTTCCTGTAAACTCTCTCTTCATCCTGATCATCATATTGGCCACTTGCTGGAAACAAAACATTGGATGAGGTGGGGCCCCCCTGGGAACGAGCAGATTTTAAAATTTGTCTAAAACCAGAAAGACAATCAAAAAAGTAAAAAAGGAGAAAAACTGGAAGAGTGCATTGCTTAGAAATAAGCAGCTCTAGAAAAGCACCTTGCTGTTGGCACCCATCCCGACACTTGCACCAAGGCAGCTGCCATTTGCCAATGAGGCATAAAATCAGGTCAGTCTATTCTTGTGATTCGCAGTAGTTATGTTCTATGAAGTCACTGCAAACACTAAATTAGCGAAGATGGAACCACTGTTCCTAGGAGAAACGCAGACTTAGGTTCCTGGGAGCCTCTGGTCTCAACGTTTCTGTCAATTGATCAATACGTAACCCAGTTTTATATGTGTTTCTGCTTAAAGATGCCTGACTTAACATAATTGTTGATCACTCACACTGAACTGACAGCCAGCAGCTCTGTGACTCGTGCCTGAACGAAGCATCTCTAACACACATAATGTCTCCGCCAGGCACACCACAGCCTTCTTGTGCACAAGACACCCGACTGCACCTCAGTCCTACATTTGCAGGCCATTTTAAACAGTGAAATCACCAAAAAAAGTACACACGTGTGGAAAATATGACAGTGAGACTGTGAAAAGTACACTTGTTTGCAGTCTGAGAGCTGAAATGGGAAGGTGGAGTGTCAGCTGCCTCAGTTGGGAACATGCGCAGTGGTTACTCAAACTGTCACCACTGTGCACGCCGACAAAAGCACCATGAGTACTGACTTGGAGGGTTATAAGTGCATTTTAATCAGTAGGCAAATTCATGAGTACAGTATTCATAAATAATTAAGATCAACTGAATTTGTTTGTAAGGAGCTTCCCGTTCCTCCTCCCTTTTGGGGTGTGAAGGGCCCTCCTTTACCACCACAAAGCAGCCGGTTCTCACCCGAGCGCATTCTCCTTTCCCAAAGATCTGGGGGATCGTTCCGTACAGAGCTTGCAGGGTCATGAGCCCCTTGGCTGCGTGGTACAGGCTCGTCTGGTCACCCTCCAGGTAGCACTCCTGTGAGGGAAAAGGCCAATTACTGCCAGGCCATGGGGGCCTCCCAGGGGCCCATCTCTGTTCCTGGGGCTGGGGTGCAGCGACAGACAATAAAATCATTTCCAGTTATTTCACACTGTGCCAGGAAAATTGGGGACTCCAGTTCATTTTCCAAAACTGCTGCCTGTCAGACCAGGCCCTGAGGCTGGCAGCCCCAGGGTGGGTGCAGCCGTGGAAGCACCTCTCCTGGGCAGAGCCGGGGCTTCTGGGAGAAAACTCTTCACCCAGCATGCCAGCTCTTCTGAATCAGCTCTTAAATAAAAGACGGAAGAATACAGACTTACACTGAACGATGGGTTCCCATTCACTGGTGAGAGTAAACTCTGGTAGGACATGCTGGGAGAGCGACATGCTAATACCCAGAAATGCAAAAGACCACAGGACAAATACTTTATTGTTTTCAAAAAGGATGAGGCAGATTTTCATGACAACTGACAACCGAAGGCCACAATCTGTTGAGTATGATCTCATTTTATAAAAAACATATATTTTTGCATTGAAAAAAGGACCTCCAACTCAGCAAACTATCACAAGGACAAAAAAACAAACACCGCATGTTCTCACTCATAGGTGGGAATTGAACAATGAGAACACTTGGACACAGGAAGGGGAACATCACACCCCAGGGCCTGTCGTGGGGTGGGGGAAGAGGGGAGGGATAGCATTAGGAGATATAACTAATGTAAATGATGAGTTAATGGGTGCAGCACACCAACATGGCACATGTATACATATGTAACAAACCTGCATGTTGTGCACATGTACCCTAGAACTTAAAGTATAAAAAAAAAAAAAGAAAAAAGAACCTCCAAAATACACACAAAACCACCTGGGAAGGCTAGGTGCAGTGGCTCATGGCTGTAATCACAGCACTTTGGGAGGCTGAGATAGGAGGATCGCTTGAGCTCTGGAGTTTGAGACCAGCCTGGGCAACATAGTGAGACCCTGTATCTATAAAAAATTAAATAATTAGCCAGGGATAGTGGCATGCATCTGTATCTGAGCTACTCAGGAGGGTAAGGCAGGAGGATCACCGGAGCCCAGGGGTTTGAGGCTGCAATGAGCTATGTTCGCACCGCCACGCTCCCCTCTGGGCAACAGAGCAAGACCCCATCTCTTTTTTTATTTTTATTTTTATTTTTTTTTTGAGATGGAGTCTCGCTCTGTCGCCCTGGCTGGAGTGCAGTGGCGCGATCTCGGCTCACTGCAAGCTCCACCTACCGGGTTCACACCATTCTCCTGCCTCAGCCTCCCAAGTAGCTGGGACTACAGGCACCCGCCACCACGCCCGGCTAATTTTTTTGTATTTCTTAGTAGAGATGGGGTTTCACCATGTTAGCCCGGATGGTCTCGATCTCCTGACCTCGTGATCCGCCCACCTCGGCCTCCCAAAGTGCTGGGATTACAGGCGTGAGCCACCGCGCCCAGCCGACCCCATCTCTTTAAAAAAAAAAAGAGAGAGAGAAAAAAACCACCTGTGAGGTGAGCGGAGGGAAGCAGTCACTTTTGATACAGGTGGATCAAAACACAGGTTCTAGACTCAGATTGCCTTGTTCTGAATCCAACTGTGTCACTTACTAGCTGTGCCCTGGGCCAGTTAGAGAATCTCTTTGTGCCTCAATTTATTCATATGTAGAAGGGAGTATAGTCCACATAGGGCAAGTATTAAATGAGAAAAATACATGTAAAGCATTTAATCCCAGTACCTGAAACATACAGCAAATGCTCAGTAACAGCTTTTATTTGGAATTATTTGGGTTTTTTTACAACCATTATCCACTCATAAGTCAATATGGTACATTTTATCAATTCCCTCCACCCCTACCAACCCAACATGTCCCTGCTGTCCACAGCCAGAACTGAGGGGGCCCTGAGGGTCCAGGGCCTGAGGAAGAGAGAGAGGGGTTGTCACTTGTCAGGCCCTCTGCCCCAGGGAGGAAGGATGGCAGACATGGTGGGGAGCGTTTGGTTATTATTGAGAGTGTCGCCGGACTACTCTTTCAAGTGTGGTATATTTTAACGTTTCCCTGAATATGGCAGACCATCGAGAATATGTCAAAAGACACGCTTTTTGGCAAAACCACTTAAAACTCCAGATCAGATGAACGTTCAAGGGCAAAAGACATTGAGGGCTGGGTGCGGTGGCTCACGCCTGTAATCCCAGCACTTTGGGAGGCCGAGCGGGGAGGATCATGAGGTCGGGAGTTCTAGACCAGCCTGACCAAAATGGTGAAACCCCTTCTCTACTAAAAATACAAAAATTAGCCAGGTGTGGTGGCATGTGCCTGTAATCCCAGCTACTCAGGAGACTGAGGCAGGAGAATCACTTGAACTCAGGAGGTGGAGGTTGCAGTGAGCTGAGATTGTGCCACTGCACTCCAGCCTGGGCAACAGAGCAAGACTGTCTCAAAAAAAAAAAAAAAAAAAAAAAAAAAGACATTAAGGAACTCCCCTCCAAATAGCATTCATATTTTACTTAATTTTTTTAAGTTGTACTACTACAAAGACATCTCTTTTACAATATTTTTTAAAAGATGTAAAAGTTAACAACAGATTTTAATCTTGGTTGTTTTTCCTTTTTTGAGACAGAGTCTTGCTCTATCACCCAGGCTGGAGTGCAGTCGGGCAACCTCAGCTCACTGCAACCTCCACCTCCCGAGTTCAAGTGATTCTCCTGCCTCAGCCTCCTGAGTAGCTGGGATCATAGGTGCCCACCACCATGCCTGGCTAAGTTTTTGTGTTTTTAATAGAGATGGGGTTTCACCATGTTGCCGAGGCTGGTCTCGAACCCCTAACCTCAGGTGATCCGTCTGCCTTGGCCTCCCAAAGTGCCACCACACCCAGCCCAATACCCTTAACATTTAAATGCACATTTTTTAAACCCCAAAGTCTCACATACCCACACAGCAGAATACCTTGCAGAATACCACACAAGAGGCAGATTTTATATATGCTGATTTTTATATACACGCATAAAGGCCACAGTACCTTAAAATGTTATTGAGCATTTGACTAGGCAGAACTCTAATTCCCACATTTTACACAGAACAATGACATAGATGATCACAACTGTAACTCAAAACACAGAGAGATCTGGATGTACCTCCTGAAGCCAATCACAGAAATACAATTAATGTCATCTCCATCAAAAATCGGGGTTGACTTTAAAATTAGGCTCTTAGGTCAAAGCTCTTAGCTTTGCCATCCAGATAAAGTCCTTTCTTTTTTTTTTTTCTGCCACTTCCTCTAACTCCCCCAATCCACCCCCCCGCCTTTTTTTTTTTTGAGATAGGCTCTCACTCTGTTGCCCAGGCTGGAGTACAGTGGTGCAATCTTGGCTCACTGCAACCTCTGCCTCCTGGGCTCAAGTGATTCTCCTGCCTCAGTCTGCGAAGTAGCTGGGATTACAGGCATGCACCACCACACCCAGCTAATTTTAATTTTGTTATATTTTTAGTAGAGATGGAGTTTTGCTATGTTGCCCAGGCTGGTCTCGAACTCCTGACCATAGATGATCCGCCCACCTCAGCCTCCCAAAGTGCTGGCAGGTATGAGCCACCATGTCCGGCCAAAACAGCATCTTAGGTGAATGTACAAAGCCAAAGGCTTGAAATTGTCAGTAGAAAATAGTTCTGGCCAGGCGCGGTGGCTCACGCCTGTAATCCCAGCACTTTGGGAGGCTGAGGCGGTGGATCGCCTGAGGTCAGGAGTTCGAGACCAGCTTGGGCCACATGGTGAAACCCTGTCTCTACCAAAAACACAAAAAATTAGCCAGTGTGGTGGCTGGCGCCTGTAGTCCCAGCTACTCAGGAGGCTGAGGCAGGAGAATCACTTGAACCCAGGAGGTGGAGGCTGCAATGAGACGAGATGGCACCAACCCATTCCAGCCTAGGCGGCAGAGTGAAACTCAGTTTCAAGGAAAAAAAAAAAAAAAGAAAATAGTTCTGCCCTTTCTTACAAATCATAAGTAAAATAAACAGGTTATTTCTCCTCTGCACAGATTTTGTCACTCCAAGAGAGTTTGCTTCGGCTGCTACCAATTCCCATTAAATACACAAATATGGATTAATTAAAAATGAGTATACCATCACAGGTATGTGATAAAGCACATATAGAAAACTGTTAATCCAGAAGATAAGTGGTGGATAGACAGGTGTTCACTGTACAATTCAATTTTTTGGTATATTGAAATTTTCCTATAAAATGTTAGAAGGAAATCTATATTACCATCAGGTAGGATTTAGTGTAAGCAAACCACTAGGGAACAAGGTACAAAAGAGCCAAGAGGGTTGGGCGCAGTGGCCCACGCCTGTAATCCCAGCACTTTGGGAGGCCGAGATGAGCAGATCATGAGGTCAGGAGTTCGAGACCAGCCTGGCCAACATGGTGAAACCCCATCTCTACTAAAAATACAAAAAATTAGCCAGGTGCAGTGGCGGGCACCTGTAATTCCAACTACTCGGGAGGCTGAGGCAGGAGAATCGCTTGAACCTGGGAGGCGGAGGTTGCAGTGAGCCGAGATTGCGCCACACAGCACTCCAGCCTGGGGAACAAGAGTGAGACTCCGTCTCAAAAAAAAAAAAAAAAAAAAAAAGCCAAGAAAGTCCCCTGGTTATAGGATTAGTCGGTGGTGCCACTGACTTCTACTGCCCCAGATTAACTTTTTTATTTTTCGCTTTTTCTGTGGCCGGGTCTCACTCTGTCACCCAGGCAGGAGTGCACTGGTGTGATCACAGCGCCCTGCAGCCTCAACCTCCTGGGCTCAAGTGATCCTTCTGCCTCAGCCTCCTGAGTTACTGGAATGACAGGTGCACATCACCACGTGTGGCTAATTTTTTGTAAAGACAGGGCCTCACTCTGTTGCCCAGGCTGGTCTCGAACTCCTGGCCTTAAGTGATCCTCCCACCTTGGTCTCCCAAAGTGCTGGGATTACGGGCATGAACCACTGTGCCTGGCCTATTTTATTTTTTTAAATAAGTTTCATTTTTCCCCCTTTTGTGAAAACTGTCAACAAATTAACTCTTTTAACGAGGTGATCTCTGTAACAACACAATGGGGAAAAAAAGATTCCAGTAATTTTATGTACTATACCAGCGGTTCCCTAAAGTTCTAGTCTCTACCTTCGAAGTATTTTATTGGTAAGAAGAAAAAAAGGCCAGGCACAGTGGCTCACACCTGCAGTCCCAGCAGTTTGGGAGGCTGAGGCAGGCAGATCTCTTGAGGTCAGGAGTTCGAGACCAGCCTGGCCAACATGGTGAAACCCCATCTCCACTACAAATACAAAAATTAGCCGGGCGTGGTGGCACGTTCCTGTAATCCCAGCTACTCGGATAGCTAAGACGGGAGAATTGCTTGAATTGGGGAGGTGGAAGTTGCGGTGAGATGAGATTGTGCCACTGCATCCCAGCCTGGGTGACTGAGTGAGAATCTGTCTCAAAAACAATTAAAAAAAAAAAAGTTCTAGTCTCCAGAGCAGCAGCAGCGGCACCAGCAGCAGCAGCATCATAAACTCATAAATCAAAGAAACATGGGTAAGTGTGATTACGTTAAAAACATACACACAGCCAAAATTACCAGAAGCAATGTCAAAAGAAATGACAAAGGCGAACGCAGCCTGCAAAGGGCGCATGTGCAGAGGGGCCTACAAACAGGCTCATTCTCGGCAGCACTGCCTCCAACAGCATAGAGAGGAAAAAAATGCTCTCCAACAGAAAGCTGATTTAATACATTATGTACATCCAAACAATGGAACTCTATGCAGCTTCAAATGAGAATAAACAAGTATTGCCATACGTGGTAGAAAATGACTCAGAGATATTATTAAGAGAATAACGCAACATACCAAAGTATATATATCATATGCTACTACTTGTACAAAAGTGGGGAGGGATTATATACTATGAGCTGTAGCTGCATATTATATCCCCCCACCCCAAATTAAAAGAGAAATAGTGATTGCTTCTGGGATAAGGGGCAGTCTGAGAACTGGGGTAAAAAGTAGCTTCAGGCCAGGCACAGTGGCTCACGCCTGTAATTCCAGCACTTTCAGAGGCCGAGGCAGGTGGATCATCTGAGGTCAGGACATCGAGATCAGTCTGGGCAACATGGTAAAATCCCGTCTCTACTAAAAATACAAAAATTAGGCGGGCGTGGTGGTGGATGCCTGTAATCCCAGCTACTTGAGAGGCTGAGGCAAGAGAACTGCTTGAACCCAGAAGGCGGAGGTTGCAGTGAGTCGAGACTGTGCCACTGCACTCCAGCCTGGACAACAGAGTGAGACTCTGCCTCAAAAAAAAAAAAAAAAAAAAAAAAAAAAGGGCCGGGCACAGGTGGAAGCTCAGGAGGCTGGACAACACGGTGAAACCCCGTCTCTACTAATACACAAAAAAATTAGCTGGGCTTGGCGGTGTGTGCCTGTAATCCTAGTTACTTGGGAGGCTGAGGCAGGAGAACTGCTTGAACCTGGGAGGTGAAGGTTGCAGTGAGCTGAGATTACACCAGTGCACTCCAGCCTGGGTGACAGTGTGAGACTCCATCTCAAAAAAAAAAAGATTTTCTTCTTTGTCTGCAGAGTGGAAGATTTATGAAGACTCAAAAAGCACAATCTAAAAGAACAAAAGTGATATATTTACCTGCTTTAGGGTGAAGGACTCACACTTCTGATTTCAAAGCTTATGGCAAAGCTACTGTAATCAAGACAGTGTAGTACTGGCATAAGGACGGACATATAGACATATAGATCAGTGAAACAGAACTAAAAGACCAAAAACAGACCCTTACATTTGTGGACAATTGATTTTTGACAAGGGTACCAAAACAATTCAATGAGGAAAATACAGTCTTTTCAACAAATAGTGCTGGAACAAATAGATATCCATGTGCAAAAAATGAAATTTGGACACCCACCTTGCATTACATACAGAATTAACTTAAAATGGGTTGAAGACCTAAACATAAGATGTAGAAAAATTATAAGCTGGGCGCGGTGGGTCACACCTGTAATCCCAGCACTTTGGGAGGCTGAGGCAGGAGGATTGCCTGAGCTCAGGAGTTTGAGACCAGCCTGGGCAACATAGTGAGACCTGTCTCTTTAAAAAATAAAAAATTATAGAACTCTTAGAAGGAAACATCAGAGTGAATCTTTGTGATCCTGGGGTAGGCAATGGCTTCTCAGAGATGATACTGAAAGCACAAGTAACAAGAGAAAAACTGGATAAAAGAGACTTCACCAAAATTTAAAACTTTAATGCATCGAACGACACCAATCTCACCAAGAAAGTGAAAAGAACTCACAGAACAAAAGAAAACACTTGGAAATCATGTATCTGAGGAGAGACTTGCATTTAGAATCTATTAAGAATTCTTACAATTCTGTAATAAAAATAACAGAACCCAATTTTAAAAATGGGCAAGTGATCTGAACAGACATTTGTTTAGCTGAAGACAAAGGCCAACAGGCACAAGAAAAGATGATCAACATCTTTAGTCATTATGGAAATGCAAATAAAAACTACAATGAGACACCACTTCATACTCAGTAGGATGACTATATTCAAAGAATAACAGGCCAGGCATGGTGGCTCACGCCTGTAATTGCAGCACTTTGGGAGGCTGAGATAGGTGGATCACCTGAGGTCAGGAGTTCAAGACCAGCCTGACCAACATGGCGAAACCCCATCTCCACTAAAAATACAAAAACTAGCCAGGCGTGGTGGTGCATGCTTGTAATCCCATCTACTCAGGAAGCTGAGGCGGGAGAATTGCTTGAGCCTGGGAGGCAGAGGTTGCAGTGTGCCAAGATCGAGATCGCACCACTGTACTCCAGGCTGGGTGTACAATCCATCTCAAAAAAAAAAAAAATACAGAATAATAAGTCTGTCCATGTGGATATACAACTGGAACCCTCCCACACTGCTGCTGGGAGTACAAACGGTACAGCTTCAGTGCAAAAGAGTTTGGCAGCTCCTCCAAATGTTAAATGCAGAGTTACCACAACTCAGCAATTCTACTCCTAGGGGTGTGTGTGTGTGTGTATGTATGTGTGTATGTATGTATGTATGTATGTATGTATGTATTTTTGAGACAGAGTTTCACTCTTGTTGCCCAGGCTGGAGTGCAATGGCGCAATCTCAGCTCACTGTAACCTCCACCTCCCAGGTTCAAGCAATTCTCCCGCCTCAGCCTCCCAAGTAGCTGGGATTACAGGCATGCGCCATCATGCCTGGCTAATTTTGTATTTTTAGTACAGACAGGATTTCTCCATGTTGGTCAGGCTGGTCTTGAACTCCCAACCTCAAGTGATCCATCCACCTCAGCCTCCCAAAGTGCTAGGATCACAGGCGTGAGCCACCACGCCCAGTCTCTACTCCTAGGTATATCTAAGAGAAATGAAACCATACATCCACATAAAAACTTTTCACAATATTCACAGTATCGTGACAGCCAAAAAGTGGAAACAACCCATCAGGTGTCCATCAGCTAATGAATGATAATATCATTACAATGGAATACTATTCAGCAATAAGAAGGAATGAAGGCCTCGCGCAGGCTTCAACCTGGGTGAACCCTGAAAACATTACACTAAGTGAAGATGCCAGACACAAAGGACCATTTATGTATTATAGAATTTCATTTCTAAAAAATCTCCAGAATAAGTTCAAAACCAGCCTGGACAACATAATAAGACGCTGTCTCTCCAAAAAATAAAAATAGAAAAAAAAGAAATTTAAAAAAAAATTAGCCAGGTGTGGTGGCACATGCCTGTAGTTCCAGCTAGTCAAAAGGCTGAGGCTGAAAATCCGTTCAAGCCTAGGAGGTCAAGGCTGCAGTGAGGTATTATCACGTCACTGCACTCCAACCTGGGCAAAAGAGTGAGACTCTATCTCAAAAAAAGAAGAAAAGGAAAACTCCAGAATAAGCGAATTCATACAGACTGAACTAGATTAGTGGCTGCCAGAGGCTGAGGGAAGGAAAGATAGCGACAGACTGCTACTGGGCATGGGGATTCTTTTCGGAATAGTTAAAATGTGCCATACTTAAATAGTGGAGATAGTTGCACAACTTTGTAAATACACTAAAAACCACTGAATTTTGCACCTTAAAGGAGAGAATTTCATGGCATTGTGAGTTTTGGGTTTTTTTTTGTTTTTTTTGTTTTTGTTTTTTTGAGATAGAGTCTCCCTCTGTCGCTCAAGCTGGAGTGCAGTGGCGCAATCTTGGCTTACTGCAACCTCCACCTCCCGGGTTCAAGTGATTCTCCTGCCTCAGCCTCCTGAATAGCTGGGACCACAGGGACCCACCACCACACCCGGTTAATTTTGTATTTCTAGTAGAGACGGGGTTTCCCCATGTTTCCCAGGCTGGTCTCAAACTCCTGATCTCAGGTGATCCACCCGCCTCAGCCTCCTAAAGTGCTAGGATTACAGGCATGAGCCACTTAGCTCAGCCAGTATTGTGAGTTATAATAAATAAAGCTAATATTTTAAAATTTAACTACTTTTAATGGGAAGTGTCTACATGATAAAAGACATTATACACAAAGTTAAGCCAGGCGCGGTGGCTCACGCCTGTAATCCCAGCAGTTTGGGAGGCTGAGGCGGGCGGATCATGAAGCAGATCCTGGCCAACCAACATGGTGAAACCTTGTCTCTACTAAAAATACAAAAATCAGCTAAGCATAGTGGCGCACACTTGTAATCCCAGCTACTCAGGAGGCTGAGGCAGAAGAATCCCTTGAACCCAAGAGGCGGAGGCTGCAGTGAGCTGAGATCGTGCCACTGCGCTCCAGCCCGGGCGACAGAGCGAGACTCCGTCTCAAAAAAACAAAACAAAACAAAAAAACAAAGTTAAAAGACAAGTCACAGACTGGGAAGATACTTGCAGCTTTTATAATCCATAATGATCAACATCCAGAATATACAAAGAATTACTCAAAGAAAAAATGGGCAAAGAAAATGAACAATTTGTTGAACAGAAAATCTTAAACATCAATAAACATATAAAATGGGACTCAGCTTCACAGTAATCAGTACTGTGGTATGCTCACACTCATAAACTGGGCAAAAATTAATGCCTGAAGTCAAGGAAATGCCAAACTTACTTTGAATGCACCCTCTGATTCCATGGATAAGAGATCCCCATCGAATGGAATGAGATCTAAGCTGTACTCCTCCCTGTGAATAAAGGATCCCAAGACACCCAGATCCTTCAACCGCTGTTCGCACAACAGGCTACGGCGTGGCACAAACAGAATATGAAAATCTCTCGTTGGGCCTCGTCTATCTTCACTGCAAAGGAAGCAACATTTATTAGCTTATGAGCTCCTAAGAGTCATGGACCATTTTGCTTTTTTTATCCCCACTGCCTGGCACATAGCAGGCACTAAATAAATGCTGGCTAGATAAATCATATAAATACTGACTCTCAGGCCGGGTGCAGTGGCTCACACCTGTAATCTCAGCACTTTGGGAGGCCAAGGCGAGCGGATCAGTTGAGGTCAGGAGTTCGAGACCAGTCTGGTCAAGATGGCAAAACCCCGTCTCTATAAAATATACAAATATGGCTGGGCGCAGTGGCTCATGCCTGTAATCCCAGCACTTTGGGAGGCCGAGGCAGGAGGATCACAAGGTCAGGAGGTGGAGACCAGCCTGGCCAACACGATGAAACCACGACTCTACTAAAAATACAAAAAATTAGCCAGGCGTGGTGGCAGGCACCTGTAATCCCAGCTACTTGGGAGGCTGAGGCAGGAGAATCGCTTGAAACCGGGAGGCAGAGGTTGCAGTGAGCCGAGACCACGCCACTGCATTCCAGCCTGGGCAACACAGCGAGACTCCATCTCAAAATAAATAAATAAAAACTAAAACAAAAATATACAAAAATTAGCTGGGCATGGTGGTGTGTGCCTGTAATCTCAGCTACTTGGGAGGCTAAAGCAGGGGAATTGCTTGAACCCTGGAGGCAGAGGCTGCAGTGAGCAGAGATTCCACCACTGCACTCCAGCCTGGGCAACAGAGTGAGACTGTGTCTCAAAAAAATAACCAAAAACTGACTCAGACCCAACGTGTTACAGCTGTACCCACTCTCTCTCTCTTTCTTCCCCCTGACAGGAAAGCATCACTGAGTCCTGGCGAGTACATTTTAGCATTCTCTTAAACCATTTATGGGGCATTGAAGCTCTCAGGTTGATTGAAATAGGATATCTGTGTCTCAATAAAAACAAATGGTTCTTCAACCAAAGCAATGCAGCCACAAAGAGTCTTAAATTAAAATGAAAGATCACTTTTGACTCCCACTCCTACTCTCCTTGACAGAGGACTTCCAAAAATAGCCCATATGCTTTTAAGATTTTAGGGGCTGCAACAATCAATTGTACCACAGAGTGCAGACTCGGCTGGGAGCACTTCCTCTATAGACTGGATGCTATATTAAATTTTAATCAGCTTTTTTTTTTTTTTTTGCTTATGAAATTCAAGTACATGCAGTATATTTAAAAATAACTGCTGGAGGCTTATTTTTTTAAACTAGGGTCCTTTTTACTGACACAGGTTTTAAGCTTTTGGCTATCTTGAAAGAATGGGTAGCTTTTGGCTATCTTGAAAGAATGGGTAGATAGGATGATCCTCCTCTCCAACTGCTGACAGCAACTTCCTAAGTTTCTCATCCTCTCTATTTTTAATTTTTGGGGGGTACATAGCAGGCACATGTATTTATGGGGTCCATGAGATGTTTTGATGTGGGCATGCAATGTGAAATAAGCACATCACGGAGAATGGGGGGACACATCCTCTCAAGCACTTACTCTTTGAGTTACAAAACAATCCAATTACACTCTTTTTTTTTTTTTTTTTTTTGAGACGGAGTCTCCCTCTGTTGCCCAGGCTGGAGTGCAGTGGCGCGATCTCAGCTCACTGCAACCTCTGCCTCCCGGGTTCAACAGATTATCATGCCTCAGTCTCCCGAGCAGCTGGGACTACAGGCACAGGCCACCAAACCTGGCTAATTTTTGTATTTTTAGTAGAGACGGGGTTTCACTATGTTGGCCAGGCTGGTCTCGAACCCCTGACCTCAAGTGATCCACCCGCCTTGGCCTCCCAAAATGCTGGGATTACAAGTGTGAGCCACCATGCCCAGTCTCACTCTTTAAGTTTAAAAATACGTAATTATTATTAACTATAGTCACCCTGTTGTGCTATCAAATAGTAGGTCTTATTCTATTTTTTGTTGTACCCATTAACTATCTCCACCTCCCCCCAGCCCCCATCTTTTCTTTTATATTCTTCCATGCCTATCTCAGTTTTCCAAAAGACCACCTTGCACTGGCAAGAGTGAGGGTCTTCCATGAGAAGGAGCTCATAAATTAAAAGCATTATAAGAACCAAACTCTTTTAGATCAAACACAAGCTCTGAGATACCTGAGCACGTTTTCAGCAATTATATCCATCAACTCTAGCCTGGGTCTGACAAAAAAAATTATATTCTTGACATCAGCTGCCGGCAAACGATTTCCTTTAAGTGTGAACATTTTTTCCACTTCATGTTCCTAGGCAAACACATACACAAAAGGTTAACAAGAAGACTGAAATTTACCTATAATTTTCAGACTCAGAAATCATAAATACCCCCAATCAAGTGCACATTAATATTTTAATATCAAAATTTAGATTCCCTCAAAGCCAAATACATAAAGGACAAAGTTTCAGTATAAAGCCACTGTTACTGCATCAGCATTCAAATGTCTCTTACATGATGATGAACTATCAAAGACACCAGGAAATGGTCACATAATACAATGTTAGAATCAGTATAAAATCACTGGCCAATGGATACAAAATGTTAATCGGGCACTAGTATTAGTGTTTATAAAGACCAAACAGCTTTGCAAACCAATGATTCAGGAAGAAATATAAAATCCTATCATAACTGCTAAAGTACAGAATTATTAATCCCCTAACAAAACCCAAATAGCTCATTTACCTTCAATAGTGAATACTGTGCAATCAGGCCAAAGGGTCCAGTTAGGTATTCATCCCAAACTATTGCCTGTAAGAGGGGAGAAACATTCTCTTATTATAGTTAATATCAGGAATTTTAACAATACCAATAAAAAATAGCCTATCATAAACAGGAGGAGTATTTGCTTCAAAATCTGAGTTAAAAAATTTTCTCCTAGTGTTACAAGATTAAAATAATAATAATAATACATAAAGGAGAAAAAAGATTTAAAAATTTGGGGGGTTTTGCTGTTATTTTGTTTCTGAGACGGAGTCTTGCTGTGTTGCCCAGGCTAGAGTGCAGTGGTGTGATATCAGCGTACTGCAACCTCTGCCTCCAGGGTTCAAGTGATTCTCCTGCCTCAGCCTCCTGAGTAGCTGGGATTACAGGCACGCACCACCATGCCTGGCCAATTTTTGTACTTTTTGTAGAGATGAGGTTTCACTATGTTGCCCAGGCTGGTCTCGAACTCCTGACCTAAGGTGATCCACCCGCCTCGTCCTTCCAAAGTGGTGGGATTACAAGCATGAGCCACTGCACACGGCCGAATAAAAAAAACTTAATTACCTCTGACCACATTCATATCCTTAGTCTAAAGAAAAATAGCATCCAGGGCAAGCGATGCTACTGTTGGTCCTGAGAAAGGAGTTAATCACTGTCCTGAACAGAAAGAAGGAATTTTAGTTGTTGTATATCTGTGTCATGGTATTATTAAATTGAGCCATATGGAAATTGTCAACTATACAAAATTAAAACCTACAATATAGGTATTACAAATCTTATTTTGGCAAAAGAGGATTTTTTTTTCTTTTTTTTTTTTGAGATGGGGCAGTGGTGGAATCACAGCTCACTGCAGCCTCGATTTCCTGGGCTCAGGTGATCTTCCCATCTCAGCCTCTGGAGTAACTGGGACTACAAGGTGTGTGCCACCACATCACGCTAATTTTTATTTTAGTAGAGATGAGATTTTGCCATGTCACCCAGGCTGGTCTCCAACTCTGGGCTCAAGCGAGCTGCCTGCCGTGGCCTCCCAAAGTACTGGGATTACACCGCACTTCCTATTCCACCACGCCTGGCCAGAAGAGAAAATCCTTAAAAGCTCAGTAAATTCAAGTAACTTTCCAAGGCCATATAGACCTTGGACCATACAGAGTGAAAGGGAGTGAGGACTCCAACCTAGGACTTTTTGACACCATGAGTCATTGCTCTGGGCCCCTATGAGTATTTCTACCGCTAAACTCCAGTATCATTTCTTTTTCTTAAATTATTTATTTAAATAATTGTACATTAACGTTTAGTTAAAAGAAATAATACAGAGCGAGCCCCTGTACACTTTGCTCAGTTTCCTCCAGGGGTAACATATTACAACCAGGATACCGACATTGATACAATCCATGATGTTATTCAGATTTCAGCATCCTTTTCTGAATTGAAACTGGGCCCCTATGATGTAGACTGCTTTCTTCTCTCAAAGGCTGCTAGCACCCACTCTACCTCTTGGGGTTCTGTTCTCTACAAGACTGAGGCTCCCCAGTTCGACTTTTCACAGTTGTACTGTCAGTAACTTAGGGTGACTGATAAACCCTAAGGGGATGAAGGAGAGGTGACACTGTTTCAAAGAAATCCTATAAAATCTCTGATCTAGTTCCTGACTCCCTTGTGAAAAGGGTGCTACTAGAGAAGTTATACTGTTTTAGGAGGCCAGGTTAAAAGCCCAAATGATTACAACTTCTCTCA
Source organism: Pan troglodytes (assembly GCF_028858775.2). NCBI lineage: Eukaryota > Metazoa > Chordata > Mammalia > Primates > Hominidae > Pan > Pan troglodytes. The sequence goes on from NC_072408.2 coordinate 129,101,083, forward strand.
TAACACGCGTGAGCAGCAGGTTGCAAGGTGCAGGTGTTTCAAGAGAGCTTCTAAGGTACACGTATGATCCCTGTAATGAATGGACACTGGACCATCCACATTCTTGGACCGCTCACCCGTCCGGTGCCTCGGCAGGCAGCGGAGGAAACACCTGACGTAAACCAGCTCATTAGCTGCCGGGCTATCACAGTGGCTTACTCTGCTCTCACAGTCGCGGTGCCACTCCGGCTCCAGGCTGTACGCCCAGGGTCCCCCCCTTCATCGCTGCCGCCTGTACAGGGGTGCAGGTAAAAGGGCCCTGAGGCTCGCCTCCTTGGAAGCCCCAGGGACCTCATAAACCGCGAACTCAGGCGGTCAGGGAACGGATTAAACCAGGCCGGACCAGGGGAGGCGAGGGCGGTGTCGCTGCCTCCCGCCCCTCACCTTGCTTCCTGCGCACTTGTCCAGGAACTCGCGCAGCTCGCGACGCACCGCCTCGCGCAACACGTTTAGGTTCACTCGTCCGTAGGACAGGTGAGCCGCCATCTTGCCCCACCACCCCCTGCCCCACAACGCCAACCGCGTCCGCCGGTTCCAACGGGAGGCCCACGGACGCAGTCACGTGACCAAACGTCCACGTGACCGGTGCGGCAGCGCACGCCAACCCGGAAACCGGAATCTGTCGGGTTCGGGTTCTACCTAGTCTGGCCCTAGTGTCCACCTCTTTTTTCTTCTACCCCGGTGGTTATTCAGATTCTCGCCAAGACCCAGAGCGCGTTTCAGAGTCTGGTCACTCCAGGAGTCGTCGGGCGCTGAAAAGCGATTTTAAAGATCTGGAGTAGACCGGGCGCGGTGGCTTACGCCTGTAATCCCAACACTTTAAGAGGCCGAGGTAGGAGTGATCGCTTCAGGCCGGGAGTTTGAGACCAGCCTGGGCAGACTTCGTCTTCAAAAAAAAAAGACATTGACTCTCTCTTGTCCCTTTTAAAAATCGCGAATTTTTATTTGCAGCAAAGGTACTTGCTGTAAGATGATATCTTAAGGCTAAACTTGGATAGGAAAAAAAACTTTTTTTTTTTTTTGAGACAGGGTCTCGCCCTGTCGCCCAGGCTGGAGTGCAGTGACGTGATCATAGCTCACTGCAGCCTCCACCTCCCGGGCTCAAGTGATCTTCCCACCTCAGCCGCCAGAGTAGCTGGAACCACAGGTGCGCGCCGCCACCCACTGCTCAAATCTTAAATTATAGCAGTCAGAAGTTTCTTAGCTTTGCACTAATCAAGGCTGTTTTAATTTCTGAGCTAAAATGTATCAATATGGTGAGGAGTTGAGGGAATCTTGAGTGGACTTTTTTTTTTTTTTTTTGGGTAATCCCTAACAGACTTTTACAGTGACATGACATTTCACACAAATAGTATTGCTTCTGGAATCCAGGTCCCACCATTTGCCTCAGTAAAATTCCATGTTACCTCTGAGTTGTAGTGAGGATCAATGAGGGTATGAATTTCATCGTGCAGTCCACGTGAGAGGCTTACCTGGGTGCCTGGAACTTAATTGCTCAATAAACTATTAATATTAGTAGGATATATGCGTTTTGATACTTTGGGGTGGAAATGGGCCTTTGGGATCTGGTCAAAGATGAAAATTTCCTTCTTTGAGTGCAAAGCTTCCTTATCTTTTTTTTTTTTTTTTTTTTTTTTGAGACGGAATTTTGCTCTGTTGCCCAGGCTGGAGTGCAGTCGTGCCATCTTGGCTCACTGCAATCTCTGCCTCCTGGGTCAAGCGATTCTTCTGCCTCAGCCTCCCGAGTAGCTGGGACTACAGGCGCGTGCCACCACGCCCGGCTAATTTTTTGTATTTTTAGTAGAGATGGGGTTTCTCCATGTTGGCCAGGCTGGTCTCGAACTCCTGACCTCATGATCCGCCCGTCTCGGCCTCCCAGTGCTGGGATTACAGGTGTGAGCCACCGTGCCCGGCCTCCTCCAGCATCTTCTATACAGTTAACATTATGAAGCACTTATCATAGAGTCTGAACAAGCAGAGTGATATTTGTGGATGGTGCAGAAAAGCAGCCACTCAACCAAAAACTTCTGTTCTCAATTTGATTCCAGCAAGGACATTTAGATTTTAATAATTTAACACACATGGAGGCCGGGCACGGTGGCTCACGCCTGTAATCCCAGCACTTTGGGAGGCCGAGGCAGGTGGATCACGAGGTCAGGAGATCGAGACCATCCTGGCTAACACGGTGAAACCCTGTCTCTACTAAAAATACAGAAAATTAGCCGGGCATGGTGGCGGGCGCCTGTAGTCCCAGCTACTCGGGAGGCTGAGGCAGGAGAATGGCGTGAACCCGGGAGGCGAAGGTTGCAGTGAGCCGAGATCTCACCACTGCACTCCAGGCTGCGCGACAGAGCGAGACTCGTCTCAAAAACAAAAACAAAACACACATGGAAACGCTTCCATGCTTTAGTTCTCAACCTGGTTTTCAAGGTGGTTCTCAGCCTCAACAGAGATTTATTTTTTTATTTTTTTATTTTTCTTTTTATTTTTTTTTTGAGATGGAGTCTCGCTCTGTCGCCCAGGCTGGAGTGCAGTGGCGCGATCTCGGCTCACTGCAAGCTCCGCCTCCCGGGTTCACGCCATTTTCCTGCCTCAGTCTCCCCAGCAGCTGGGACTACAGGCGCCCGCCACCACGCCCGGCTTATTTTTTTTCTATTTTTAGTAGAGACGGGGTTTCACCGTGTTAGCCAGGATGGTCTTGATCTCCTGACCTTGTGATCCGCCCGCCTCGGCCTCCCAAAGTGCTGGGATTACAGGCGTGAGCCACCGCGCCCAGCTTTTTTTTTTTTTTTTTTTTTTTTTTAACAGAAATGGGGTTTCCCTATGTTGCCTAGGTTGGCCTCAAACTCTTGGGTTCCAGCTATCATCTGGCCTCAGCCTCCAGAGTAACTGGGACTACAGATGCCTGCTACTGCTCCTGGCTGATAATACACAATTCTTTTTCTATATACAGACTCACAGCCAAGAGAATGCATCATGTTAACGCCTGTGAGAATAAAAGTTGTGTTCAGCAGGCCATGTCATGAGCTGTTAAATGAGGGTATAACTTACTCTAAGAGGTGAAATGCCCCAGGTTAGTGAAATCTCAAGGATGTGTGAGTGTAACTAAGACTAGGATGATAAACTATCCCCAAGCAGGATCAGGATGCTACAAAATGATGAAGTAACAACAGGTGCTCTTATAGACCAGGAGAGACAACTGCTATAGTTACCCTACAAATACTGCAGACTTGTTTAGAGTCTTTTAATCACCTAAGGTCAGTACCAAAGTTGAGAACTACTGTGTTTTAATGTATTATCTAGGTAGAAGTAATGTTCTTATTCAAGCAGTAACTGCTTTGGAAATACCTACCTATGGGTGAGTCCTTGGGTCCTGACGCTGGCTGCCTACTTGACAATGACTCCCAACCTTTCTTCAGTCTTCAGTACCTGAATACCGTCCTTCCCACCAACTTCCCCACCCCAGCTCTCTCACCACCCCTTTCCTAGCATACCTCATGCAGACTCTAAACATAACTGAATCTACAGGTTTTAAGACCCTTCTCCATATCCCACCCACTGTCCAGTCTCCATCCTTGGGTTCTTCCAAGATGTTTTATAAACATTTGTTTATAAAACAGATGTTAGGTGAGGCATGGTGGCGCACGCCTGTAATCCCAGCACTTTGGGAGGCTGAGATGGGCAGATCACCTGAGGTCAGGAGTTCAAGACCACCCTGGCCAACATGGTGAAAGCCTGTCTCTACTAATACAAAAATTTGCTGGGTATGGTGGCGCACGCCTGTAGTCCCAGCTACTCAGGAGGCTGAGGCAGGAGAATCGCTTGAATCTGGAAGGCAGAGGCTGGAGTGAGCCAAGATCGTGCCACTGCGCTCCAGCCTGGGCGACAGAGTGAAACTCTGTCTCAATAAATAAATAATAAATAAATAAAAATTTAAAAAATTACCTGGGCATGGTGGCATGCGCCTGTGGTCCCAGCCATTCAGGTGGCTGAGGTGGAAGAATTGCTTGAGCACTGGAGGCGGAGGTTGCAGTGAGCCGAGATTGCACAACTGCACTCCAGCCTGAGTGACAGTGAGACCCTGCCTCAAAACAAGAGAAGCATGTTCAAAGGCATAGCACTCAATTGGTTCAGTATCATTTTTGTAAATATTATATGGACTTTTCAATTTGTAAGACTTCATGGATGAATAGATAGTTGGCACCACATGGTGCCACATTGATTTTTATCAGGTAATTATTTTTGTCAGGTAATGTGGGGTGATACAGTAATGGATAACAACTACAAGTACGTTATGCTAAATGGGTCATGAAACACTTTAAGAAGGACAGAAAGACATACCAAAAAAAAATGAGAGACAGTGTCTCACTCTGTTGCCTAGGAGTGCAGTGGCACAATCATAGCTCACTGTAGCCTCTTAACTCCTGGGCTCAAGCAATTCTCCTGCCTCAACCTCCCCAGTAGCTGGGACTACAGGTGTGCACCATGCTTGGCTTTTTTTTTTTTTTTTTTTCGAGATGGGAGTCTCACTCTTTCGCCCAGGCTGGACTGCAGTGGCACGATCTTGGCTCAATGCAAGCTCCGCCTCCTGGGTGCACGCCATTCTCCTGCCTCAGCCTCCCGAGTAGCTGGGACTACAGGTGCCCGCCACCGCGCCCGGCTAATTTTTTGTATTTTTAGTAGAGACGGGGTTTCACCGTGTTAGCCAGGATGGTCTCGATCTCCTGACCTCGTGATCCACCCGCCTCGGCCTCCCAAAGTGCTGGGATTAAAGGCGTGAGCCACCGCACCAGGCCTACCAATTTCTTAAAAATTTTAGTAACAAGACTGCAGTAGAAATTGCTATATGAATGTATAGGGTTTGCTCATTTGAAGTAAAACCATTATGACAAACCTGAGAATATCAATTTACTACCATTAGCAAAAAAGAATAACCATTTATTGGCTGGGTGAGCACTCCCAACACTTTAGGAGGCTGAAGTGGGAGGATCACTTGAACCCAGGAGTTCAAAACCAGCCCAGGCAACATAGGGAGACTCACTCTGTACAAAAAATTTAAAAATTAGCCAGGTGTTGTAATCCCAGCACTTTGGGCGGCCGAGGCAGGCGGATCACGAGGTCAGGAGATCGAGGCCATCCTGGCTAACATGGTGAAACCCGGTCTCTACTAAAAATACAAAAAACTAGCTGGGCATGGTGGCGGATGCCTATAGTCTCAGCTACTCGGGAGGCTGAGGCAGGAGAATGGCGTGAACCCGGGAGGTGGAGCTTGCAGTGAGCTGAGATCGCACCACTGCACCCAGCCTGGGCGACAGAGTGAGACTCCATCTCAAAAAAAAAAAAAAAAAAAAAAAATTGGCCAGGTGTGGTGGCACTTGCCTGTAGTCCTAGCTGCTTCAGAGGCTGAGGCGAGAGGATTGCTTGAGCTCAGGAGTTGGAGGCTGCAGCAATCCATGATTGTGCCACTGTATTCCAGCCTGGGCAACAGAGTGAGACCCTGTCTCAAACAAAACAAAACCCACAAAACAAAAAAGAATAACCATTTATTAAAGTAGATACAGAACACTTGTTTGGCCAAATTTTAATACTGCTTTACATGTTTTCTGTTTGTGAAACAATTCGTATTACATTTATAACCAAAAATTTCAACTGGTAACAGATTGAATATTCACTGTCGAACACACAGTTGATAATCTTGAGGGGAAAATACATCAAAGGCATATATACAATTATAGAAGTTCTTATTGTACATGTAGCATGGAAGATACATTTTATTACTTTTTACATATTCTAGAAGACATTCAAATGAAGATAAATAGATTCAAACTGGTCGATAAACTGTTCAGGTGCTTTGAGGTCCTTCATTTTCTTTTTTGTGATAAGAAAATCCAAAATTATTAACGTTGAATTTCTCATCGTACATTCATCTAAAAACAGTAAAAAAACTTGTGAAGGAAGATTGTAGATTGGTTATTTAGGTGTTTTATACTGGCTTATTGTTAATTGACTGCTGGGGATACCTGCTAGAGAAGGAAAAAAAATTGGAGAAAATTCCTCCAGTTATTTAAATCTCGTTAAGAAATAAAAGGAAAACAAACAAATGAAAATGGTTGCAAAGCCACAAGATGCTATGTCTGGCCTAGTCTGTTATGTCCTAATGATCATTTTAAGTGTTTTCTTTTTCAAAAAGGTAAATGTCCAAAAAGAAAGACACATTGTGTATGTTTTTTTCCCAAAATATAGATTTTTAAAAAATATATACATATAATATATAGAAGCTGAAATTATGCAAAACTAATAAACAAAACACCACAGTAGATTAAGTGGGTGCAGCATATAGATTATAAAATGTCCCCACAGCAGTTTGGGGGCTTGCCCCTCCCTTTACCTGCTTCATGATTTTATAATCACACCTAAGTATTATCAAGCCTGAAGTAAAGGCACTACTGATAACAGGTAGTGCAAAGAGCTCAGATATTTCTTTGAATAAGAATAAAATACTTTAAATGAGTAGATGAAAATGCAAAATGGCACATTTTTTCAACTCATTCCAGTGTCAAAGCTTAACCAAAAAATCTAAATATACAAATGCAGCCTGGAAATATCTTAGTGCAAATATGAAAAGTAACGGCATAATTTAAAGTTACTTAAATAAGGTATTGTGAGGGTAGGGATTTTTCTACAAGGTCGGGGGGCCAATAAATGTAATGGCATCTGGTGCAATGTCTTCAAACGTAAAAATCAAGAAAACAAAATTCGAGGTGAAAACTCACCTACTAAATATTTATTATTCTAACTCATACGGGGAGACTAAAGGGCAATTTGTTGAAGATCAAAATATTTCCCTAGATTTGTTGACGGGGTTAAAAAATAACATGAGTTCTCCTGAAGTCTGCACACACAATGCTGGTGTTACGTTGTGTCAATGCGAGTGCGTCTGAGCAAGCCCAGTTCTCCACTGGAGGCTTCATCAGAAGGTTTCGTCGTCATTGCAGTTGGTGGCCCAGTGTCCAAACATCTCACAGATTTCACAGTATGGGCGTTCCTCACCCCGACTGCCATGGTGTGTGGAATGGGGAGGGTCCTCTGACATCTGTGCCTGGGTAGGACAATCCTCTGTGTCGTGGAGATCAAAGCAGTCACAAATGTCACAGAAGAGGCGAGGTTTCTTCTTGGACTGTTTCTCCTGATCATCACTACAAATGTTAATGTGTGAAATCAGAAAATTTATCAGAAGAAACTGAAGAGACAAGAACACTTGCAAAAAATTTAAAAATTAAGCAAGAACTAATTATGGCCAAGTCTGTGAGCTTCCAGTATAAGTAGTGCATTATCCCACATTTAAAGTATTTTTTTTATTTTTGAGATGGAGTCTCAGACTCTCACCCAGGCTGGAGTGCAGTGGCATGATCTTGGCTTACTGCAATCTCCACCTCCTGGGTGAAAGCAATTCTCCTGCCTCAGCCTCCCAAGTAGCTGGGATTACAGGTGCGTGCCACCCCACACAGTTACTTTTTTGTATTTTCAGTAGAGATGGGGTTTTGCCAAGTTAGCCAAGTTGGTCTCGAACTCCTGACCCCAGGTGATCTGCCCACCTCGGCCTCCCAAAGTGCTGGGATTACAGTCGTGGCCACCACGCCAGCCTCACATTTAAAATCTTCATGTCAAAGCATTTGTAGTCTCCTCTCACTCACTTGCCAGATTTATGGAAATCTATTTATGGCAAAGGAACCACAAAACATTTGGTTTTTTTTGTTGCATCTTTTTACAATCCCCTAGAGAAGCTCACTTTAAAAACATATTTATTTTGATGAAACTAAGGTTCCAATCAGTATGGCTTTTTTTGAGACAGGGTCTTGCTCTGTCACCCAGGTTGGAGTACAGTGGCGCAATCTCGGCTCACTGCAACCTCCAGCTCCAAGGCTCAAGTAGTTCTCCTGCCTCAGCCTCCCAAGTAGCTGGGATTACAGGCATGCAACACTACGCCTGGCTAACTTTTGTATTTTTAGTAGAGACGAGGTTTCATCGTGTTGGCCAGGCTGGTCTTGAACTCCTGACCCTCAAGTGGTCCGCCCGCCTCGGCCTCCCAAAGTGCTGGGATTACAGCACTCAGTATGTCTTCATATGAAATACCTGTCATAATTGTTTAGGTCATCCCCGTTCCCATTCAGGGCTGCTTCTGACATCATCTCCACCTTCATCTTGAGGTCTTGATTCTTCCTTTGAAGGTCCACTATTACTGAATTTAGGAAATCAATCTGATTTGTTAAAAAAAAAAAAAAAGATGTGTAAAATGTCAAGAATATATATAAGCTGGAGCATCAAGAAGTCATGAAGTTTACACCTTTAAGCTCTGGCGGCAAAGTGTGCAGAAGGGGCCAACAGCGGCTATTAGGGACCCATGCTTTTCACTCTCCCGGAGGACAGGCATGCTGAGATTGTGTGAGTAAAGAGCTGAACTTAAATGAGGCCATGTCTAGGTGGTAAGGCTATGGCAGTTTCTTTTACCCCCTCACACCTTTCAGATTTCTTCAAATGTTCATTACTGAGGAGACGCTATTTTATATTTTAAAAAAAAATTTAAATTACACTTCATTGAATGTTTCTAGGTATAACATGGGTAAACTTCATTTGTTTTTGAGGCAAATGAAATTATTCTTTTTTTTTCCTCGCTCTGTTGCCAGGCTGGAGTGCAGTGGCAGGATCTCGGCTCACTGCAGCCTCTGTCTCCTGGGTTCAAGCAATCCTACTGTCTCAGCCTCCTGAATAGCTGGGATTACAGGCATGCACCACCACGCCTGGCTGATTTTTGTATTTTTAGTAGAGACGGGGTTTTGCCATGTTGGCCAGGATGGTCTCAAACTCCTGACCTCAGGTGATCCACCCGCCTTGGCCTCCCAAAGTGCTGGGAATACATGTGTGAGCCACGGTGCCAGGCCATGAATTAATTAATTAATTATTTTATTTATTTATGAGACAGAGTCTTGCTCTGTTGCCCAGGCTGGAGTGCAGTGGCTCGATCTCGGCTCACTGCGACCTCTGCCTCCCAGGTTCAAGTGATTCTCCTGCCTCAGCCTCCCAGCTTCAAGTGATTCTCCTGCCTCAGCCTCCCGAGTAGCTGGGACTATAGGCGCGTGCCACCAAACCCAGCTAATTTTTGTATTTTTAATAGAGACGGGGTTTCATCATATTGTCCAGGATGGTCTCAAACTCCTGACCTCGTGATCCGCCTGCCTCGGCCTCCCAAAGTGTTGGGATTACAGGCATGAGCCACTGTACCCAGCTGAAATTATTCCTAAACATCTAAATCTGTGGGTTGGTGGAGTGCTATTGATTCATGAAAAAATATAAGAAACATTTTTTTAAATAGGAGAAAAAAATCTTGCATTCTCCAGAAGTCATAATCTTATATTTCTGAATATATGGGCACAAGTTTGTTTTCATTCTACCACATAAAAAATATTGGCGAGGCGCAGTGGCTCACGCCTGTAATCCCAACACTTTGGGAGACAGAGGCAGGCGGATCATCTGAGGTCAGGAGTTCAAGACCAACCTGGCCAACATAGTGATACCCTGTCTCTAGTAAAAATACAAAAATTAGCTGGGTGTGGTGGCTTACGCCTGTAGTCCCAGCTACTCAGGAGGCTGAGGCTGGAAACTCGCTTGAACCCAGGAGGCGGACGTTGCAGTGAGCCATGACTACGCCACTGCAGTCCAGCCTGGGCAACAGAGCAAGACTCCATCTCAAAAAAGAAAAAAATACACACACACACACGCACACACACACACGCACACGCGCACACACACACACACACACACAAAATGCATAAAAAGGTTAGTTCTTCCGTTAAACTCTACAATCCATCCAGGACTTTTCTGTTCGGCAGATTTGAAAAAGTCACATGGAAATTTCCTTCAGATTCTCATTTATCAACTGACTGATAATGGTGAAGCAATAAGTAAACATGTCCTCAGGGAAAATGGAGAAGGCTAAAGCTCCCTCCCAACCTAGGAGAGACAGCCAGGCACGCCAACAAGGCGGTGTTCAGGAACCACCCAGAGGGAGAGTGCCCATGCCAAGACCCCTGGGGCAGTGGGGACAACAAGATGGCCAACAGGAGGGACCGCTCTTGTCCTGAACATTTCCTTTCAATCAAAGGGCATTTTGACTTAAAAACAAAAAATTTCTTCCTTCTACAAATAATAAAAAGTCTCATTTCTCTAAACTGAAAGATCCCACTTTACAATATTTAAAATATATATAGATATACACACACATATACATAAATATTTTACTTTTTAAAGAAATATTTGGTCTTTTTCTCCTGCTGGGGAGTTATGAACAAAGTTAGCAATCATGCAGTCTTTCTCTGCAGCATATCCCAGCATCATGGAGGCCACCTCTGAAGGCAGACCTACTGAGTCTACCTTCACTTCTCAACGTGCATTTTCTAAGTCATTATTGTGTTAAGAGCTCCATTTCAGGAAGAAGAAAAAGCCACAAAATGGACATAAGTATAGTGGGAAACCACACACACACACACACACACACACACACACACACGTGTGCACGCAAATTAGAAAACATGAAACGAACCATTTGCTGATTGGAAGAAAAGTGTTGTCAGCAGCAGATGAAACAAACCGAAGCAGAAAGGAAGGGGGAAGAGAAGACACTGTTAGTTATTAAGCCCAGCAGACATACAAAGAGGACAATGCTAATCCATGGTAAGTTTGTACAGTGTTGAATCGTTTTGTGCCCCTCAAAGGAGGTGTCTGGCAACTAAAATCTCAAGGTGAGTTTTTCTTTTATTTAAATATAAAATGTGGCTTTTGTACTTTTGAATTTTGAACATGACTAATACATACAAAGTATATTAAAATTAAAAGACAGATGTTTGTTGCTATATACAATTATATTTCCAAGTACAGAATAGTTTGCCTTTATATAATCCCTTTTTACAAATTTTTGTTTGTTTTGAGACAGGGCCTTGCTCTGTGTCACCCAGCTTGGAGTGCCCATGTTGCGCAGGCTGGTCTCGGGCTCCAGCGATCTGCCTACCTTGGCCTACCAAAGTGCTGGGATTGCAGGTGTGAGCTGCTGTGCCCGGGCCCCCCACCCCACCTTTTTTTTTCTGAGACAGGTTCTTGCTTTGTCAGTCAGGCCTAAGTGCAGTGGCATGATCATGGCTCACTGCAGCCTCAACCTTCTGGACTGAAGTGATCCTCCTGCCTCAGTTTCTGGGGTAACTGGGACTACGGGAGCATGGCGCCATGCCTAACTAATTTTATTTTTTGTAGAGATGGGGTCTTGCCATTGTTGCTCAGGCTGGTCTCGATCTCCTGATCTCAAACAGTCCGCTTGCCACAGCCTTCCAAAAAGCTGGAATTAACAGGCGTGAGCCACTGCACCTGGCCCAGGCCCTTAAAAACTTTTTTTTAATTAGGTAATTGTTTTGAGACAGGGTGTTGCTCTGTCACTCAGGCTGCAGGATTGTTTTTTGTTTTTTTGGTTTTTTTTTTGTAGAGATGAGGTCTCGCTATGTCCAGGTTGGTCTCAAACTTTTGGGCTCAAGCAGTCATCCCACCTTGGCCTCCCAAAGTGCTGGAATTACAGGGATAAGCCACCATTCCTGGCCTAATCCCATTTTTAGTTTAAAACTAAAGTTGTTTTGTTAATTTTCGCTTTAAGAGACTGAGTTTTCAAGAAACCAGTCTTTTTAAGGTTAAGATGAGTAACAAACCCTTTGACAGAGCAATTCTACTTCTAGGAATTCATCCTGCAGAAATACTAATATATAAAATGATAGCTGCCCAAGATAATTCCTTACAGCATTGTTTATAATACACCCAAAGGATCAGAAACATCCCAGTGTCATTGTCAACCAATAGGGAACTGACTAAATTATAGTAAATCCATGTAATGGAACACTACATAGCTATAAAAAAAATAAGTGCAGAACCGTTTATGTAGTATGCTATTATTTATGTTAAAAAAAAAAAGGGAGGGAAGACTGTATTAGTGCTGGCTTATATACACACTTTAAAAAATCTCTGAAAAGGAAAGACACAAATAACAGTAATTAACTGTTTGCAGGGTTGGGAACTGAGCAGAAGAGAGAGAAGGTTTGGAGGAAGACATTTAATGTATATATTTTTAATTCTGTTTAATGTTTGGACTAGAGGAATGTATTACCCATTCAAAAGACTAAATGATACAAAAGGCATCAAATGAGAAGGAAAATAAACGGAAAGATTCAATGATTTTGAAAAACAGCAAGAAAGTAAAGCAATAAGGCAGGAACATTACCTGACTTTCCTGGGCTCTTTCATCCTCGTCTGCCTGAGTGTCTGTATTACCTTATATTTGAGGAAAAAAAAAAAAAAAGTGGAGGGAGAATATATGTATATTTTTAATCACAATCTAAACTGCAGTGAAAGGGCCTGTGTTCAAAACTCATTTTCCTGTGGAATTCCCAGATGCACCACTTTCAGCACATGTGGATGAGTTTGTGTCCCCTTGCGGGACCCTACAGGGTCTCACAGACACCAGCCTTGCCCTTCACGTGCTCTCCCTCAGGCCTGCTAACTCCTGGGTTAGAATGCCTGTCACGTCCATCTGAATGTACAGAGGCAATCCACCCTTCTTCACCAAAGGGACCACCTCTTCTCCTGCACTGTTAAGACCCCCCAGTCTGGATGGCAGCAGGCAGCCATCACAGTAGGTTTGTGACAATACTGACAGACCACAAGAAGCCCCAGGAACAGGGATGGCAGGCACGTGGGATTAGCCCTTGATTGATTAAGTGGTGGAAGAGCTAAGGAGAGTCAGGGTCAGGGCAGCATGAGAGCTGTCTTCGAAGAGCATCTCTACTAGAAAGGGCTCCTCGGGAGGAAGCGGGGTGTACAGAGAAGCACTGGGCAGGCGCCCTTTACCTGAGGAGCTGCTGAGCTGCCTCTTGTTTTCTTTGAGTTGAAGCTCCAAGTTCTTTACCTTGAGCTCGAGCTTCACCTTATCAGACTCTAGAGTCTGAACAACTGAATGCAAGGACTTGGCAGAGGCGTTTTCTCCCCTGAGCACTGTGACCTGAAACACAGTTTAGCTTAGGCTGAGGGTTTGAACAAAAGGAGGCCGCGTGAAAGCTCGTGCACCCTGGGTGGTACTCTACCTCATTTCTCAGTTTCTCCAGCTCGGCATCCTTTTCTGTGAGTAAGGCACTAGTTATACTGATGGATTTCTGCAAGGAAGCTTTCTCTTCATCTGCGTCTTTTATGAACTTGGATTCTCTAAAAGACCAAAGAGTTAAAAGTTCCACAAATCAACCAAAAGACTGGTCGGTGTACAACTGTTCTAGAACAAACACATAATTAATGTTAGTTAATGTAAAAAAATATATAACAGGGAAGTTTTATAGGGAGTTAAGGCCATTATGCTCACAAAATTTTACTTGAAATTTTACTTACTGTGAGGGGAGAAAAAGTTTACCTATGCATAGACATGCCAGAGTCTGCATGTGATTGTATCCATTTGAACTTAAAGAAACAAGTTAATAAATTTGGAAGAGGTAGAATTAAAAAAGAAAAAACGGTTGCACCCTCCCCAATATTCTACTAAAATCTAACCCCAAGTTGAAGTTTGTTAATTCTTGAATAAATTATTACCAAGCAATAACGACAATTAAAATACACACATGCAAAGCAGTTATACAGATGTCATGCAGAGCAGCTTTATGCTGGAAATATCAATTGGTTCTCACTAATTTCAGTAACTTTTGTAGCAAGTTCCAAGAATGGGTGTTTAAGATGTTATGGGCCAAAACAGTAGTAAAGATTATTATTATTACTCAAACTGAAGGATTATTACTTTCCAGCCATAGACTCTGAAGAGGACATTAAATTAGCTCATAGAAATGAATGGTAATTACATAAAGGCTAGAACAGAAAATGTTAAAATGGTTTTCTCAGGTGCAGAATGAAAGCATGGGGAGCCTGGAAGGAGAAATTCAGAGCGCCTGGTTTATGTTCTCGGCCTGACTCAGCACTTGGTTATCAGCAGAGGGCGGGGATGAGGCCTTTAATGAGAGGGTTGTGGGAGTGGGAAGAGAAAGGGAAAGACGAAGGAGGAACAGGGAGGAACGCAGGACACAGTGAAAACAGCCCAGAGAGCAGGCTAGCATGTGTTTACATATGTGTACCTATTTAAAGTTGTGTGTTTTTTTTATTTTTTATTTTGACAGAGTCTCGCTCTGTTGCCCAGGCTGGAGTGCAGTGGTGCGATCTCTGCTCACTGCAACCTCCGCCTCCTGGGTTCAAGCGATTCTCCTGCCTCAGCCTCCTGAGTAGCTGGGATTACAGGCGCCCGCCACCACGCCCAGCTAATTTTTGTATTTTTAGTAGAGATGGGGTTTCACCATGTTGGTCACCAGGCTGGTCTCAAACTCCTGACCTCAAGTGATCCGCCCACCTCAGCCTCACAAAGTGCTGGGATTACAGGCGTGAGCCGGCCATACTGAAAGTTTTGTTATAAAAACTACATGCATTTCAAAATGCCAAGGTCATTAAATACAAGAAAAGGCTGAGAAACTGTCACATATGGAGAAGACGAAGGAGATATGACAACTAACTGCAAGGCGGGATCCTAGTTTGGATGCTGTAACACAAAAGGACATTAGTGAGCAAACTGGTGAAATCTGAATGAAGTCCCTTGTTTCAGCTGAGAGTATGCTGCTCACGGGAGTTTCTGAGTTTTGATGAGTGTGCCGGGGCTGTGTAGGATGTTCAATTAGGGGCCTCTGGGGGAAGGTCTGTGAGAACTGGATGCACTACTTTTGCAACTCTTCTGGAAATCTAAAATTATTTTAAAATAAAAAGTTTTTTAAATGACATGCAGTGTGAAGCACGAGAGGAAAATGACAAAAATACTTTAGGAAAAACAAAACTGGAGAAAAGTTTCCTAGGCTAGGCCACAGGCCATACGACCTAAGACACTACATTACCACAGTCACCAGTGAGTGGTCATAACCTTAACAAGAAGCCAAATCACACCTGGTTCTATTCCAAGGAACTGGGAAAACGCAGAGGATGTACTGGTTGTCTGTTTTGGAACCAACTGGAGGAACAGAAAACTGAGGCCCAGGTTAGAAACGGCAGAATGTATGTCTGGTTAGTGAGACCCAAGATATCCGGCACACAAGTTACAGAAATCTCATGACTTATGGCAAATTGAAACTCTACACAAAGATGAAAATATAAGTGTTGTATTTATCTCATTGTGTGGCTTACACTTACACTCCAGAATGAGAAGTAGTAAGAAAAGAATCTGAGACAGAAATTTCTTGAATTAAAAACCCCAGCATTACTCACGCACTGGAAACGGGTGGGCATCAGTGCGGGTAAATTACTAAGCTAGTAACCTTGTTAGGACATAGGCTCTTGCTTAGGTTAAAACAGCAACTTAAATGAAAGGAATGTACAGGTGCTTTTTGCCACCTGGGAAGTAAAAATATCTGATGTCATCCAAAGATGCAATAAAGCCTGGGTTTCAGCCAGGCACAGTGTCTCATCCATGTCATCCCAGCTCTCTGGGAGGTCAAGGCAGGAGGATCGCTTGAGGCCAGGAGTTCGAGACCAGCCTGGTTGACACAGTGAGACCCCCGTCTCTACAGAAACTTACAAAAAAAAAAAAATTAGCTAGGCATGGCAGCGCATGCTTGTTGTCCCAGCTACTAGGGAAGCTGAGGCGGGAGGATGGCTTGAACCCAGGAGCTTGAGGTTGTAGTGAGCTGTGATAGTGTCACTGCACTCCAGCCTGGGCAACAGAGCAAGACCCCGTCTAAAAAAAAAAAATCCTGGGTTTCTTATGTTTCTATTAAATGCATTTAGTAGTTGATTCTGTTAAAAAAATGATTTCCAGAGCTTCACTTGCTATAAATCCAACTCAAATTTGAAAAAATGTAATTTTAAATGTTTTTACTAAAAAAATACCAGGATTTTGGGTTATCAAGAAGAGATTTAGATTTCCCTATAATCAGGACTCTATTTGGCCAAGATCCCACAGATGCTTAGTGCTGGGAAGGGATAAACAAACCTCCAGCTGGCAGAAGGAAAAAGGGACAGGTGCCCTTCTCTGGGGCCACCAAACAAACTCTGCTCATCATCACATACACACACAACCTCTCAGCCTGGCTGCTTTCTAAGGAGATGGCTGCCAGAATGCTTCTTATACAAGTTACCAACACGTGCATGGTTAAGAAAGAAATTTGACTTGTGATTTATACACCAAATGACAGGATAAGTAGACTCTGGCAGCTCATCTTTGTGACCTATTGTCATTGCTAGCTTCTTAGGCCATCTCTAAGCTCCAATTCCACTATGCAAACCACCAGGAGGGACTAAATTAAACCAGCGTCTATGCCAACATTACTGACGTCTGAGTCACAAATCATATTAAGCCATTAGCTGGAATGACTTGGTATTACCAAAAAAAATCAAGAAGGGAAAATAAACATAACATGAAAGAAGGGATAGAGGGAACAGAAATCTTTCTCTCTCCATCTCCCAAGGGAACATTTTACCCAGATTCTTTCCTTACTACTTATATAAGAAACAAATTCCAGTAATGAAGCAAATACCTTAAAGTGTTACTGGGCAAGCTTTAAAAATGCAAGATAACAAGAACCAAATATTAGAACCATGAAGAGAAACGCAAATACAGTAAGGAGACTAAATTTGCACTGAAGTTCTTTGCTGTATATAGATATAAAAAGGAAATATATGTGTGTGTTTGTGTATATATATATATATATATATACTGCTGAGAATATTTTACAAAACAAAAGCAAGACACAGAGGGACAAAGGCAGCCAAAAAATATATACAACAATTTGGTTTACTAAAAATATATGAAATTTATTTATTATAACGTGGATAGACTTTCTTTAGTCTTACCATTAAAGACACACAGATATAGCAAAGGAAGCAAGAGTAGGAAAGGGAAAAGAGAGGGGTGAAATGAGCATTGGTAAGTAGCGCAAGCTCGGAGACAGTCAGACAGTTAGCAACCCACAGTGAGCCGGATGAGCTGAAGTAGCACGGGACCTCTTCAGAATTTGGGGGCTTTATTGTCAAACCAGTTTTTACTCCTAACAGAAATCCTGCACTGGCACTGACAGGATGAATTCTGACTCCAAAAATCCATGTCTCGCGCCTTTGGCTTTGGAGCCCCTTCTTTGACACTAAAAAGCCTGGAGAATGGAGCAACCAAACCGGCTCCCAAATCTGCATCAGGCTTCAGAGGCACAGATGAACAAACTCCCCCAGTTCTGGCAATTAGAGCAACGCAAGGCATACCCTGCTTTACCCATTAGACTCTTAGAGCCTGTTTTAAAAGGCTTACCCAACTTGAGAGTTTTTCAAAGAAATGATTACATTTTTATGCTTGGGGAAAAATTTTTTACTACATACTGCTTGCAACTCAATGTTTAAAGTTACAAAAAAAACAAAAAACAAAAAGAAAAAAAACCCCATAGCAAATAAAGAAGGATTCTACTAATTCCTTTCTTTTTCTTTCTTTCTTTTCTTTTTTTTTTTTTTTGAGATGGAATCTTGCTCTGTTGCCCAGGCTGGAGTGCAGTGGTGCGATCTCGGCTCACTGTAACCTCCGCCTCCTGAGTTCAAGCAACTCTGCTGCCTCAGCCTCCTGAGTAGCTGAGATTCCAGGCACCCGCCACCACACCCAGGTAATTTTTGTATTTTTAGTAGACATGGGGTTTCACCATGTTGGCCAGGCTGGTCTTGAACTCCTGACCTCAGGTGATCCTCCCAAAGCACTGGGATTACAGGCGTGACCCACCGCACCCAGCCGGATTCTAATTTCTTCATGATAACCAGTTTAATCCTACAGTTGGGAGTAAGTTCTGCACTTGAATATCATGACCATTTGGCCATAGTGATTCTATTACTATCTTAACTATGTACGTTTAATGATCACATCTGAATTCAAGTGTTGACTAAGCTCTCAGTTCTTGCATGACCAACTACATTTCAAATACTCACAATGTAAGTATTTGCAAGGCTTTTTAAATAAATAGTATATTAAGTTCTTTTTGGTACTCAATGGTTGACACATTTATTTAACCATTACACGCACAGGCCTACATATGAATCCTTTATCAAACTGACTTTTAGAAGGCAATGAAGGGCCCCAACTATTATCTAAAATCCATTTACATTCAGGTTTCTAAAACAGAAATAACTTTCCATAAGGGTTAATTAACAAACAAACAAAAAACACTTCTACACATGAGAAACTAGGGGTGAAATTTTCACTCCCAGAAGAAGTCACCTTTATCTATAATTTCTGATGAAAATTAAGAGTGATTTTCAAGAGACACCCTCCTAAACATTGAGGACATAAAACAGGAACAGAGGGAAGTAGGAGAGAGAACTTCACGGCCCCAAAATTTGTTTCATCTTTTTTTTTTTTTTTTTTTTTTTGAGATGGAGTTTTGCTCTTGTTGCCCAGGCTGGAGTGCAATGGCGCGATCTCGGCGCACTGCAACCTCTGCATCCCGGGTTGAAGCGATTCTCCTGCCTCAGCCTCCTGAGTAGCTGGGACTACAGATGCCCGCCACTGTGCCCGGCTATTTTTGTATTTTTAGTAGAGACGGGGTTTTACCATGTTGGCCAGGCTGGTCTCAAACTCCTGACCTCAGGTGATCCACCTGCCTCGGCCTCCCAAAGTGTTGGGATTACAGGCGTGAGCCACTGCACCTGGCCATGTTCCATCTTTTTAAGCCATGAAAAGCGTCCCATGCCTAACCATATTTTGAAAGGCATGTAATTTACTTAAAGTTACATGATAAGGACTTCATCATTAAGTACATCATCTCTTTTTTAAAAAGATACACATAAATAATAAATAAATAAAAAGCTTAAAAATTCACTGAGAAGAGAACCAGCATAAAAAATCTGATGATCTGAGTCTTTAGCCTGCACCTGTCTTTTATTAGTCCTGAGTCCTTGGCCAACTTGCCTAACTTTTTGAGCTTTAGTTTCATCGTTTTATGTATTTATTTTATTTTAGAGACAGGGTCTCACTATGTTGCCCAGGCTAGAGTACAGCAGCTCTTCTCAGGCATGATCAGAGTGCACTACAGCACTGAATACCTGGGCTCAAGTGATCCTCTCACCTCAGCCTCCTGAGTAGCTGGGACTACAGGCATGTGCCACCATGTCCAGCTAATTTCATCATTTAAAAATGCAAGCTCCACCATTATATTTCACTGGGTTGTTTTGAGATTAGATCAATTTGTGAATTATGAAGTGCTACATAAATGTAGGGAGATACCAGTCTTTTTTTTTTTTTTTGAGACGGAGTCTTGCTCTGTCACCAGGCTGGAGTGCAGTGGCACGATCTCGGCTCACTACAACCTCCACCTCCTGGGTTCAGGCAATTCTCCCGCTTCAGCCTCCTGAGTAGCTAGGACTGCAGGCACATGCCACCATGCCCAGCTAATTTTTGTATTTTTAGTAGAGACGGGGTTTCACCTTTCACCATGTTAGCCAGGATGGTCTCAATCTCTTGACTTCGTGATCCACCCACCTCGGCCTCCCAAAGTGCTGGGATTACAGGTGTAAGCCACCGTGCCTGGCCTAATTTTTGTATTGCCAGGCTGGTCTTGAACTCCTGACCTCAAGTGAGCCACCTGCCTTGGCCTCCCAAAGTGCTGGGATTACAGGCGTGAGCCACCGCCCCCGACCTTTTTTTTTTTTTTTTTTAAATGGAGACATAGTCTCACTATGTTGCCCAGGCTGGTCTTGAACTCTTGCGCTCAACTGATCCTCCCTTTTTGGCCTCCCAAAGTGCTGGGGTTACAGGCATGAACCACCGTGCCAGGCCACAGCTCCCTTGCCAGAATGCTGCAGGAACAAGCCCTATTTATTTTTTCACGTGTCCTTGATAACTCCTTACATAAGGGTTTTTTTTTTTTTTAAAAAAAGAAACAAAAACCTTATTTATGTAAAATTAAATACCCCGAGGCCCACAGAGACAGAACTGTGGCTATAAACAGGGACCAGGTTTAGGCATGGCAAACTAGGCATCACTTTTCAAGTTCCCTGGAGAACATCTGGCTGGGCTGGGAATCATTGGTTATGCTATTCTTTAAGGTTTGTTTTTAGTTTTAGTTTTGTTTCTAATAAGCAAAAAAGCACATCACTGTTGTGATACGCACCTATTTAGTATTCTGCAGCAACTGCTGGACAGGCTGTTGTTCTCAGCAGTAGCACCCACTAAACCTGCTTGGCACCGTGTAAAGCACAGGCATTCTCTAAATAAAAACCGCACATTTTAAAAGAGCAGACAGGCCAGGCGCAGTGGCTCACGCCTGTAATCCCAACACTTTGGGAGGCTGAGGCAGGTGGATCACGAGGTCAGGAGTTAGAGACCAGCCTGGCCAAGATGGTGAAACCCTATCTCTACTAAAACTACAAAAATTAGCCAGGCATGGTGGTGCACGCCTGTAATACTAGTTACTTGGGAGGCTGAGGCAGGAGAATTGCTTGAACCTGGGAGGTGGAGGTTGCAGTGAGAGCCGAGATCGCGCCACTGCACTCCAGCCTGGGTGATAGAGCAAGACTCTGTCTTAAAAAAAAAAAGTAGACAAAGACTTATCAGGGGCACGGCAGTGGTGAAACATACGCGCATTCTGAGTATAAACACCACCTTAGTGAAATTTCACTAAGTATTTCTAAATTTAAAAAAAGGAAAGGCAGCCTGGGCAACATAACAAGACCTTGTCACTATAAAAAAAAATTTTAAAAGCCGGGTGCAGTGGCTCATGCCTGTAATCCCAGCACTTTGGGAGGCTGAGGCAGGCGGATCACGACGTCAGGAGATAGAGACCATCCTGGCTAACACGGTGAAACCCCATCTCTACTAAAAATACAAAAATTTAGCCGGGTGTGGTGTCATGCACCTGTAATCCCAGCTACTCAGGAGGGGGAGGCAGGAGAATCGCTTGAACCCAGGAGGCGGAGGTTGCAGTGAGCCGAGATCGCACCACTGCACTCCAGCCTGGGCAACAGAGCGAGAGTCTGCCTCAAAAAACAAACAAACAAACAAAAAATTAGCCAGGTGTGATCACGCATGCCTGTAGTCCCAGCCACTTGGGAGGCTGAGAGGTCGGAAGATCAACTGAGCCCAGGAGATTGAGGCTGCCATAAGCCATGATTGAGCCATTGCACTCCAACTGGGGAGACACAGCAAGATCATGTCTGAAAAAAATAAATTAAAAAAAGAAAAAAGAAAATGCATCACTGGACCAAGGCCTAACGTCCTTTAGAATGTGGCTTATGGAATCCAAATAGCTAAATCTAAATAAATAAAGCCCTCAGCTCCTAAGCAACTGCTACGCTGGCAGAGGAGACAGTGCTGCGTAAAACATACACTTCAGTAGGTCGGTGGGGAAACCTCCTCTGCCCTGACGAGTGGGAATAATACTTCACAAGAGCATGGAGAAATTACTGGTTATGCTATTCTTTAAGGTTTGTTTTTATTTTTAGTTTTGTTTTTAACAAGCGAAAAAGCACATCACTGTTGTGATATGCACCCATTCTGCAGCACCCACTGGACAGGCTGTGGTTCTCGGCAGTAGCACCCCCTAAACCTGCTTGGACCGTGTAGCACAGACATTCTGTAAACAAAAACTGCACGTTTTAAAAGAGCAAAGACTTATCAGCTTATAGAAGCATGAAGCTTCTACACAATTATTTCTGTGAGTCATGTTCTTCCTTATTGGAAAGTACTGAAAAAGTTATCCTAGTTTTTAATTTGAGTATCATTTGACTATCATGGGAGAGTAAGTAAGAAAGCCTTTTAAAGCAAATAGAAACACTTAAAATCACATTACCCATTATTAGTGAACATTAAAATTTTCATATAATTGAAATCAGTATTTATATCCAGATCAATAACTGTATGTAAGATTCTAGTATGTTTAGTTACTGAAACTAGGAGGTAACAGTGGTGTAACATGAGACAATCTGATTTTAGATCACTTCTGAGTGAAAGCAACTGAACATGGCTTACGAACTATTTTTGTTTTAGTAATAGTGAAACTTCTGCAAATGGATTCTCTTTTTCTTTTTTTTTTTTTTTGAGACGGAGTCTCTCACTGTTGCCCAGGCTGGAGTGCAGTGGCGCGATCTCGGCTCACTGCAACCTCCGCTGCCCAGGTTCAAGTGATTCTCCTGCCTCAGCCTCCCAAGTAGTTGAGATTATAGGCACCTGCCACTATGCCTGGCTAATTTTTTGTATTTTTAGTTGAGATGGGGATTCACTATGTTGGTCAGGCTGGTGTCGAACTCATGATCTGCCAGCTTTGGCCTCCCAAAGTGCTGGGATTACAGGTGTGAGCTATCACACCTAGCCCTGCAAATGGATTTTCATATTTTGTCAGTTACAAGTACCAAACTATCACAATGCCATTTTCTGAATCTAAGAAGGTCACTTGTTTTCTACTATAAGTTACCACACATGTCATGTTCTGACATCTTATTAAACACACACACATACAACAATAAACAGAAAGCTTACCTTTTTTTCATTTCTAACAACTGATTATTGAGCACAGATCTTTCTTCTTCCAGCTAGGAAAAAACACAAAAAACTTCAGTTCATAACCAGGCCACAGAAAGGCATATTTCTCATCCCACATGTACATCCCCCAGGCTCCAGGACAGCTAAAGCCATTAGCTTTCCTCAACAGCAATGAAGAGGGACAAGTGGTCACTCTATCACAGGATGTGCAGTTATTAATATATAAATCACTTACGACCTCAGTAACTCCCCCTCCTCAGGGACCTGAGAGTTAAACATATTAAACAATCACACCTTGAACACAACGAAGCACATCTTTTTTTTTTTTTTTTTGAGACGGAGTGTCGCTCTGTCGCCCAGGCTGGAGTGCAGTGGCGCCATCTCGGCTCACTGCAAGCTCCGCCTCCCGGGTTCACGCCATTCTCCTGCCTCAGCCTCCCGAGTAGCTGGGACTACAGGCGCCCGCCACCACGCCCGGCTAATTTTTTGTATTTTTTAGTAGAGACGGGGTTTCACCGTCTTAGCCAGGATGGTCTCGATCTCCTGACCTTGTGATCCGCCCGCCTCAGCCTCCCAAAGTGCTGGGATTACAGGCGTGAGCCACCGCGCCCGGCCCGAAGCAAGCACATCTTAAGCATTCAAAAATGTTAATTGGCCAGGCGCGGTGGCTCACACCTGTAATCTCAGCACTTTGGTGGGGCAAGGTGGGCGGATCAGGAGTTCGAGCCCAGCCTGGCCAACATGGTGAAAGCCCATCTCTACTAAAAATGTAAAAATTAGCCAGGTGTGGTGTGTGCCTACAATCCCAGCTACTCAGGAGGCTAAGGCAGGAGAATCGCTTGAACCCAGGAGGCAGAGGTTGCAGTGAGCCAAGGTTGAACCACTGCACTCCAGCCTGGGTGACAGAGTGAGACTCCATCTAAAAAAAAAAATTGTTAAATGAGTGAGTAAAGCTCCACTGCTAACATTCTAGTTCCTTTACTTAAACCGCAGAAGTCAAGTGTCACTAAATTGCAGAGGACTAGGTACAGGCTACCTACTCTCTGTGGGCCTCAATGTACTCACATCCATCAATTCAACACACATTCATTGAATGGTTAGTATATTCAAGCATTATTCAAGCATTTGTTTCTCATGTATAAAACAAAGAGGTTACAAAAGAATTTCCAGTAGTTCTTTATTATCTCATGAAGGATAAAAAATAAAAGATTCAGGTAGTTAATCTTGTGAAGGAGGAATCATCTCTACCTCCAACCTGCACTACCCAGTTTGGCCAAATACCACTAGTTTCAACTCACACTGTTAATGTTTTTTTTTTTTTTTCTTTTTTGATACAGAGTCTTGCTCTGTTGCCCAGCTGGAGTGCAGTGGTGCAATCTCGGCTCACTGCAACCTCTGCCTCCCAGGTTCAAGTGATTCTCCTGCTTCAGTCTCCCAAATAGCTGGGATTACAGGTGCCTACCACCATGCCCAGCTAATGTTTGTATTTTTAGTAGATAGGGTTTCGCCATGTTGGCCAGGCTGCACACTGTTAATTTTTTTTAAAGGGTCAAAAAGCTCTTATTTTTTTTTAAATAAAAAGATAACACGAAAGATTATGTAATGGCTTCCAACAGCCTAGAATTTAAGTTACTAGCTCACTCTAAGTAGTTATAGTCATTATTAATTATTACTTATGTTCACGCTTTGCTATGAGGTCTTATTTTAAAAATTCTTAAATATACATTATGTTCTGAACATAAATATCCCTTTACCATGAAATCTGTAAATGTTAACATAGTTTTACAGACTCTTTGATGTCCTAGCCCATTAAGATGTATGTTTTTGCTGCATGACTAATTCACAGAAATATTTAGAAATTTTTAGAATGAAAGGAAGAAAAAAGAGTGGGAGGCAAACTGTAAAAAATGAAATGAGAAAGAGAACATCTGGAGAGTGGGATATGGAGATGAGAAGGGTTTTCATTTTGGTCTTTATGCCCTTTGTACAGTTTATATTTATTCTTTAAAGAAGGAATCTGTTTTAGTTTTATAATTTAAAAGTTAAAAAAATCAATACTTAAAACTGGAAAATTTTTACAATGAATATGTAAATGGACAAAGAGCATGGCAGACAATTCATAAAACAAAATAAAAATAATTAATGAATATTTGAAAAATCATTCAACCCTACAAAAACACAATACGCAAAGATTCTCCCTCTTTCTTAGAGGGTCCATGTGCCTGAATTTCCAAGGAAGAGATGTTTGATATTTATTATACTGATCTTTATAGAAAACAATGTTTTTTCTTCTTCTGGTCCAGGATTATTACCCAATCTAGGAGATAGCAAGCTGCATCTAGCAGTTTTATTTCTTTTTTCTTTTTTTTAGACAGAGTTTTACTCTTGTTGCCCAGGCTGGAGTGCAATGGCCCTACCTCAGCTCACTGCAACCTCAGCCTCCTGGGTTAATGTGATTCTCCTGCCTCAGCCTCCTAAGTAGCTGGGATTACAGGCGCTGCCACCATGCCTGGATCATTTTTTGTATTTTTAGTAGAGGCGGGGTTTCACCATGTTGGCCAGGCTGGTCTCAAACTCCTGACCTCAGGTGATCCACACGCCTCAGCCTCCCGAACTGTTGGGATTACAGGCGTCAGCTTCTGCGCCCGACCCTTTTCTTTTTTTTTGAGACGGAGTCTCACTCTGTCACCTAGGCTGGAGAGCAGTGGCGCGATCTTGGCTCACTGCAACCTCTGCCTCCCAGGTTCAAGCGATTCTCCTGTCTCAGCCTCCCAAAGAGTGGGGATTACAGATGTGTGCTACCACGCCCAGCTAACTTTTCTATTTTTAGCAGAGACGGGGTTTCATCATGTTGGCCAGGCTGGTCTCGAACTCCTGACCTCAGGTGATCCACCCGCCATGGCATCCCAAAGTGCTGGGATTACAGGTGTGAGCTATCACGCCCAGCCAGTTCCTCATTCTTTCCTTGTCTTTTATGGCCTTGACAGTTTTGAAGAGTATAAGCCAGTTATTTTCTAGAACGTCAATTTGGATTCGTCTGATGTTTCCATGTCATTAGAGTCAAATCATGCACTTTTTGGCAGGAACACCACAGAAGTAATCCTGTGTCCTTCTCAGCAGATGATATCAGGAGGTACACACTGTTGATTTTTGGTGAGGTTAACTTCGGTCACTTGGTTAAGGAGGAAGTATCTTCCATGTTTCTCCACTGGAAAGATACTATTTTTTTCTTTGTAATTAATATGTATTTTTGGGGGATACGTTTGGAAACTACGTAAATATCCTGTTATTCAACAAACTTTTACCTACTTGTTTTAGCACAGATTGATGATTCTTGCCTGAACAAATTACCATGCTGGTTACCATATGGTGATTGTATGACTCTGTCATTCCAACCATTAAATATTAGTTGGCCTTCTACCATGAGGAAGGGCTTTCATTTTCCATTCATTCAAGACAGAGTCTCACTCTGTCACCCAGGCTGGAGTGCAGGGACAAAATCTCGGCTCACTGCAACCTCCGCTTCCCAGGTTCAAGCAATTCTCGTGCCTCAGCCTCCCAAGTAGCTGGGATTACAGGCATGTGTCACCATGCCTGGCTAATTTTTTTTTTTTTTTTTTTTAGTAGAGATGGAGGTTCACTATATTGGTCAGGCTGGTCTCATACTCCTGGCCTCAAGCGATCTGCCCATCTTGGCCTCCCAAAGTGCTGGGATTACAGGTGTGAGCCACTACTCCTGGCTTCCATTTATTTATTAATACCTGTTTAGATTCATGGTTTCCTGTTATTCAGTCGGTTATAATCTATTGTATCTCTGTTTATTTTGATGCTCGACTTATCTCACATTTGGTCAGTGGGAGCTTCTTCAAGATGGCTCTGATGTCCTCTCCACTAATCTCTATTATTCTTTGAGCGCTTCCTTGCTTTTTGGTACACAAAATATTCCAAGCTCACCTTATACTCTTTCCGTCCCAGCCCTGGCATCAGCCATTTCTCTATGCACTTCTGGCTCCTTTAGTGAAGAATATTTAGAAAACAAGCTCTAGGCATTAGTTGTGCTCATTGGTACCGGGTTTTGTTACTTCTAAGCCCTGTCAGTGGAGTTGACCAAAACTTAAAACTTCTACTCTTCAAAAGATATTGTTAAGAAAGTATAAAGACGGCTGGGCACGGTGGCTCAAGCCTGTAATCCCAGCGCTTTGGGAGGCCGAGGCGGGTGGATCACGAGGTCAGGAGATCGAGACCATCCTGGCTAACACGGTGAAACCCCGTCTCTACTAAAAATATAAAAAATTAGCCGGGCGCGGTGGTGGGCGCCTGTAGTCCCAGCTACTCGGGAGCCTGAGGCAGGAGAATGGCATGAACCCGGGAGGCGGAGCTTGCAGTGAGCTGAGATAGCACCACTGCAGTCCAGCCTGGGCAAAAGAGCAAGACTCTGTCTCAAAAAAAAAAAAAAAAAAAAGGCAAAGAAAGTATAAAGACAAGCCACAGATGGGGAGAAAACATTCGCAAAACAAAACCCAATAAAGAACTTGTATCTAGAATATAGTAAGAACTCTCACAATGCAATAATATGTAGACACAAAAACAAAATGAAAAATGACCGAAAGATTTGGATGGACATTTTACCAAAGAAGAGAGACAGATGGTTAGTAAGCACAGGAAATGATACTCGGCATCATCAGTCATCAGGAGAATGCAAACTGAAACCACACTGAGATACACTCCACATGCCACCTGGGCACCCAAGCCCTCCAACCCAGTGGTTCCCTAGTTGGCAAATAGATTAATGTTTAAAAAGACAAAACAAAACAAAAACCCCTAGGTGCTGAGAAGTATGTGGGATAACCGGAAACCTCATAAATTGCTGGTGAGAATGTAAAATAGTACTAATTTTGGAAAATGGTTTGAGAATTTCTTTTTCTTTTTTTTTTTTTTGAGACGGAGTTTCGCTCTTGTTGCCCAGGCTGGATTGCAATGGCGCAATCTCGGCTCACTGCAACCTGTGCCTCCTGGGTTCAAGCGATTCTCCTGCCTCAGCCTCCTGAGTAGCTGGGATTATAGGCATGCGCCACCACGCTCGGCTAATTTTGTATTTTTATTAGAGACAGGTTTTCTCCACGTTGATCAGGCTGGTCTCAAACTCCTGACCTCAGGTGATCCGCCCGCCTCGGCCTCCCAAAGTGCTGGGATTACAGGCGTGAGTTACTGTGCCCGGCCTGAGAATTTTTTTTTTTTTTTTTTTTTTGAGGCAGAGTCTTGCTCTGTTGCCCAGGCTGGAGTGCAGCGGCACAATCTCGGCTCACTGCAAGCTCCGCCTCCCAGGTTCACACTATTCTCCTGCCTCAGCCTCCCGGAGAATTTCTTAAAAAGGTAAACATACACTTACCATACTAGCAATTCCACTCTTAGGTGTTTACCCATGATAAATGAAAACATATGCCCCTGGCCTCTTCACGAATTCAAAACAACTTTACTCAAAATACCCCCAAACCTGTAATCCCAGCACTTTGGGAGGCCGAGGCAGGCAGATCACAAGGTCAGGAGATCCAGACCATCCTGGCTCACATGGTGAAACCCTGTCTCTACTAAAAATACAAAAAAATTAGCCAGGTGTGGTGGTGGGCGCCTGTAGTCCCAGCTACTTGGGAGGCTGAGGCAGGAGAATGGCGTGAACCTGGGAGACGGAGCTTGCAGTGAGCTGAGATGGCGCCACTGCACTCCAGCCTGGGTAAGAGTGCAAGACTCTGTCTCAAAAAAAAAAAAAAAAAAACCTCAAACTGGAACAACCCACTGTCCAAATGGATAAAGCAACTATGATATAATCCCAAACTGCTGATATACATAACAACATGGATAGACCTCCAAAGGAATATGCTAAGTGAAAGAAAACAGAGTGACCGGGCGCAGTGGCTCACACCTGTAATCTCAGCACTCTGGGAGGCCAAGGCAGGATGACCACTTGAGCCCAGGAGTTCGAGACCAGCCTGGGTAACATAGTGAGACCTTGTCTCTATAAAAAGATCAAAAAATTAGTCAAATGTGACACAGACGCCTATAGTCCTAGCTACTCAGGAGGCTGAAGTGGGAGGCTACAATGAGACAAGACTGCACCACAGCACTCCAGCCTGGGTGACAGAGTGAGACCCTGTCTCAAATAATAATAATAAAATAGATAAAAATAGGGCCGGGTGCAGTGCCTCACGCCTGTAATCTCAGCACTTTGGGAGGCAAGGTAGGCAGATCATGAGGTCAGGAGATAGAGACTCCATCCTGCCTAACTAACATGGTGAAACCCCGTCTCTACTAAAAATACAAAAAATTAGCTGGGCGTGGTGGCATGCACCTCTATAGTCCCAGCTACTCAGAAGGCTAAGACAGAAGAATTGCTTGAACCCAGGAGGCAGAGGTTGCAGTGAGCCAAGATTGTGCCATTGCACTCCAGCCTGGGAGACAGAGCAAGACTCCATCTCAAAAAAAAGAAAAATAATAATTAAAAATCAGTAAATTAAAATTAAAATTAAAAATAGAAAAAGATTTTCTCTTTGGGAGGCTGAGATGGGCGGCAAATCATTTGAGGTTGGAGTCCGAGACCAGCCGGCCAACACGATAAAACCCCATCTCTACTAAAAACACAAAAATGAGCCAGGTGTGGTGGCGTGTACTTGTGATCCCAGCTACTCAGGAGGCTGAGGCAGGAGAATCGCTTGAACCCAGGAGGCAGAGGTTGCAGTAAGCTAAGATCGCACCACTGCACTCCAGCCTGGGGAACAGAGTGAGACTCTGTTTCAAAAAATTAAAAAGAAACTAGATACATAAGGCTATATAATGTTTTGAATTTCGCAAATTTCCTTATGTATAATGTCTAATGTTTTCTACTGTGGTAAGGGAAAATAGTTTGAAATATTTCATCTTTTTAAATTGACTGAAAATCATTTTATGGTCTAACACATAACCTGTCCTGGAGAATGCTCCCTGTGCACTTGAGAAGTGTGTGTCTTCTGCTGCTGTTGGATGGAGCAATCTGCAGATGACTGTTAGGTCCTGTTGATTTAGAGTGTTATTCAAGTCTTCTGTTTCCTTCTTCATCTCTGCATAGTTGTTCTATCCATCACTGAAATGGGGTACTGAAGCCTTCAGCTATAATTGTTGAATTGTCGATTTC
This sequence comes from Pan troglodytes, assembly GCF_028858775.2. Lineage (NCBI taxonomy): Eukaryota > Metazoa > Chordata > Mammalia > Primates > Hominidae > Pan > Pan troglodytes. The sequence continues at coordinate 129,130,887 of NC_072408.2, forward strand.
TCTTTTTAATTCTGTCAGTTTTTGCTTCATGTATTTCAGGACTCTGTTATTAGGTACATCTGTGTTTAAAATTGTTATATCTTCCTGATGGATTGACATTTTTTCGTTGTTCTCTGTCTCTAGTAACAATTTTTGCCTTAAAATCCATATTGTCTGATAGTAGTATAGTTTCTCCAGCTTGCTTTTGGTTACTGTTTGCATGGTATGTCTTGTTCCATCCTTTTACTTTCAACCTATTTGTGGCTTTGAATATAAATTGCATCTCTTATAGAGAGCATATAGTTAGATCATGTTATTTTAAAAATCCATTCTGCTAGTCTATGCCATTTATTCAGAGTGTTCAATCCATTTATATTTACTGTGTTTATGAATAAGGTTACATACTGTTTTGATTCCATGTATGTGACCTACTAAAAAAGGTAAAACTATTGGATCAGAAGAGTTTTCAGGGAGTGAGAATGAACTGACTATAAAGGAGGATAAGAGAACCTTTTGGGGTGAAGGAAATCTTGATTGTGGGGTCAGTTTTATGACCGTATATATTTGTCAAAATTCACCAAACTATACACCTATGAAGGGTAAATTTTATTTGATGTAAATTAGACCTCAATAAACATGACTTTGAGAAAAAGAAAGCAAGTTGGAGTAATATGTACAATATGGCTTTTGTAGAAAACAAAAACAATGTATGCATATATGCATTTGCATATGCTGGTATATACACGAGGAACACCAACGAAAAATATACCATTTATAATGTAGCTTCAATGAAATGGCAATGAAGAGGAGTAATAACTTTTAAATTACACATATGTGTATTGTTTCATATTACAAATGTATTATATTTCTAATTTAAAAATAACATTACAATTTAAAATAAATAATTCTTATTTCTTTGGAAATAAAAAAATTATAGATGAAATGACAGGGTATCTAGGATTTAGGATTTGCTTCAAAACACTCAGGGTAGAGCTGAGTGTGGTGGCTCATGCCTGTAGTCCCAGCTACTCAGGAAGCTGAGGCAGGAGGATTGCTTGAGCCTTATAGCTGGAGGTTTCAGTAAGCTATGATCATGCCACTGCACACTAGCCTGGGTGACAAAGTGAGACTACCTCAAAAAAAAAAAAAGAAAACACATGCAGGGCAAACAAGGTAGAGAGGATGAATGGGAGTACAGCGGAGACGAGTGGCCAAGAGTTAATTGCTAATGAAATTTTATACACAGAGATTCATTGTACTGCTCACTCTGCTTCTGTGTATGCTTGAAACTTTTCATAATAAAAGGTTAAAAAAGAACATGGATATGTAAAGGGGAAAAAAGGGAGAGTTAAAGAAAACTATTTCAGAGAACAATGTTACAGTGAAAGTGATACACAAATAATCATAGTTCGGGGAACACTGGACTGGAAAATCTCCAAGAGCTCATGTATGCATAACCCTATTTTGTAAATAAACATGGTGGGTACTTGGTTTTATGTCTGTCAGCTACGCTAAGAAAAATAGTAGCTCGGGTGAAATGAAGGACATTAGAAGTCCATAGTCATGACATACACAACTTCTGCTTTGTAGGCTCAGTAAAACCACTTGAACAAAAAATCTCCAGAGAGGAGAAGCGCCTCTCTGTTTATTGTGATCGCCCCTATTTTTGGAACACAGGCACACAGTAGGCACTCAATAACCACGCACTGTGTGAACAAATGTGTCATAGTCAGTATGCTGGTGCTCTCAATGGGTATGAGTTAGTAGTGGTACTCAGAAGCCAGGATTCTCACAGAATGAAGAACTTTCTGCTCAACTGAGGTGTTCACATTTGGGCTATTTTAGTCTCTTCTCAAACCAAGCAAGTGTTCTGAGGTCCAAAATAGCAGCTCTACCTTGACAGCACAAAACCCATTCCCTGTGTCTGAGAAATTCTAGTCTCGCCTCCCACACACTGACTTCTGCTCCTGGAAGTGGAGAAGGTAATGGGAAAAAACGGAAAAGGAAGCCTCAGTCATTTTTGCATGGCAAAGCCCTTTCAGAGAAGAAGGGAGTGGGGCAGACACAGTGATCGGCTGCACAGATCCCCCTTTTCTAGGCGAGCCGTGTTGCCCAGCTTCTGGGACAGCTTAGCTGGTGGCCCCATCAGGGATCACCACAACTACGGAGCCACTTCCGGCAGGGTCATGTCGTCCTCCCAGCATGGATCACATCCAGTGACTGATCCATGTGGGATTACCGAAAGACTGGCCATCTCCGTCCAGTTTGGGACGAATCTGCATGGCCACTCCAGCTCCAGAGCTCCCCACGGCATTGGTCAAGGCTGTTGCTGGGCCTGCATCATGGCTCAGTTTCTCCCACTGCCTGATCCTGTTTCTTTCTCCTCCTTTCCATCGGAGCTGCCCCGAGAGCATACTTCGGTAAGTATCATCACACTAAACTCTCTCTTGGCCTGTTTCCCAGGGAACTCAACCTGCAGCAGTACGCATTATGCTACCAACTAAAGTTCTGTATTATGCAGGAAAGACCACATGCCTTAGGACTGGTTTAAGTTGATATGAATATGTACATGAATTATGTAAGAATATTTACATCTTCACACTGGGCATGGCGGCTCAAGCCTGTAATTGCAGCACTTTGGGAGGCCGAGGCGGGTGGATCACCTGAGGTCGAGTTCAAACGTGGCCAACGTGGCCAAACTCCGTCTCCACTAAAAATAAAAAAAAATTAGCTGGGCGTGGTGGTGGGCGTCTGTAGTCCCAGCTACTAGGGAGGCTGAGGCAGAAGAATTGCTTGAACCCAGGAGGCAGAGGTTGCTGAGATTATGCCATCGCACTCCAGCCTGGGTGACAGAGCAGCACTCTGTCTCAAAAAAAACAACAACAACAAAAAAAAACAAAGAATATTTACATCTTCAAATACATTCACATCGTCCTTTATCAAAGAATGATATTGGGGCTGGGCGGTGGCAGATGCCTGTCTGTAATCCCAGCACTTTGGGAGGATGAGCCAGGTGGATCACTTGAAGTCAGGAGTTCAAGACCAGCCCGGTCAACATAGCAAAACCCTGTCTCTACTAAAAATACAAAAATTAGCTGTGTGTGGTGGTGCACACCAGTAGTCTCAGCTACCGGGGAGGCTGAGGGAGGAGAATCGCGTGAACCCAGGAGGCGGAGGTTGCAATGGGCTGAGATCGCACCACTGCACTCCAGCCTGGCAACAGGGTGAGACTCCGTCTCAAAAAGAAAAAGATGATATCAATGGTGTGGCTACAGGGTGGGGGTATCGTGACTGCCTGAAGCCAATACATACAAGTAGTTCTTCACAGAGAGTGCACGTGTCACCTTAATCTTTACTTTTTACTCCTGGGTGCTGAAAAGACAACAGCTACTCTTCCCTTAATACTGCTTGTATCTTTAGTGCAGCCGAAGTGCATCTTCTGTTCAGATGTAAACACCCTTAACTATGCAGAGGCAGAGTGGAAAAGACTTCTACACCCTTTGGCCTAGACTCTGGCAGTCATTTCCAGGATGGATAACTTCTCTGTGCCAGGCAATGGCTTTCTACAAAACCCCTCAAAAGCCAGAGAGGTTAAGAGGATTCTAGAGAAGTCTAGAGGAAGGTCTCAAACAAGAAACTTAACAGATATGAAAGAGAATATACAGGCTGTAAAAAGACTTTCAGGAACTGCTCATACCCCTTGGACCATTTCCTAAACGTAATAATGCTTGAATGCACATGATTGCGCCAAAGGATGATTCCCACAGAACCTAAACAAATCAGACGTTTGGCTTTAGTGATTCCCTAAGTTGCAGATATAATTTTTTTTAAATAATTACTTTATTATTGTTGTTAAAATGATACATGCTGTTTTTGTTTTTAAAGAATAAATTCAGCAAAAAAAAAAAAAAAAAAAAAAAAAGACGCCGGGCGCGGTGGCTCACGCCTGTAATCCCAGCACTTTGGGAGGCCAAGGCGAGAGGATCATGAGGTCAGGAGATCGAGACCATCCTGGCTAGCACGGTGAAACCCCGTCTCTACTAAAAATACAAAAAATTAGCCGGGCATGGTGGCAGGTGCCTGTAGTCCCAGCTACTCGAGAAGCTGAGGCAGGAGAATGGCGTGAACCCGGGAGGCGGAGCTTGCAGTGAGCTGAGATCGTGCCACTGCACTCCAGCCTGGGCGACAGAGCAAGACTCTGTCTCAAAAAAAAAAAAGAAGGAAACATATTTCCCCAATTCTTCCACTTAGAAATAACCACAACTAGGCTGGGTGTGATAGCTCATGCCTGTAATCCCAGCACTTTGGGAGGCTAAGGCCAGAGGATCGCTTGAGTCCAAGAGTTTGAGATCAGCCTGGGCATCATAGCGAGACCCTTCTCTACCAAAAACAAACAAACCAACCTGAAAAATTAGCCAGGCATAGTGGTATGTGCCTGTGGTCCCAACTACCTGGGAGGCTGAGGTGGAAGGATGGCTTGAGCCAGGGCAGTAGAGACTGCAGTGAGCTGTGATTATGTCACTGTACTTCAGCCTGGGTGGCAGAGAAAGACATCATCGAAAATAAAAGAAAAAAAAGACCATAACATTAGCTGAATGACATGCCAGACATCTCCATATATATACACAATGAGAAGGACAGAGAGGGGGAAAAAAACAAATTTAATTTTACTTTAACAGGAGAGAGAATAAATCGAAGTAAACAAAATAAATTGGTTGAGAGCAAAAAAATGTTATTTACCACAAGATATATGTGATTCTAAGACATCCCAATAGGTTCATACATTTGTTTTGTAAAATTTAAGTAAAATATGTTCTTAAAATGTAAGAGGTTTATTTCATTTTCTTAGGTATAAATTAATTCTTTTTTTGTTTTGAGACAGGGTCTCGCTCTGTCACCCAGGCTGGAGCGCAGTGGCGTGATCTCAGCTCACTGCAACCTCCGCCTCCTGGGTTCAAGTGATTTTCCTGCCTCAGCCTCCTGAGTAGCCGCCCATATTGAACATCTCTGTGATATAAAAGATGAAGAAGTTTGTACACTTCCACTTTCTTTCAGTCCTACCCCTCAAATTTTGTTAGTCACATTCTCTCTATATTTTTTTCTACTTTTTTTCCTTTTTCTTTTTACCTTGCAAATGTTTTACACTTGCATTCACCAAATGATCAAAATTAACATCACCAATAATGGGACAAAGGAACATCACATGCCTCCTGGCAGGACACAGTATCACTTATATAGTCTTCCTACTAAAAATGCATAACCTGAATATCATCAGGAAGAAGCATCAGACAAACTCAAAATAAGAGAGTTTATGCAGCTTAACTAACTGGCCCTGTTCTCATAAAAAATGTCAATGTCATGAAAGACAAAAACAGAGGAATCGTTCCAGATTAAAGATGACTAAAGAGACACGACAACTCAGTGAAAAGAATGTATGATCTTGGACTGAATCCTGAATTAAAAAAACAATGCTGTAAAGGACGTTACTGGGACAACTGCCTGAACAGGAATAGGGTCTGTACGTTAGGTAATACTGTTGTATCGAGGTTAAACTCCCTGAATTTCATGACTGCACTGTTTATATAAAAATAGTAGAATATATGAGCATTATTTGTTCTATTCTTACAACTTTTCACAAAGTTTGAAACAATTTCCAAATGAAATATTAAAAACTTAGTCTGGGTCGGGCGCGGCGGCTCATGCCTATAATCCCAGTACTTTGGGAGGCCGAGGCGAGTCCTGACCTTCAGGAGGTCAGGATTTTGAGACAAGCCTGGCCAATATGGCGAAACCCCATCTCTACTAAAAATACAAAAATTAGCTGGGCGTGGTAGCGCGTGCCTATATTTCCAGGTACTCAGGAGGCTGAGGCAGGAGAATCACTTGAACCCGGGAGGCGGAGGTTGCAGTGAGCCGAGACTGCAGCACTGCACTCCAGCCTGGGCGACAGAATCAGACTCTGTCTCAAAATAACAAAGAACCCCACAACATTAGTATGTGCCCATAAACCCCACAGCTGTGTGCTTAGCTCTCTGTTTACTTGGATTTAACGCTCATGACCAGTCCTTGTGTCCGCTTCTCTTCTGCTAAGGCCTTTATTTTGATTCATGTCTTGCTTGGCTCAAATTTATCATCAAGTGGCTCCTTTTCAGAAGGACTCACAAACACCACAGCTTCTAAGTCCTTTCATGTTTGGAAACATGTGCCTGCTGTCTCACCTGAATAGTCATTGTCTGGAGACGATGCTCTTGGCCATATTTCCTGTCCCTCAGAACAGTGGATGTGGTGCAGCAGAGTTTTTTTGCATTGAATGTATCTGCAGTTGGGTTGTTTTTTTTGTTTTTATAAGAAATTTGATTTTTCCGCCTGGGCACTTAGAATTATTATTTTTTATTATTATTATTTTTTTGAGACAGTTTCACTCTTGTTGCCCAGGCTGAAGTGTAATGGCGCTATCTCAGCTCACCGCAACCTCTGCCTCCTGGGTTCAGGCGATTCTTCTGCCTCAGCCTCCCAAGTAGCAGGGATTACAGGCATGCGCCACCATGCCTGGCTATTTTTTTTTTTTTTTTAGTAGAGATGGAGTTTCTCCATGTTGGTGAGGCTGGTCTTGAACTCCTGACCTCAGGTGATTTGCCTGCCTCGGCCTCCCAGTGCTGGGATTACAGGCATGAACCACCATGCCCACCAGAGAATTATTTCTGTATTGTTGAATTTCAGTAATCACCAGGGTATTTTTTTGGGGGTGTCTATTATTTTGGACCAATTTTTCCCAATGGGTCCCCCTACTGGGTTTCCATACAACCCACTCTCTTTTCTGTTTGCAGATTCAGTTCTTCCTTTACTTGGGGAAATTTCCTTATCGCGTCTCCTAATACTTACACACACGCACACACACATATATTTGAGACAGAATCTTGCTCTGTCCCCCAGGCTGGTATGCAGTGGTGTGGTCTCGGCTCACTGCAACCTCCACCTCCTGGGTTCAAGCTATTCTCCCGTGTCAGTATCCAAGTAGCTGGGATTACAGGCAGGCACCACCACGCCTGGCTAATTTTTGTATTTTTAGTAGAGACAGGGTTTTGCCATGTTAGCCAGGCTGGTTTCAAACTCCTGACCTCAAGTGATCTGCCCACCTCGGCCTCACACAGTCCTAGAATTACAGGCTTGAGCCACCGTGCCCAGCCTAAATATAGATACATTTTTGAGACAGGGTCTTGCTATGTTGCCCAGGCTGGTCTTGAACTCCTAAGCTCAAACAGTCTCCTGGCTTGGCCTCCCAAATTGCTGGGATTACAGGCATGAGCCACTGCATCTGGCCCTTTCCTTTATATTTTAAGGAATGCTTATAAGGCTGCTTCCTGTTTATGATTTATTTAGTAGTCTTGATCTGGTGTGGTTTGGTCTTCAATTTGTTTCCTTAATTCTTCAATCTCCCTGTTAAACTTGTGTCATTTTATCATCTTCTCTTTGAACAGTTGTTTTGTTTTATTCAAATAACTTGAGTTTTACATAACACAAAGCACTATTTTCCCTGGGTAACAGCTTCTCTTGGCCTGAATTCCTGTCTCTCTCTGGCTCTTGATGTTCCGTTCTTTCTCTTTTCCCTCTTAGGGTGCAGAATGTGTACACTTCATCTTATTCTGGATGGCTCTACCTAGACCTTCCCTTGGCTCACATATACCGTGAGTTTCCCCCAACAACCTTCCTACCTTATCTGAGGCCTTTATCTTTAACCCCACGTTACAGCTAAAAGTTAAGCACTGTAATTGACACATTTCTGTAGCCAGAGGTTTCTGGATAGAGTCAAGGTTGGGATAGTTGAGGCTACACATAGACTCCGTTGCTGATCTCTTTCCTGAGATTTTTCTTCAGTGTTCTATGCACATCACTCACTCTACCTGAACACAGGTAATCCCATTCCCACAGGAGAACATCCTCAGCCTTGGGGCACGCATCCCCAGTCAGCTCTTTCCACAGTGCTCCTACTGCTTCTGCTACCTTCCCTTCCTAGAGACTGGAACCCAGCCTCTCCTGTGATTGGAGGTGGTTATGTGATACGATCATAGAAATGTGAACTTTCTTCCCCAAATTAGAAGACAGAGCCATGTGAGAAGCCCTTTGCATTTCCCTGCCTTGTCCTCCCCCTGCTTCCATCCAGAAAGCTCTGCGATGCTTGAGGTACAATAGCTAACCGGGGATCAGACGGACAAGAACTACACGCCTAGCAGAGCAGCAAGCAGGAAGGAAGGGCCAGCTCCGTCCAGACGTTCCTGAGGGGGTACCCGCCCGGACTGCCTACTGCGGACTTATTATCACTTGAGAAAAATACCCACAGTACCCTGTGCCTGTCAGCTGCAGTTTGTTGGCTGGACTAGCTACAGAAAATGACCACTGGCAGTTTTTCCCACCGTTGGTAAAATCCTGCGGTGGTGCAAAAGGGCATTGAGCCTCAGAAATTTTTCCTTTACTTTTCCCAGGCTGTCTACTCACCTCTTCAGTCTAATTTTTTCCAAACTAGACTGGGCACAGGGATGGAGAGAATTCAAGTACAAATTCTCAGGATTTTGCTGTTCACCGTCCTTTCCACTTACCACTGGGGACAAAGTGTCAGAGTCAAACCACAATTTTGTTTCCTTTCTTGGTTGCCAATTTACTTTTTATTTTTTGAGACGGAGTCTTGCTCTGTCGCCCAGGCTGGAGTCCAGTGGTACGATCTCGACTAACTGCAACCTCTGCCTCCCGGGTTCAAGTGATTCTCCTGCCTCAGTCTCCCGAGTAGCCAGAATTACAGGCATGCACCACCATGCCCGGCTAATTTTTGTATTTTTTATTAGAGATGGGGTTTCACCATGTTTCTCAGCTAGTCTCGAACTCCTGACCTCAGGTGATCTGTCTGCCTCAGCCTCCTAAAGGGCTGGGATTACAGGCGTGAGCCTCCACGTCCAACCTTGGGTGCCAATTTAAAAGTTTATAGCATGAAGTTGACTGGCTTTGTTGGCTTCTGCTGGACACATTTTTTAATACAGAAAAACTGTGTTCATAGCATTGGGTACTGAAGGGAGACAGAGTCTGTGATCCAGCTTCGATCAGCCCTAGTTGCCCAGAAGTCCCCTGAGCCCAGATTAAAATTATGATGGCTGATAACCACCATTTTTCCAAACTAATACACAATAAGCTAAAAATAGCTTTCCCTTTCTAAGCATTCATGTCTGGGAATTCAGGCTCATTTAAATGGCAGGTGACTATTCATGATCAATTTAGATGCTAACCCCAATTTTTTTGTATAATACATCTGCTATAACCTCTGTCAGGAAAAACTGTTCATGAAATACAGTTATTGAGTCATTTAATCCCTGTCCGGTTTCCATAAGCAAACTGTAACCTCATTCTACAAATAGCCAGGGGGAGAATCAGCTCTGTTCCCATAGTGATAGCTCACTGTATTTGCTATCTTTACAAGGTGGAACACGTGTGAGGTTTGGAAATGATAAATCAGACATATCAAAAGTGACTACCTAAGGTGACTATTTCTATAGAAGAATCAACATTATTTTTAGAATTCCCTATGAAAAGAAAATAGGGGTAGACTATACCTATAGTCCCAGCTACTGGGGAGCCTGAGGCTGAAGGATCCCTTGAGCCCAGGAGGTTGAGGCTGCAGTGAGCTATGATAGTGCCACTGCTCTCCAGCCCAGGCGACAAAGTGAGACTCTGTCTCTTAAAAAAGAAACGAATGCTCTGTATAGTTTCCATTAATCTTAAACTATATGACCTTGCCTGAATTTACACTGTATGCTTCTACCAGCCACACAAAGAGCAAATGCCCCACTAAGTTGGTGATCAGGTTTTTGGCCACCACAACTCTGCAACAAAAGCTACTGCGATGGTTAATACTGAGTGTCAACTCGATTGGATTGAGGATGCAAAGTACTGATCCTGGGTATGTCTGTGAGGGTGTTGCTAAAGGAAATTTCACATCTGAGTCAGTGGGCTGAGAAAGGCTGCCCACCTTTCATCTAGGTGGGCACAACGTAATCAGCTGCCAGCTTGACCAGAATAAAAAGCAGTCAGATGGCTGAGCGCAGTGGCTCATGCCTGTAATCCCAGCACTTTGGGAGGCTGAGGTGGGCGGATTGCCTAAGCTCAGGAGTTCGAGATCACCCTGGGCAACATGATGAAACCCAGTCTCTACTAAAATACAATAAATTAGCCAGGCCTGGTGGCACGCACCTGTAGTCCCAGCTACTAGGAAGGCTGAGGCATGAGAATCACTTAAGCCCAGGAGGCCAAGTGATCGAGCCACTGCACTCCAGCTTGGACTACAGAGTGAGACTCCATCTAAAAAAAAAAAAAAGCAAGCAGAAGAACGTGAAAAGACTAGACTGGCTTAGCCTCCCAGCCTACATTTTTCTCCCATGCTGGAAGCTTCCTGCCCTAGAACATCGGACTTCAAGTTCTTCAGCTTTGGGACTCGAACTGGCTTCCTTGGTCCTCAGCTTGCAGATGGCCTCGTGTGGGACCTTGTGATTGTGTGAGTTAACAGTCCTTAATAAACTCCCCTTGATATCTATCTATCCTACTAGTTCTGTCCCTCTAGAGAACCCCGACTAATTCAGCTATGAAGCTGGAAGTAAGGTGAATCATCTAAAAAATGGAAAGAGCAGTCACAAAGTCCTCTGTCTTCTTCTGTAAAACAGAAACTGGGGCCCTGGCTAAAAACAAGATACTCACCAAACACCCATGCATTCATTCAAACCTACACGTCGTGCTCTATGATTCCTACTTTCTCACTGTCTGTGGGAGAAGCAGAAGCACACGATCCTGACCAAAATGCTGGGTTCTAAGGTCAGGGCACTGCAGAGCCCGCACCTGACCACAGAGGGGCAGCAGCTCGCTCTGCTTAAGATCAGAGGCCATGACCTTTAACATGGGCCTTTAACAATGAGGACATGATCACCAAGTGGGAAAGGAGACAAGAAAAGATGCAAAAGCAGACCTGTGAATGGCAAGATTCTGGGATGCACTGGGTTTTCTAAGCAAAATAAATATTTGAGGCAGAAAAAAAAAGTACCAGTAGGGTTCAGAAGCCATTTTTAGAGCAATGTTTGACCCCACCTACCCCATTTCTAGCCCACAGCTTTTTAAAATCTTGAACAATAATCATGAAGTAAGCAGAAAAAAGTTTTATTCTCAGAATAGAACAGCAGCTGGACAAACAGGCTTTCAAACACAATTTCAAATCTCAGCTCCTCCACTGCCTATCTGTGTATCCTTGGTAAGTTCACTTTTTTTTTTTTTTTGAGACAGAGTCTCGCTCTGTCGCCCAGGCTGGAGTGCAGTGGCACGATCTCGGCTCACTGTAACCTCCACCTCCCAGGTTCAAGCAATTCTCTCCCTCAGTATCCCGAGTAGCTGGGATTACAGGCGCCCGCCACCATGCCTGGTTAATTTTTGTATTTTTAGTAGAGATGGGGTTTCACCATCTTGGCCAGGCCGGTCTCGAACTCCTGACCTCGTGATCCACCCGCCTCGGCCTCCCAAAATGCTGAGATTACAGGTGTGAGTCACTGTGCCCAGCCATTAGTTCACTTTTGAGCCTGTTTCCTGTCTAAAAATAATCCTACTATCTCTGAGGTAGGTTGTGATGATTCCATGAAATAATGGTAAAGCAATCAGCTCAGTTCAACAAATTATGGTGCTTCTAAATAAAGGAATCAGGAGAGAACCTAGGTCGTGGGTCAGTATTTACCTTTCCCAAGTCAATCTAGTCTCCACTGTCTCGATTTTAGAATGAAAAAGCAAATTTTTCTGTAGTACTACAACTAAAATTATTTTTTTAAAATAGCATTTCTGCCAAATACTGTAGCTCTGTAATACATTTCTAACACAGCTGATCAATAGTCTGACTTAACTGGAGAAAGCAACTAAGTGAAATTTTATAGAATTCTTGGAGATGATACAATAAAAGAGTAACAGAGCCCGATGAATTAATCGGTCTTCATTAAACTAAGGTGGCTTCTAAGTTACTTTAAATGGGTGGCTCACTCCACTCTTTTGAAATATATATACCATGGAAAGAATGGTCTATAATCTTTCTTGGTAATCAATGTTTTTCACAATCTCCATCATGAAAGCCTATCACATTTTAATTCACACACACATTATTTCTCCTTCTGAGTTACATACAGAAAACTACCAGTGGCTTAAGAATCCACCCATTCTTTAAAAGTAAGTCACTTCTTAGCCATTCCTGTAGGCATTACTTTCTAACACTCTGCAAAGCGCCTGATTTTTACATTTTTTAATCACAAAACCTTTTCAGTAGGAAGCTAATTGAAATCTCTACTGCAAAAGAGAACAGAGCTGCTAGGATGGAGAGGAGCCCAAGTCAGGCAAAGAAACTGTGGGAAATTCTAAACAAGGAAGCATGATGTCTCCTGAATCCCTTCTGGTTCTGAGTGACAGAGACAAGAACTGTAATCATCAGTCCAGTTAAGGTCACAGCATAAGTCAAGAGGATGATCTCTGTAAGTTCCTCCTATTTATGGAACCCACTCTCTCTACCAGAGATGTTCAATGAAATGACAGGAGATGGCAATAGACTCAGCACTTAGCCAAAGTCCTTCTCTTCCAAGTCCCTGTGGACACACTGATGCTGGAGATGCCAAATGCTGTAGGTGTTTTAGCTTGTGCCAGGAAGAAAGAACCCCTGCTGGTCAATGGGCTTCCATTCTTCATGACCTCCAGTTTCTCACAAACTCATCAAAGGAGAGTGCAGTGACCCTAGTTAAGTCAACACACTGATACTCTCCTTGGCCCCCATCAGAAGATGACATCTCTTGACACTAGTCGCCAAATGATGCTGAACAAATTACTATCATCTTTGTGCTTCCGTTTCCCCTTTTACAAATGGGGATAATAATAGTGCTATTGCTTAGAATTATGGCAAGGACTGCGATGATAGCTAGCACTTATTTGTGCCTGTCACATAGCAAGAGCCCATAAATGTTAGCTACTATCACCAACAGCATCATCATCATCTTGGAGTCTGAAGAGATGTGGCATTTCTTCCACAAAATAAGAAAATTGTGGAGAGCAACAGTGAAGATTTTAAAGTCTAAAGTTAACTCTCCAAAAAGTGCTTTCACCACAAATTGCACCATGTCAATGGGTACTCAGTACAACTACCCCAAACTAATCCATCCCAAGTAAGAATTAATGTTTGCAACACACAACGGGAAAAAAAAATTTTTCCCCTTGGAGTACAAAACAAGAATGAATGACTACACAGCAAAAGTCTCTTAAAAATGTAATTTTAAGCTGCTGCTCTGAAGTCAGATGTGACTCACAATTCAGCACTTTGATTCAACTGTTAGAGAAGAATGAAAGGCAGAATATAGCTTCCTTTAAAATCAGTTTTGTTGCCATGTTTAATCAACTTCTATAAGAAACCTTTGTAATTTAAATATAGAAGTAAATAGGTTGTGGTTTGCTTATAGTTCATGCCAGTTGTAACATATATTCTATATTTACCAATGCACACAAGTGTACATGTATGCACAGTTTCATTAGAAAAGGCTTAAGCATGTTTTTTAATTTAAACAAAAGCAGAGTTCTATTTAAAATCAGCTGCCAACACTTACACCAAATCTATATTCTTGGAATCTGTTTCTTCAAAATCAATTTTGATGAAAGTGAAAAAAATCTTAAGAGAAAAATAATTTTGTAATCCAAGTAGTAGTAGGATGAAGATACTGTCCCCTTCCATTTAAATGTTGAGCTACAAGATTGTCTAATAAAGATAGTATTTTCTACTTGCTTGCAAGTTCCAGTGTTCTGTGTGTTTTTTAAAGGACCTGTCAAATCTCTCCTACCCTAAATCCTACAGCAGCATGTTTGAAAACAAGGAGACACATAGCACAGGTAACTTGGAATTCCGTTTGGAATGACCCCACCACACTGAGCAGACCTCCGAGTGGCCTCTGAGCATGCTGCCAACAGCAGCAGCACCCAGCATGGCACAGCTGGAACCCCTCGCCAAAGGACACTGACCTTTTGATGACTTGTGACTTCGTCCCTGCTTCTCCCCAGCTCCTCAGCAAGTTTAACGTTCTCTTCTTGCAACGCTGAAAGCTGCTGGGACTTCTGAGCTGCTGCCTGCTTTAGGGTTTCTCTGCAAGGACAGTGAGTGCAGGGTTACCATAGAAACAAGACAGGCAAGGAAACTGTGGGAGACAACCAGCTTCACAGCACTGAAGAAAATATATCTGGGTCACGTGCCTGATAGGATCTATAATAACAGCAGACAGTATTATCTACATGCAGAAGGGGTTAAATAGCCATAACCTCCCAAAAGGAGGACTGCCACCCACAATTATTACATTTTTCAGAACCTAATAAACCCTATGCCCACCCTCCCACCACCCAAACTTACCCCATAAAAAAGGAATTTTGCTATAAAATAAATGACAAATGAGATGGTCAGTACAGCCCTCCTGTCTTTAGGAATATTTCCATTAGATGATTTTACTAAAACCCACTTCGTTGATAAAGTGATTTAATTTGCTGCCAAGGCACTCTGTTCTAACTGCACAGATCTATAATTTGTTTTTTTCTGGAAGAAATAAAAATCCAACGGTCCCATTTACCAGTATCTGTCAGAGTCAAGTGCTGATGTAAATCTGAGTATATTTTTAGGACAACTAGAGGCGGAATGCCCCAAGGAAATATAGTTTCCTAATTACATAACAGGTGTTTTATTTTATAGTAGTCTTTCCACAATGCTAATTTATAATTGAAAGAAGCAAATAAAAATATAATAGAGACTGCTAACTTATACCATGAATATCAGCATAGAAAAAATGAACAGGATAGGTATATTTATTAAACATCTTCTTGTTCTTAAAATAATCCAAAACATACATCCTAAACATTATCCTTTATACATGAATATGCACAATATTTGATCACTAAATCCTAGTTTTATGCTATAGAGGGTTTTGATGGAATTGTGAATTTTAAGTACATCTGTGTTGGTTAAACTCCATTTAGCAAGCTGTCATACATGGCTGAATTCTGAATCAAGTCATCTGGGTATGAATCCATCTGCTGATGCATGAACGCATCTATTTTTAACTTCAATTGTCTAATGGGTGGCAGTTCTCGGCACATTAGATTTTCTCAATTTTTAATTCTCCATCCACCTATAATATGCACACTGGGATGACCTCAGGAAGACTTAGGGAAATAAATCCACACAAAAATTCTCTTAGCACACTAAATTAGGCTTTTTACAGAGATGTTTATTTAGCAATTGAAGATAAACTGAGAAGGAATTTTAGCCTCAGCTAGTCACTCACAAAAGAGACGCATATATATGAATCTCTCTCTATATATGTATATATGTATATACATGCACATACACACATATCACAGTGAAAGTTCATCTGTCCAAAGTCCATCAATCTTTGACAAATCAAATTTCCTTATGGTAAAATTACCATAAGCTAAACATATTTCCCAGGTGGTCACTGCCTTCATGAGTGGCTACATGGTGTCTACATGTGTGTGGCCTGTCAAAGTGCTACGCTTATACTCCTGTTCCTTCTCTCTCAAGCCCACAGGAAGGAAAATAAAAACGACACATCAAGGAAGTAATCTAAAAGTGGCCAAAGTATCCTAAACCATTGACCTATAAAAACAAAATTATTATTATTATTATTATTTTTTTTTTTTTTTGAGACAGAGTCTCGCTCTGTCGCCCAGGCTGGAGTGCAGTGGCACGAACTCGGCTCACTGCAAGCTCCACCTCCCAGGTTCACGCCATTCTCCTGCCTCAGCCTCCTGAGTAACTGGGACTACAGGTGCCCACCACCGCGCCCAGCCAATTTTTGTATTTTTAGTAGAGACGGGGTTTCATCATGTTGGCCAGGATGGTCTGGATCTCTTGACCTCGTGATCTGCCCACCTCGGCCTCCCAAAGTGCTGGGATTATAGGCATGAGCCACCGCGGCCGGCCACAATTATTGTTTTAAAATTTACAAAATGCTTCCATGTCCATTTTCTCATTTAATCCTCAAAGCCCAAGGAGGCTCATGTCATTTATGTTTTAATGAGAAGACTGAAGCTCCGGGAAGTAAACAGATTTGCCCCAAATCATAAAGCCAGTAAGCAGCAAAACCACAAGAACAGGAGCTACAGCTGGCAGATGACTTCAGTCGTGATTCAGATATAGAGCACTTTGTTTTTTCTTTAGTGGGTAGTGGGTGAATCCATTTCATAGAGGAAAGAGGCTCCAATAACCCAAATTCTGGAAATACTCAAGGAATGATTTTCAAAATAGCTACGAAAATATTTCTAATGGTTTTTAAAGAAGCTACTTTTCTTTCTACATGACAAGATACCTTGACACAGAAGAGACTAGGTTTAAAACTAAAGACAAACATTGTTAATATTGTAAACATTTTACTTATGAATCCATCATAAATCTATTATCATGCTAAATGTATTGTACATTTACTACTGTGCCAGGTTAGTAAAGACAAAAATTAGATTACTTATACCCTTTTCCCCCTAAGATCCAAAATTATACACCACAAGAAACTGTTTCATTGTTATCTACAACTGAAAATAGGAGCTGGCTAACCGAAATCAAGCAAGAGCTTTCCTAAAAGCAGCCTTGTAAGTGGCACACAGGAAAAGAACATTCAGTTACAAGTGCTGGTTTCCAGGGGCAAGGGCAATATTCTAGAGGGAGGGGTTCCTATTAGAACCCTTGTGGTGGCTGAGCGTAGTGGCTCAAGCCTGTAATCCCAGCACTTTGGGAGGCTGAGGCAGGCGGATCACTTGAGGCCAGGAGTTCGAGACCAGCCTGGCCAACATGGCAAAACCCCATCTCTACTAAAAATACAAAAATTAGTTGGGCGTGGTGGTGCATGTCTGTGATCCCAGCTACTTGGGAGGCTGGGGTGGCATGATGAATTAAACCCGGGAGGTGGAGGCTGCAGTGAGCTGAGACTGCTGCCACTGTACTCTAGCTAGGGCAACAGAGTGACACCCTGTCTCAAAAAAATAAGAAACCCTGTGTCTTTATTGGTGCCCCTTTTTCTCCAGGAACCACAGTCCTATTAGGTGAAGAGAAACACCAAAAAAGCTCCAGAGGACACGCAAAACCCCATACACGTTAAACCACGGAAGAAGTAAGCAGCTGCTCATTCTCCAGCTTTGAGCTCTGAGGAATAAGACTAAGGAATAGCAAAGTGACTGTTTGTTTTGAGAAGCACTGTTCCCATTACACAGTCCTCTTACCGCAGAAGGCCCTGGAAATCTGACCAGAAAGCCACCAGTCATCAGGGGCAGGGGCTTTTTCAACCTACTCCCCATACCTCCTGTGCCGGCTTCCATGGAACGCTACCAGCGTGTCTCCCACTGCTCCTCCCTCCCGTTAACAGTCCCAGCCATATTGTGCCAAGTCACTGACAGGAAGATGTGATTCCCTCAGGTCTGTTGGGGCAGAAAAATAGTAGAAAATCCAAAGCAGCCCAGGCTCTTTCTGCCCTGGGATCCGGTCCCTCCCCACCTGAATGTGTTCAGGGATCAGAGGTCTGGGGAGTACAGCACCAGGAACAGCTCAGCACAGGCTGGGGTTAGCATGACAGCAGCTGGAGCCACAATCTCAGCTAAGCTTTTATTAGTCAACGGAATAATTCGAAGGAGGGGGTCACAAAAACAATTTATGTCACCTGGCCGGGCGTGGTGGCTCATGCCTATAATCCCAGTACTTTGGGAGGCCGAGGCAGGCGGATCACCTGAGGTTGGTAGTTCGAGACCAGCCTGATCAACATGGAGAAACCCCGTCTCTACTAAAAATACAAAATTAGCTGGGCACGGTGGTACATGCCTGTAATCCCAGCTACTGAGGCAGGAGAACCACTTGAACCCAGGAGGCGGAGGTTACAGTGAGCCAAGATCATGCCACTGCACTCCATCCTGGGCAACAAGAGCAAAACTCCATTTCAAAACAACAACAACAACAAAAAAAAACTATGTCTTCATAAGGGTGAAACCAATACCACACTGAGGGTAGGTGACATGACAGGATTCAGTGAGGACTCTGAACATTAAAGGTGATCTCACTGGAATACTAGTAATGACCGCAACAAAAGACTCCTAAGAGCCAGGTGCAGTGGCTCCCGCCTGTAATCCCAGCACTTTGGGAGGTCAAGGCGGGCAGATCATTTGAGGCCAGGAGTTCAAGACCAGCCTGGCCAACATGGTGAAACCCCATCTCTACTAAAAATACAAAAAAATGGCCAGGCGCAGTGGCTCACAGCTGTAATCCCAGCACTTTGGGAGGCTGAGGCAGGCGGATCACAAGGTCAGGCGTTCGAGTACAGCCTGGCGAATATGGTGAAACCCTGTTTCTACTAAAAATACAAAAATTAGATGGGTGTGGTGGCAGGCACCTGTAATCCCAGCTACTCGGGAGGCTGAGGCAGGAGAATCGCTTCAACCCGGGAGGCGGAGGTTGCAGTGAGCCGAGACTGCACCACTGCACTCTAGCCTGGGCTAAAGGGTGAGACTCCATCTCAAAAAAAAAAAAAAAAAGTACAAAAAAATTAGCTGGGCATGGCGATGCGTGCCTGTAATCTCAGCTACTTGGGAGGTTGAGGCACGAAAATTGCTTGAACCCAGGAGGCAGAGGTCGTGGTGAGCAGAGATCACACCACTACACTCCAGTCTGGGGAACAGAGACTCTGTCTCAGAAACAAACAAACAAATAAAAACAACAAAAGACTCGTAAGTAGTACTGCAGGAAAATGGAATTTTATCTAAACCCCAAGAACCCTCTTGGCCAGGTCCACTTGGCCCTGCCCCTCCATCACCTAGTAGGACCCAGGGAGCTTGGCGGTGGGATTATGGCAGTGCAGGTTGGAGAGGGAGTCTCTCGTGGCAGTTCACATTCTCCCTCACCAGCTGCCCATGGGACACAATGCAGGAATTCAACCTGGTGCCCCAAAGCCCTTCAGGTTTGCAAAATGACTCGTGTCACCAAGAAAAGAAATCCTAATCTGTACCTGCACCCTGCTTTCTGAATGAATAGAACTAAACTGTCACATTACAACAAATGACTTTGTTTTTCCTGTCATGGTGACCCATCTTCTATTTGTGTCACTTGATGTTGGCAGGCCAAGGAAATTGAAGCCTACCCTGATGACCATAATCACAATTGTAAATTTATAAATCTGCATAAATGAAATCGTTGGAACTGTTTAAACATAATCCCATCATCTAGAGACCTGCCATTTAAACTAGGACTGAGGAAGAAAATCACCGACATCACGAGCTGTGCATCCCCTCGCAGGAGCAGCTCAGATTACTCCCAGGAAAATTTTAAAACTCCCCGAAGAACCACACATGTGCTAGCTTAATCCAAGCTCAATCAACAAATAGTATTGAGGATGGTGACTTAAAACAGCAGTTTGGAACTGATGTTTTGGTTTTTGCTTGAATCTCATCTATGTATTAGGATTGGAAAAAAAAGACACAAACCCTTGAAGGGCAGGGACCGTATATACTCACCTTTTTATCCTTCCTACCTTAACTGTACCTACCATGAAAGACAAAGACACACTCCAATGTTCACCAGGTGATTAGCTTTAGGGTTTTAGGTTAATACGGTTGATACAGTGTCGTTAACAGAATAGAAGACCAAATGAAATCTACACTGTAACCATCCTTTAAAATGTCTGAAAATGCCAATCTCTAATAACTACACTAGCCAAACTTGAAAGGCAAGAACTGAGTTAGCATCAACAAAGGAAGTATGAACAGTCTGTCTGCCTGAAACCACGTAACAAATTGATGTGTAAACCTTAATTTTACAGTCTTCCAAAATGCTGGTCATTTCATTTCCATGCCAGACGGTTTGATTCCTTTTCTTTTTTCTTTTTTTTTTGAGATGGAGTCTCGCTCTGTCGCCCAGGCTGGAGTGCAGTGGCTCGATCTCGGCTCACTGCAAACTCCGCCTCCCGGGTTCACGCCATTCTCCTGCCTTAGCCTCCTGAGTAGCTGGGACTACAGGCGTCCGCCACCACGCCCAGCTAATTTCTTTGTATTTTTAATAGAGATGGGGTTTCACCGTGTTAGCCAGGATGGTCTCAATCTCCTGACTTCGTGCTCCACCCACCTCAGCCTCCAAAGTGCTGGGATTACAGGCATGAACCACCGTGCCTGGTCTATTACTCTTAAAATTGAAATACTGAAAATGTAGAAAGTGACATGCTATTTGATTTTTTTTCCCCCTATAAAAAGAGTTTTGAGGGACTTGCTAATGAAGGGTCTGACATTTCCAAATGTTAAGATTGGCTGGCCAGGCGCAGTGGTTCATGCCTATAATCCCAGAACTTTGGGAGGCTGAGGAGGGAGGATCACTTGAGGTCGGAAGTTCAAGACCAAATGTTAAGACTGGCTGTTCTGATTCTACTCGTACTTTCAAGGCTTTCGAGTCACTTCTTTTTTTTTTTTTTTTGAGACAGGATCTCACTCTGTCACCCAGGCTGGAGTGCAGTGGCACGATTATGGCTCACTGCAGCCTCAACCTGCCGGGCTCAAGTGATCCTCCCACCTCAGCCTCCTGAGTAATTGGCAAATAGGCACACACCACCATACCCAACTAATTTTTGTACTTTTTGTAGAAACAGGGTTTTGCTGTGTTGCCCAGGCTGGTCTCAAACTCCCAGGCTCAAGTGATCTACCCACCTCAGCCTCCCAGTGATGGGATTACAGGCACGTGCCACCACACCCACCCCAAAGTCACATCTGAATCCCCAACTGAACTCATCAGCCAGTACACATTTCATTCTGATCCTTTAACTTAGCTGTGGCTCTGACCTCACAGTGGTTACTGATGTTGCTTCTGGGGTATGCAATAGAGTCTGCATACGTTTACTTTATGCACTTCTCAAATAATTTTTAAATAATTAGCATTGTGTTCACATTTTCAATTTAAAATAAATTCCATATTTTTTTCTCAAAGGATAGAAACTTACATTTCTTTCCTAAATTCTTCCATTTTTTGATTCTCTACAGTCAGGAGTTCTTTTGATTTGTTCAGCTCTTCCACATTTTTCAAGTTGTTTTCTTTAAGTGTGTCCAACTTAAAGACCAAGAGAAAAAAACTTGATGAAATTATTTCATTTTCCAGTGACATGAATGAACAAATTATTCATGAAAATGTGTACTGAAAAGACAGATGAAATTAGTCACTCGCAAAAAAAAAAAAGTCTCCTGGGTGAAGAGATTACAGATGACAAGTCTATTACAAACTGCAAACCTCCTCCTTACATTTAGTCTGATATATATATCCTGTACACCTGGCCAAAAGGTCAAACTAAATTGCTACACAGAAGTAAAGTTTTCTTTTATCTTGTGTACAATTATCAGCACTTATCACTGAACTTGCTATTCAAATATGATTAAAAACAAGAAATAAAATGCAAAGCAATGACATCAGCAAGGATTATTCTTTGTAATGAAAAGAAACCCTTTTCTTTCCCCAAAGATTAGTGATTTAGGATATGATATTTTTCAATGTCAGTACCAGATTTACATAGTCCTCATTACAAAAATTATTTATTTGAATCAAAATTATTTGTAGACTGGAAAGAAATTTAGTTACCCATCTGAACTTGAACCTGAAGAGGAAAAAGCCATGTCGTGGGACTGAAGGGCACTTACACCCACCTGGCTCCATCATTGGCCCACGGGGATGCAGCCAGCTGAGGGCCTGGCTCTTGGTGGAAAGCCAGAGCTGTCACTGGGATGAGTGGGGATATGACTGATCACAGGCTGTGGCAGGTGGTTGGAGCTCTAGGTGCAGAGCCACCACCAAGGATGGTAGCTCATGTGGGCCTCCATTCCTCAAGGTGGCTCCTGGGGCCATGCTGGCTTTCTGGGCCTTGAGAAGTTGTCTCCTACAGCCAGAAAAGGGAGCTATCTCCTTTTGCCATGCCACATGCCACCAGTCAGGAGTCCTAGAAAATGTCTTGCTAGTTTTACAACTACCATCTTCCTTTTAACACCTAACATTCCAGATTAACAAAACAAGAAAAATAAAATATCACAATGGGTCCGAAAATATGGTTCATCCAACCCTGAATTCTGGCTATAACAAAGACACCAAGGGATCTGTTACAGAACGACACAGTTCCCCCTGGTTCCACGGCTGCAGGTTAGACACATTCCCTAAAATCCTCTCATTTACTTCAGCTTCTAATTTTGATTAACAGCTATGATTTTTTAATGCTTTTATACTTTTAGCTTAAGTCATCTTCTCTTAGGATTGTCAGTTCTATAAATGTACTTCCTTCTATGTGAAGTGTTGTTATTTATCATATCATTACCTCCAAATGTTCATCTCCTTTGAAAAGTTGATCCTTGACCTCCACAATGAGGAGGCCTGGTCTTTATAGTGGCTCCTCAGTTTGGCCACTGCCTCCCCCTTGCTTTCCTTCCTTAATGTCTTACCTGCCTATTACTTTTAAAAGTATCTGGGCTGGGCGTGGTGGCTCATGCCTGTAATCCCAGCCCTTTGGGAGGCCAAGGTGGGAGGATCACGAGGTCAGGAGTTCGAGAACAGCCTGGCCAACATGGCAAAACTCCGTCCCTACTTAAAATACAAAAATTAGCCAGGCGTGGTAGTGGGCACCTGTAATCCCAGCTACTCGGGAGGCTGAGGCAGGAGAATCACTTGAACCCGGGGGGTGGAGGTTGCAGTGAGCTGAGATCATGCCATTGCACAACAGCCTGGGCAACAAGAGCAAGACTCCATCTCAAAACAACAACAACAAAACAAAACAAAAAAAGCAACAACAACAAAAAAGCATCTGAAGTTCCACAGGACTTCACATAACCATTTTGGTGCCTCAGTCGGCTTAGGATTTAGATAACAGCTTTCCAAATGAAGAAAGGGTTGGTATGAGCTAGGAGGGTGGGAGCAGGGAAATCCAAAGAGGAGGAGAAATGCCACAGAAGGAGAAATGCTACTTGCGGACAGAATCAAAATATCTTGACGCCACATATTTGTCCCTGCTCCAGAAGTGACTCATTCAAGATGACACAAAAGGAAATCAGTACTGAATTGGGCCAAGAAAAGGCCTACATCAGACTCAGGGCTGAGGAAGAAAACTTAGTGGCTCAAAGTTGGGAAAGAGAAGAGAAAAAACAATGTGTGTGATGTAAGATAAAGGATACAAAAGCTAGAGCAGGCCATCAGTACCTCCTCTCGCTAGTGCCATCAGTAAACAGTCACCTTAGCCACACTATTAGGATTTTTCCCTCAATTTGTAAAGTTGATCCTAATAAGTAATGAAGTGATACACTTTATTAAGATTATCGTGGCTCTGGCATGCATTTCAAACCTGTGTAAAGTCACACACTTCAAAAACATAAGCAATCCTGAGTCAGTGACCAAACATTCTACCAAGTTGGTAAGCTGTTCTTTGTATAAAAAGCTATTTAAATCTGATTACTTCATTCTGTAGTTTTGCATTTGTTTGCTTGGTGTCCTCCAAGGAGGCCAGAGTCTCAGTCTTCTCTTTGGTCATCTGTTCCATTATCTGCATGGCATCTTCCGCTGTTTGAGCAGCCTAAATACAAGGAAACACTGTGAGAAATGAGGACAGCCCTCGCCAACACCGTTAGGTGAGGATCGGGCTGTGCTGTTCAGGCAGCACTCAGTGTCTGTGTGGGTAAGGGAGGCACACAGAGAGGGTGAATCAGTCACCAATCCAGTGCTGAAACAGACGGACCAGGACAGGAAAGGTCTTTACTCTGAAGTAGAATATGCAGACCCTTTCCTGCCATTTTTCAATGTCAATTGTTATGCAATTTGCATGTAAACATACATCTTCCAGTGAAAGTTCCAAATGACACTGGCAAGCATGCTCCCTTCATTCCGACTTATGTTTGAGAGACCGTTCGGAGGTAACAATGAATAACATCCTTATATAGCTGAATTTCTTGGAATCATATTTATTATTATAAGTTTAAAATACCATCCTTGCTATTTCAAATCTGGGGCTTTCAAAGTCACTCAAATTTAGGCTGAGAATTTTTCAAATAAATATAAAAATTATTTGGGCACTTCTAACATAAGGCTCAAGTGTTTAACGAGAAGCATTTAATGCAAGTTGTGGGTAATGAATAAAAACACGGCTGTGAATAAAAAGATGCATATGGAGACAAATTCTTAGCTGTTAACTATCAAAATTAATTATAAAAAGTTAGATATAGGCCGGGCGCAGTGGCTCACGCCTGTAATCCCAGCACTTTGGGAGGTCGAGGCAGGCGGATCACAAGGTCAAGATATTGAGACCATCCTGGCCAACATAGTGAAACCCCGTCTCTAATAAAAATACAAAAAACTAGCTGGCCATGGTGGCGGGTGCCTGTAGCTCCTTGGGAGGCTGGGGCAGGAGAATGGTGTGAACCTGGGAGGCGGAGGTTGCAGTGAGCTGAGATTGCGCCATTGCACTCCAGCCTGGCGACACAGCGAGACTCCGTCTCAAAAAAAAAAAAAAAGTTAGATATAAAAATAACCATAAAAATAAATGAAAATATAGCTAGGCATGGTAGCATGTGCCTACAGTCCCAGCTACTCAGGGAGCTGAGACGGGAGGATTGCTTGAGCCCAGGAGGTGGAAAGTAGCCTGGGAAACACAGCAAGATTCCCACCTCTAAAAAAATAAATTAATTAACAGGCCAGGCACAGTGGCTCATGCCTGTAATCCTAGCACTTTGGGAGGCCGAGGCAGGCAGATCACAAGGTCAGGAGTTCGAGACCAGCCTGGCCAATATGGTGAAACCCAGTCCCTACTAAAAATACAAAGCTTAGCCGGGGGTGGCAGCACGCACCTGTAGTCCCAGCTACTCAAGAGGGTGAGGCAGGAGAATCACTTGAACCCGGGAGGCAGAGGTTGCAGTGAGCCAAGGTCACACCACTGTACTCCAGCCTGGGTGACAGAGCGAGACTCTTTTTTTTTTTTTTGAGGCAGAGTCTCATTCTGTCACCAGGCTGGAGCGCAGTGGTGCAATCTCAGCTCACTGCAACCTCTGCCTCCCTGGTTCAAGTGATTCTCCTGCCTCAGCCTCCTGAGTAGCTGGAACTACAGGCCCACACCACCACACCCGGCTAATTTTTGTATTTTTAGTAGAGACGGGGTTTCACCATGTTGGCCAGGATGGTCTTGATCTTCTGATCTCGTGATCCGCCTGCAACAGCCTCCCAAAGTGCTGGGATTACAGGTGTAAGCCACCGCGCCCGGTGAGACTCTGTCTTAAAAAAATAAATAAATAAATAAATAAATAAAATCCTTTAGGCACTTGTTTATAATTTATTAGTCTAATAAAGTTTATGAAAATTCTGCATTTTTCCCTATCCAATTATCAGCCATGAAGATTTCAATGGAATCTTCCAACTCCAAATGGATAGACACAATGAAATAGTTAAAAGCCAAACAGAAGACTATATTTCAATATGCGCCAATTTATTGCTTTTTTTTTTTCCCTTGAGACAGAGTTTTTCACTCTTGTTGCCCAGGCTGGAGTGCAATGGTGCAAGCTCGGCTCACTGCAACCTCCATCTCCTGGATTCAAGTGATTCTACTGCCTCAGCCTCCTGAGTAGCTGGGATTATAAGTGCATGCCACCACGCCTGGCGAATTTTTGTATTTTTAGTAGAGACAGGGTTTCACCATGTTGGTTAGGCTGGTCTCGAACTCCTGACCTCAGGTGATCCATCTGCCTCAGCCCCCGTGAGCCACCACATCTGGCTGTTTTTTTTTTTTTTTTTTAGATGGGGTCTCACTCTGTCAACCAGGCTGGAGTGCAATGGCATGATCTCGGTTTCCTGCAACTTCTGCTTCCTGGGCTCAAGCAATCCTCTCATCTCAGACTCCTGAGTAGCTGGGACTATAGGCATGTGTCACCATTCCCAGCTAATTACTGTATTTTTTGTAGAGACAGGGTTTTGCCATGTTGCCCAGGCTGGTCTCGAACTCCTAGACTGAAGCCATCTGTCCCATCTGTCCACCTCAGCCTCCCAAAGTGCTGGGATTACAGGCGTGAGCCACTGCGCCCGGCCGAATTTCACTATTGCTCTTAAGCTTTTTCATAAAGTTTCTCCTTAGATTAAAAAATAAATCCTTTTTATTCACAGTTTGCAATTTTTTTCAAATGGGGAGAGACTACTACAGTGAGATACTTAGTAAAGAATCCCCCTTTCAGACTGTAACGAACAGCTTGAGACATATAAGCAACTGACTTAATGAGGTGGATTTCCATAAGCAGAAATGAAGAAAGATGACCTACACCACTTGAGTTAGTGCACAGTGTTAGTAAGCAGTCTGGGTGCTCAATACTTGACCCTCTCACTTTACCGTAAATGACTGAAGAGTCTCGAGCTCTCTAAGTTTAAGAGTAAGCTTGTTCTTGTCTTTTCTCAAAGTACGGTTTTCATTTTGAGATTCTAGGAGATTGGCTGAAATATGGCTGTTGGTTTTGGCCAACTGGCTGATCTCTTTCTGAAGGATGAAGTAGCTTTCTGCCAGGGTTTCCTTCTCCTTCAGGAGCTCATCCTTTTCCAGCATCATTTCACTCTTCTCAGCCAGGAGGTTCTGGTTGTCTTGCATCACCTGGGCTTTTTCGGCCAGGGTCACCTCGTGGTTCCGCTGAAGGTCATCCAGAATCTTGGTGAGGCAGCTGTGCAGTTCCTGCAGCTCTGCCTTGGATTTGGACAAGGCAGCAAAATCACTTTTCAGAGTCTTTATATGGGCAGCAAGTTGAGCTGCTTCTGCAGTCAACAGTTCCTTCTCCTCGATTATCTCTGCCAGTTCTTGCTCTGATTTGGTCTTCTCTTGAAGTAGCACAAACTTCTCGGACTGCAGCTCCTCGATACACACTCTTAACTCCTCCACCTCCTGCTCCAGGAGCACCATCCTCCCGTGAAGTTGATTGTTTTCGTACAAGGATGACTCGCTCTCCTTTGCTCTGGCTTCCTGTTCCAGGATTAAGGACTGCTGCATTTCCTGGATCTCCTTGCTTAATTTGTGACACTCTTCTTGCAGGTTCAAGCCATCTCTCAGCAAAATGTTCTTCTCGGAACAACACGTGTTAAGTTGAGCATCCAAACTCTCCTTTGCTTGCAATATGTGAGTGTGTTCTTTTTCCAGATTCTTTTTGGCATTTTGAGCCTCTTTCAGCATCAAAGAGAGGTCGCACTTGCTGGCCACTAGTTCTTGGTTTTCCTTTTTTCTCTCTTGAAGCTCCTTCTTCAGAGCGTCAATATTACCGCGGAGTTTCATATTCTCTTGCACAACTAAACTTCTGTTTGCAGACTCTTGATCACATTGCCTTTTGAGGTCTCCTATGGCTTTGATGGAATTCTGTCTCTCTGCAAGTAAAGCTCCATTTTGCGTTTCCAGTGAGGATTTTTCTTTCAAGAGACTATCCTGCTGCTTTTTAAGTTTAGTCATTTTCTGAGAAGCCATCTCCTTCTCGGAAGTCAGGTAAGTGATCTTCTCATTCAGGCTCATCTCAGTATGGGCAGCCTCTTCTGAGCATTTGTGGAGTTTTTCAGTGATTATTCTATTTTCACTTAAAAGTTCCTCTTTCTCAGCCAAGAGCCTTCTCTCGGAGGCAGCCAAGGTTTCTTTCTCATGCAGGAGCTGGATGCACTCGGAGTCCGTGACCGCCCGCCTGGCCTTAATTTCCTCCAAGAGCTTCGTGAGGCTTGTGTTTGTGGCCTGGAGTTGCACGGTCTCCAGCTCTGCCTTCCTCAGGGCCTTGCTGGCATCATCCAGCTGTGCGCGGAGCCCACTGGCTTCTGAGCGGAGCAGCTGTTTGACCTGGAGAGCGGCCTGGAGGCTGGCATTCAGCTTTTCCTGATCTTGCAGCAGCATGTCCGTCTCTAACTGCAGATTTCTGTTGTTCTGAAGAACATTATCTCGTTCTACCTTTAAGGCTATGCACGTGTTATTGAGATTGGACAGTTTCTCTAAAGCTGACTTTTTCTCAGCTGTGAGATCTTCAATCTCCTGTACCAAAGCTTTCTGATCTTTGACTAGCTCCTCATAAGACCTTTGAAGCTTCTGAATGATGTCATCCTTATCTTTGGCCAAGATGAAGTTTTCGGTAATAAGTTTCTTGATCTGGTCCTCCAGGTGATCTTTTTCTTCCTGGTCCTTCTCAGTCTTAGCAATCAAAGTAGCTTTGCTGAGCTGGAGCTCTTCGATGAGTGCCTGCATGCTCACCTTGGAAGCTTGCAAAGAGTCATTTTCCACATTTATCTTCAAGAGTTCTTCCTGTGCAACATTGATTTCTTTAAGCAATTTCTCTCTCTCAACAGCCAAAGCTTCTTTATTGAGATGTTCCTGCTCGTAATACTTTTCGGCATCTTGCTTTTCTTCTAAGAATTTCTCCTTTTCTAAATTAAGAGTTTCATTCACTGACCACAGTTTCTGCTGGTCTCCCTGAAGTAAAGCTATTTTGGCCTCCAATTCTACAAGCTTGGATAAAAGTGAACCGTTTTCTAACTTTAAATCATTTCCCTCCTGAGAAAGAAGCTGCTTCTCTGATTTCAGACCCCTCAGCTCTTCTGACATTAGTTCAATTTCTTTTTTGGCTGATGTTAACAAATAAGTTAGCGACTACAGAAACAAAAGATGGAAACAATGGAAACAAAAATGAAATCAAGCAGACAAATGCAAGCCCAAATAACTTAATGTAACCTAAATGATAAAAACTTTACAATTTCTACAATAAACTTTATAGAAACTATCTGAATAACAAAGGGAAAGAAACTAAACAGAGCCCATAAAAAGATAAGTCAAAAGTGTAGTTTTGCAAAGTGCTTCTGTATCTGTTAGCTTATTTTATCTTTGAAACAACTTGTGAAATTATTCCCAGTAGCTACCTAGAAGATAAAAATAGTAGCTTGATTTTAATATCAGGGCATAAGATTCTTTCCTGCCATTCCAATTATCAAATTACTTTGAAAGCAGAAAGGATTCATAGAACAATTTTTAAAAATACAATTAAAAGAAGTACAAAAAGTCAGTATATTTTAATGAAAAAAGGAAGGGGCATAACAAGGGAAAATAAACTACTGCCTTCCAAACTCACCACAGGACCTTACTTAAGGGTAGCCGAGGGGCTGAGAGTGATTTAGTCCCAATATCACATATAACTTAAAAACTACAGCCTAATTTCTAGGCTTTGCTGACTAAAAGGAATAGTTTTTTTTTTTTTAAATTTACTGAATTATAAGATAATTTGACCGCAGTGTCTATACCAGTGCTATCCAGAACTTTCTGCAATGATATAATTTTTTTTTTTTTTGAGACTGAGTCTCGCTCCATCTATTGCCCAGGCTGGAGTGCAATAGTGCGATCTTGGCTCACTGCAACCTCCGCCTCTGGGTTCAAGCTATTCTCATGCCTCAGCCTCCCAAGTAGCTGGGATTACAAGGCTCCGCCACCATGCCCGGCTAATTTTTGTATTTTTAGTAGAGACGGGGTTTCACCATGTTGGCCAGGCTGGTCTCAAACTCCTGATCCCAAGTGATCCACCCACCTAGGCCTCCCGAAGTGCTGGGATTACAGGCATGAGCCACCACGCCCAGCTGATATAAATGTTCTTATCTGCACTCCCATCATGGTGACCATATGACTACTGAGCACCTGAAATGTGGTGAGTGCAACTGAGGAGCTAAATTTTTAATTAAAATGTAACAAATTTAAATTTATTAATTAATTTATTTATTTTGGAGGCAGAGTCTCACTCTGTGGCCCAGGCTGGAGGGAAGTGGCGCGATCTCGGCTCACTGCAACCTCTGCCTCCCAGGTTCAAGCGATCCTCTTTCAAGCATATACAAAAATAGAGAAAATAATGTAGACCGCATATATTCCCATATTAAGGTTTTTATTTTTATTTATTTTTTGAGACAATCTCACTCTGTCACCCAGGCCAGAGTGCAGTGGCACCATCTCAGCTCACTGCAGCCTCCGCCTCCCAGGCTGAAAGGATTCTCCTGCCTCAGCCTCCTGAGTAGCTGGGACTACAGGTGTGTGCCACCACACCCGACTAATTTTTTGTATTTGTAGTAGAGACGGTCTCATGATGTTGTCCAGGGTGGTCTCAAACTCCTGTGCTCAGGCAATCTGCCCACCTTGGCCTCCCAAAGTGCTAGGATTACAGGCGTGAGCCACCAGAACTGGCTACAAATTTAAATTTGAATGGTCTCACATGGCTGGTGGCTACTACATTAGGCAGCACAGCTATAGCCCACTGGCTCTTAAAAGTAGGGAATAGGAGGCTTCATGGGTTCCATGAACCTTGCTGAGTGCACACATAAACTTTCCTGAAAAAATATCTGTAGATTTCATTAGATTATTCCAAATAGTCTGGGACTGATTACGATCCACTGAAATTAGATACTAGACACGTTTGGAGGGGAACAGTCCTGGCATTTTTAACTCAATGACCCTTGCACAAAACCAACCAAGAAAATCAGTGAGACTGGCCAGGAATGGTGGCTCATGCCTGCAATCCCAGCACCTTGTGAGACTGGCCAGGAATAGTGGCTCACGCCTGCAACCCCAGCGCCTTGTGAGACTGGCCAGGAATGGTGGCTCACGCCTGCAATCCCAGCGCCTTGTGAGACTGGCCAGGAATGATGGCTCACGCCTGCAATCCCAGCACCTTGGGAAGCTGAGGCAGGCGGATCGCTTGCATCCAGGGGTTCGAGACCAGCCTGAGCAACATAGCGAGACTCTGTCTCTACAAAAAATAAAAAATTAGCCAGGTGTAGTGGCACGTGCTTTTAGTCTCAGCTACTTGGGAAGCTGAGGCAGGGGGATCACTTGAGCCCGAGAGGTTGAGGCTGCAGTGAGCCATGACTGTGCCGCTGCACTCAGCCTGGGTGACAGAGTGAGACCTCGTCGCAAAAAAACAAACAAACAACAACCGAGGAGACCTTACATCAGCTTCTGCGATGCTGTGGTTTGCTCAGGCTGAAACATTTTAAAGGAAATACAAAAAAAAAAAAAAAAACTGAAGTCTGCACAGATAAAGGAAACCACAAAGACAAAAGATCTGGGAATTGTATCTAGTGTTAAATGGCTCATAAAACTGGAGGTATTTCACAGAAAGAAGAGAAATCCTCAACTATCAGCATGTAGAAGAGGGAGAATATGGGCCTCCCAGATGACATGCATGGCACACACATACCATGTCATGTCCACTTAGTTAGCAAGAGGCTTTTCATGAGATTGGTTTCAAGTCCTATATATGCTCTTTTATCATTTCATTCTACTAAACTCCTATAAACACATTAAAAATAAAGAAAGATGAATATTTACTTTCCTTTGAGCAATAGAAGGTTAAACAGTGGGAAAGGTTGAACTTCGTGAAGTTACCAGAGTCACAAAATGTACTGGGCAGGCCAGTCATGGTGGCTCACACCTGTAATCCCAACACTTTAAGAGGCCAAGATGGGAGGATTGCTTGAGCCCAGGAGTTTGAGACCAGCCTGGGCAACACAGCAAGACCCCATTCTCTACAAAAAAAAAGAAAAAATATACATTGGGCACAGATACAATCCTAAAACCATAAAATGAAATCCAACATATCAAATTCTGCTCTATCTACTAACAGGGTGTTTCCTCCCTGCCCTTGAATCCAGCTTCCTTGTCAATAAGCTCACAGTACCCTCCTGGGGACACATAAAGCCCTCTGTGGAGTTCTCAATTCTAACTCTTCCTAGAAGAGCTCTGTTCCTCCAACCAGGCTCTCTCTAGTCCCGATTCCTTGCTTGCTTACTTCATGTGACCTCTGCCTCTTGCTTTATCGCAACATCTCTCCAAACCCTAGTGCAAGGCAGCAACAAGCACGGCCAAGATTAGAGGAACAAGCAGGCAAGCAGAGCTCAGGCAACGAAAGAACCTTTGTGACCTCTGGGAAACAAGCAGCACGGGGGTGATGGCTACACAGTCCATTCCAGGAAAGACTGGCAGGCAACACCGTCCGAGAAGGAACAGCAGCTGGCACAAAACACTTGAAGCCATAGGAAATGTAATGTACCACCCTGCCACGCACTCAGAAGGGTAACATTTGTAGAGGCCACCTTAACTTGTCCCACTGGCTGCTGCTTTCTAAGCACCCTTCCTGCCTTGACACAGAGCTCAGGCAAGCTACAACACAAGGAAATTCTCTCGCGTCACGTACTTTGGCTTTGTCGGCTTGCTTTCTCAGCTCCTCCAGCTCCTGCAGCAAGCCACTGTTCTCCTCCCGTGCACCCTTCAGCTTGTCCTCTGTGTCCAGCAGCGTCTTCTGGAGGTTCTGTAGGATTTCTTCATGCTTGGTTTTTGTCTCAGAAGTGGCTCTCTCATACCTGGCTTTCAGCTCCTGACACTGGTTGTGGCTTGTTTCCATCTTCTTTTCCTGCAGAGACCCCGAATGAGGGAATGAGTCATCTGCCCATGTGTGTACTATCCCTTGCCTTCCTTGCCAGCCAACAGGCCCACTGAGTATCTCCTTACCAGGTCTGACAATTTCCTCTCCAATTCTTTCTTTTCTTCCTCATGCTTTTTAGCTGCTTCTTGCTGGCTCTGTTCAGCTTTGACAGTCATGTCCTCAATACTTTTTTGCAGAAAACTTGCATTTTCATTAGCCTTTGTAAGTTTTAGCTGTAATTCTTCTACAACTCTAGAAAAAGTTTCAATATAAGGTGTCAGATTTTTCATAAGAATGTTTTAAATTTAAGTTATATTAAAATATACTATTAATAACAATTGTAATTATTTTCAAAAGTTATGTGTAATTAATAACATCAGAACTAGGCAAGAAATTTTTTTTTGTTTTTGTTTTTGTTTTTGTTTTTGAGGCGGAGTCTCGCTCTGTCGCCCAGGCTGGAGTGCAGTGGCATGATCTCTGCTCACTGCAAGCTCCGCCTCCCGGGTTCATGCCATTCTGCCTCAGCCTCCCCAGTAGCTGGGACTACAGGCACCTGCCAGCACGCCTGGCTACTTTTTTGTATTTTTAGTAGAGAAGGGGTTTCACCGTGTTAGCCAGGATGGTCTCGATCTCCTGGCCTCGTGATTCGCCTGCCTCGGCCTCCCAAAGTGTTAGGATTACAGGCGTGAGCCACCATGCCTGGGCACAAGAAATTTTAAAATGCGTTGCCTAAATAATCATTTTACCAGTTATGATAGTCACAAATACATTATTTAGAGTAATAACTACTGTAATTGGGAAGGTTTACTATTTTATGTCAATAAATTAATAAGGAAAAATGAGTGAAAAATAAACTTATTAAAGGAAATGAGGCCAGGCAGTGGTGGCTTATGCCTATGATCCCAGCACCCTGGGAGGCTGAGATGAGATCATTTAAGTTCAGGAGTTCAAGACCAGCCTGGTCAACATGGTGAAACCCCGTTTCTACTAAAAATACAAAAATTAGCCAGGTGTGGTGGCGCATGCCTACAATCCCAGCTACTCAGGAGGCTGAGACAGGAGAACTGCTTGAGTCGGGTAGACAGAGGTTGCAGTGAGCCAAGATCACATCACTGCAGTCCAGCCTGGGCAACAAAGCAAGACTCTGCCTCAATTAAAAATAAATAAAGGAGGCCAGGCACGGTGGCTCACATCTATAATCCCAGCACTTTGGGAGGCCGATGGGGGGCGGATCACGAGGTTAGGAGATTAAGACCATCCTGGCTAACACAGTGAAACCCTGTCTCTAATAAAAATACAAAAAATTAGCCGGGCGTGGTGGTGGGCGCCTGTAGTCCCAGCTACTCTGGAGGCTGAGGCAAGAGAATGGCGTGAACCTGGGAGGTGGAGCTTGCAGTGAGCCGAGATCGCGCCACCGCACTCCAGCCTGGGCGACAGAGTGAGACTCTGTCTCAAAAAAAAAAATTAATTAATTAACTTAAATAAATAAATAAATAAATAAAGGAAATGAATATTTCAAAATTTTAGCAGACTAGATTACTAAAAATTCACTCTAGTGCTTCTGGAGGACAGCAGATACAAAAATGACAATAAATAACTTGAAGTTCTACTTTAAAGAGACCATGTGGTTGAACAAAAATATGTATATAAAACATGGGGGGCCGGGTGCGTTGGCTCACGCCTGTAATCCCTGCACTTTGGGAGGCAGAGGTGGGCAGATCACCTGAGGTCAGGAGTTCGAGACCAGCCTGACCAACATAGAGAAACCTTGTCTCTACTAAAAATACAAAATTAGCTGGGCGTGGTGGCGCATGCCTGTAATCCCAGCTACTCGGGAGGCTGAGACAGGAGAATCACTTGAACCCAGAAGGTGGAGGTTGCGGTGACCCGAGATCACACCATCGCACTCCAGCCTGGGCAACAAGAGCAAAGCTCCGTCTCAAAAAAAAACAAAAAACAAAAAACACGGGATGTTGACCAAGAAAACAGACTATTAGATGAATCACAGATGCAAGAGGGAAACTTGGGGGGCACTTCTGAATTTTATAGCCACAAAATACCTACAAAAATGGAGCTTCTTGAAGGCACTGAGCCACCACTACCTGTGTAGCAGCAGCACCTCAAGGCAAGTTTGACCAAAGTTGCCCAACCAAGGCCTGACCACCACTCAGCACCGATGAAATTGTGTGGGGGTGAAAGGCTGGATGTCTTAATAAATAGAACTTTGCAGGTATTAACACTTTTAAGAAGTAGAAGTCTAATGCCTACAGACTTAATTTATAAATGTTTGCCTTATAAATTCTTTGATTTTTATATGACAGCTATTAAAAGAAAAAGATCAAAGCAACAGGAATTCCAGAATAAAGACAAAAACAGATATTAAGATAGAGGAAACTTCAGCACTGAGGAAGTATAATGCAGTTGTTTTTGTTTTTTTTTTTGAGGTGGAGTCTTGCACTGTTGCCTGGGCTGGAGTGCAATGGCGCGATCTTGGCTCACGGCACCCTCTGCCTCCCAGGTTCAAATGATTCTCCTGCCTCAGCCTCCTGAGTAGCTGGGAATCCAGGCACCTGCCACCATGCTCAGCTCATTTTTTGTATTTTTTTTAGTAGAGACAGGGTTTCACTATGTTGGCCAGGCTGTTCTTGAACTCCTGACCTCGTGATCCGCCTGCCTCAGCCTCCCAAAGTGCTGGCATTACAGGCCTGAGCCACCACGCCCGGGCTACAATGTAGTTATTAAGAGCAGGAGGGGCTCTGGGACCAGACTGCCCAGATCTGAAACCTCAGGCTTCACCCCAGTAAGCCTCAGTTTCCCTCCCTCCCTTCCTTGTTATTATTTATTTATTTTTATTTTTATTTTTTGAGACGGAGTTTCACTCTTGTTGCCCAGGCTGGAGTGCAATGGCACTACCTCAGCTCACCGCAACCTCCACCTCCCGGGTTCAACTGATTCTCCTGCCTCAGCCTCCTGAGTAGCTGGGATTACAGGAATGTGCCACCATACCCGGCTAATTTTGTATCTTTAGTAGAGACGGGGTTTTCCATGTTGGTCAGGCTGTTCTTGAACTCCCAACCTCAGGTGATCCGCCTACCTCGGCCTCCCAAAGTGCAGGGAGATTACAGACATGAGCTACATACAGTGCCTGGCCTTATTCATTTTTTTGTGACGGAGTCTAGCTTTGTCACCAAGGCTGGAGTGCAGCAGCATGATCCTGGCTCATTGCAACCTCCGCCTCCTGGGTTCAAGCGATTCTCCTGCCTCAGCCTCCCAAGTAGCTGAGATTACGGGTGCACACCACCATGCCTGGCTAATTTTTGTATTTTTAGTAGCGATAGGGTTTCATCATGTTGGCCCAGCTGGTCTTGAACTGCTGACCTCAGGCGATCTGCCCGCCTCAGCCTCCCAAAGTGCCTGGCCTCTTTTTCTTTTAAATGGGAATAATGCTAAACTCACTTCGTAGGATAATAAGAATTAGAAAGCTGTTAGCACAGTGCATGGCCCATAGTAATAGATAATGTGTTTCCTATTAAAATAAGTTCAGGCCAGGTACGGTGACTCATGCCTGTAATTCCAGCACTTTGGGCGGCCAAGGCGGCCAGATCGCCTGAGGTCAGGAGTTTGAGACCACCCTGGCCAACATGGTAAAACCTCATCTTTACTATAAATACAAAAATCAGCCGGGTGTGGTGGCACGTGCCTGTAGTCCCAGCTACTAGGGAGGCTTAGGCAGGAGAATCGCTTGAACCTGGGAGGTGAAGGCTGCAGTGAGCCGAGATCACGCCACTGCATTCCAGCCTGGACCACAGAATGAGACTCTATCTCAAAAAAAAAGTTAAAAATATTTTTAAAGGCTGGGCACGGTGGCTCATGCCTGTAATCCCAGCACTTTGGGAGGCCAAGGCCCTGAGGTCAGGAGTTCGAGACCAGCCTGACCAACATGGAGAAACCCTGTCTCTACTAAAAATACAAAATTAGCCAGGCATGGTGGCGCAAGCCTGTAATCTCAGCTACTCGGGAGGCTGAGGCAGGAGAATTGCTTGAACCCAGGAGGCGGAGGTTGTGGTGAGCTGAGATCGCACCAAGCTGAGATCGCACCATTGCACTCCAGACTGGGCAAGAAGAGCAAAACTCCGTCTCAAAAAAAAAAAAAAAAAAAAAAAAAAAGCGTATATGTATATATACATCTATATACACATCTATATATAAACACATCTATATATTTTTTTAACTGCCTGTAAAATATATTATTGTCATTGGTAAACTACTACCTTTTCTTTTTTCTTCTTTCTTTTTAGATGGAGTCTCTCTCTATTGCCCAGGCTAGAGTGCAGTGGCACAATCTCAGCTCACTGCAACCTCCACCTCCTGGGTTTCAAGTGATTCTCTCATCTCAGCCTCCCCAGTAGCTGGGATTACAGGCTTGCACCACCACGCCTGGCTAATTTTGTATTTTTAGTGGAGACAAGGTTTCGCCATGTTGGCCAGGTTGGCCTCGAACTCCTGACCTCAAGTGATCCGCCCACCTTGACCTCCCAAAATGCTGGGATTACAGGCATGAGCCACCGCACCCGGCCTTATTATCTTTTCTTTACAAGTCACCAAAAGGTCTATAAATAGTATTGTATTCCTTAATTCTGTTGTTCTTGACAAGAAAGATAGGTAAAACCCATTTTAGAAGGTTAAATAGTTGATTCAAGGACACAATGAGGTAATAACAGAAAAGAACAGAGACGGGAAACTTTAAAACGTAACAATCCTAAACATTTTGTCTCCCCTCCCACCTAGAGCTTGCCGCAGAGCCTAACCTAAAGTCGGCACTCTTTTCAACAGTCACATATACCTTTCTTTCAGACGTAATTCATCGTTCATTTTTGTCAGCTGAGAAGAGTTATCTCCTGACATCTTCATTATTTCTGCAATGTCATTTTCCAGTTTTTCCTTTGCCTTTATCAGCTGCTCTTCTCTCTCATCTTTCTCTCTAAATTTTGCCTCCATATCTAAATATATAGAGAAAAAAAGAATAGCACGGCTGTGTTATATCAACAAAAACTGACTGAGTGTATTCTTGCTCTGGTAATATTTTCACACAGCAATTCTTGTCCTCATAAAAATCACATTCTAGTGAAGAAGGCACACAATAAGCAAGATAACGAAAATAAATCATATAATTAATAGCGGTAAGTGCTAAGAGGAAGGAAAATAAATGCAGGCAAAGGAGCTGGGAAGGAGGTTAGAATCTCAGATGGCGCTTCCCTGAGGTGCTGACATTTCAGGGAAAACCTGAAGGAAGTGAGGGAATGGGGAAAAGCAAGTGCACAGGCTCTGAGAAAGGAACACCCACCACGTCTGAGCAACACAAGGAGGCTGAAGTGGTTGGAGTGGAATGAACAGGGAAAGGGGGTCCCAGATGAAATCCGAGAGGTAATAGGGCCTGATCGTGTAAGGATCACGGCTTTCCCTGAGTGGGATGGGAGTCACTGGATGACCTTGAGGAGAGGAGCGACATGATCTGACTTCGTATTAAAAGGATTGCTGTGGCTGCTGTGTTGAGAACAGACCGAAGCCGGCACAGGCAGCAGCAGTGAGCCCCAAGGGCCAGCTGTCAGGGTAGCTCAGATGAAAGATGGCCGTTGGCTTGGAGCAAGGATAGCAGTGGGAGTAGTGAGATGTGGCAGATTCTGGCTCTTGTGAAAACAGAGCAAAGAGGACTTGCTGGAGGTTACAGATCTCAAACAAGTATTTCATCACATTGTTATATCACCATGATGAGTGAAGAGGCTACGCCTGAATAGTACATTTGTTATATAACATACTACAACTGTCTCGAATACGGGAAAGCCTACTGTATTTAATGTTTAGTCACCAGAGATGTCTTCTTACCTGCTAAGTTTTCTCTCAGCTTCTCCAAGTCAGAAGACAGCATGTTAAACTGTTCCTCCTTTTGGTGTAACTTATTTACAGTTTCTATTCAGGATAAAAGTTAGAAGTTTAATATGTTTCATATTTAATAAGCTATCTGGAGCTTGGCTGTCTTACAACCCAGTCAAATATTATGCTCAAGAGATCTGAGAACACAGGAATACTAAAAAGTCCCCTTACAAATCACATGGCTGTGTCCAGCCTGAAAGAAGCAGGTCTGCCGCTGTCTCTGGCCTCCCTGAATCAGTACTTCAGACAGGCATCAGGCCCTTTCCACTCATCTCTCTTTCCTCCTTCCAATTAAAACTCAATAAAGCTATCAATGATGAAAGCATAAATAACACTCTTCCCAGGAATACTTACATTTTAATATAGAACAAGCCTTAAGCTAAAAGAAGAAAAAATTGGGAGTTTGAGGCTTCAGGAAACCCATGGAAGCCAGTCTTTCTGAGCACGGCAGGAACTTCCAGGAGAGTGAAATTAGGCTACGGGCAGTGTAACTCTGTGCACTCCACAGGCCAGCTCCAGTATGAAAGAATGATATTTTTTAAAGCAATCTGCACACGCTCTGGTAAGACATACCTTGCATACTTCTCTGAACAGAGACTGCGTCCTCTGAAGCTTCAGCAAACTTTTCTTTCTAAAGAAAAAGAATCAGAGATTCTGAACAGAAAGATTTCTAATTGTAAAGACAAGAAGTTTCTATGAATTATAACTACGATACTGTCTACTTTTTGTTGCTGGTCTTGTTTTATTAAAACTAATACACTTGAAACATATGACACCAATTACTACCACATGTGGGTCATACACAGGTGCATGTATACACACAAAAGAGTGCAGTTTGCATGTGTGTGTATGGACACGTGGGAAGGCAGGTTCACCAGCATGCCCATGTAGGCATGTTCATACTTAGGTAAGTACATGCATGTGCGTGTATACATAGGGTGCACGTGTATGCTTCATGCGGCCACCTCTCAAACAGCAGACCTTCTCTTCAGAAATCTGTGTGAAATGGTGAACAAAGCTCTGAAGTTTGTTATTTCTGAGAGTAATCTAATGTCTTGAATCTAGGTCTGTGTCGCTACTTTTGAAACTGAAAAGGCCCATAAGTCACTTACTGTTCAAGGTCTTCTTTTCTAAACATGACAATAGGCCAAGCTAAATATCACTCTCCTGGTTGTCCTGAGATGAACTTCGAGCTAGCTACATCAAGAAGGTTGTTACATGAGTATTTCTAACTAGATAGGATTATGAAAAGATGGTGCAGGGGCCACAGTGCATCCAAGCCCACAGGCTGCCCCCTGTGCCATCCCACAGCCAGACTCAAGGTGGCATGTCTTGTCCTAAGATATACGGAAGGATACTCTAACTTAGGGGAAAAAAAAAAAAGGCAAGGCTTCCTAAAAGCTTGGGAGGAGGGCAGAGGAGCAATGAACTCAAAACATTTTCTTAAAGGACACCAGGCTGGGCGCGGTAGCTCACGCCTATAATCCTAGCACTTTGGGAGGCCGAGGTGGGCAGATCACTTGAGGTCAGGCGTTCAACACCAGCCTGGCCAACATGGAGAAACCCCATCTCTACTAAAAATACAAAAATTAGCCAGTCGTGGTAACAGGCGCCTGTAATCCCAGCTACTCAAGAGGCTGAGGCAGGAGAATTTCTTGAACCTGGGAGGCAGAGGCTGCAGTGAGCCGAGATCGCGCCACTGCACTCCAACCTGGGCAACAGAACAAGACTCAGTCTCAAAAAAAAAAAAAAGATCACACACGTTAATTCACACTGTTAATAGCACAGAAGTGTAATGAATGGGGAAGAGGAAGGGATGTGGAGGACCTGGGACAGCTGACCCTGCGTGGCACATATGCCTCTTGTCTAGTTTCTCCATAAGCCTCTGGCTTTTCTTTCCATGGCATGTGGGTGGGTACCACTGGCACTACTCATGAGTATCAGCCTTGTTTAAACTCGGGTTTTCGGTGCAGGAGGCAAGTAGGAAGGAACAGAGTTGAGAAAAGGTAAAAAATATACATATGCCATACAACTTGAGATTAAGGAAAGAGAAAACATATAAAATGGAAGGTAATTTTCTGAGGTGGAATAAACTGAGTTAGATTTCTTTTAATTTATTTAATTAGACAGCAAGCATCCTGCCTCGCCAACAGAGGGCGCCTACGGCCCAGGACAGCTAGTGCCCTGATAATCACAGTTTAGGGGCCTCATTCAATATGAAGGAGCCTCATTCAATATGAAACCTAACTGTGTTCGATGTATAACTTGGAAGGGCTCTGTGTTTAGTAAAACTAAGTAGTCAATAACATTTCAAAGCAGTGCATTACCAGAGGCAAAGGGATAGATTAAAAAAAAAAAAAAAGTAATACCTACCTTTGTTGTTTGGGTTTGATCCGATTCCCCTCAAAGGACAATATTTATCAGCCAATAACTAATACACTCAAGTTGAATCAACACTTAGAAAGAGAAAGAAAACAGCTACAATATTTCTTACTGGAGGATTTTTTAAAATAGGAAATGGCCAGAAACCCTGAGATTCAGATTCCCAACAGGTACTTACCAAAATCTGAAGTTCTTTTTCCAAAGTCTCTTTCACTTGACTGACTTCACTCAAATTTTCCTGAAGGTTAGTAAGCTTTAGCTCTCTCCCCTGGAGCTCTCTGGTAATGCTACTAGCCTAACACACAGAGTTACATGGTATAGAAGCAAATGAACAAAAGGAAAACAAAAGAGAATGAGAAGAAAAAAAATAAACAAATGTAAAAAACTTATGAGAAACATAAAACAAAACTGAAAGGAATACAAATTTGGTGTTGGTTTTTAATTCTAAGAAGTCAATGACTTTTCAAACAATCAGTTCTACGATATGATTTCCTAATGGCTATTTTTGTGTTTTTTTTTTTTTTTTCTCTTTCTTTCTGACACAGGGTCTCCCCTGTCACCCAGGCTAGAGTGCAGTGGTGTGATCATGGCTCACTGCAGCCTTAGAACTCCTGAGTTCAAGTGATCTTCCAGCACCAGCCTCCTAAGCAGCTGAGATTACAGGCACGTGCCACTACAGCTAATGTTTAAAAAATTTTTTTACAGATGGGGTCTCTGGCTGGGCTCGGTGGCTAATGCCTGTAATCCCAACACTTTGGGAGGCTGAGGCAAGTGGATCATTTGAGGTCAGGAGTTCAACACCAGCCTGGCCAATATGGTGAAACCCCATCTCTACTAAAAATACAAAAATTAACTGGGCGTGGTGGCATGCTCCTGTAATCCCAGCTACTTGGGAGGCTGAGGCAGAAGAATCGCTTGAGCCTGGGAGGCGGAGGTTGGGTGAGCCGAGACCAGACCACTGCACTCCAGTCTGGGTGACACAGTGGGACCCTGCCTCAAAAAAAAAAAAAAAAAAAAAAAGAAAAGAAAAGAGAGATGGGGTCTCACCATGCTGCCCAGGCTGGTCTCAAACTCCTAGACCCAAGCAATCCTCTTATTTTGGACTCTCAAAGTGCTGGGATTAGAGGCATGAGCCACTGTGCCCAGAGACTATTTTTAAATAGTCAAAATAGACTATTTTTCTATACTTCATTGTAACTTGGAGTACCAGCATGATCTAAAGCAGAAGGTGTGGATGCTTACTTTCTAAATGAGCTACTTGAGCAATTTCATTTCCTAGACTTTAAAAACCTTGGCTGGGCACGGTGGCTCACGCCTGTAATCCCAGCACTTTGGGAGGCAGAGGTGGGCGGATCACGAAGTCAGGAGATCGAGGCCATCCTGGCCAACATGGTGAAACCCCGTCTCTACTAAAAATATAAAAAATTGGCCGGGCGTGGTGGCACGCACCTGTAGTCCCAGCTACTCAGGAGGCTAAGCCAGGAGAATCGCTTGAACCTGGGAGGTGGAGGCTGCAGTGAGCCGAGATCATGCCACTGCACTCCAGCCTGGGCCACAGAGCGAGACTCTGTCTCCAAAAAAAAAAAAAAAAAACCTTAAGGCCAGGCACAGTGGCTCACACCTGTTATCCCAGCACATTGGGAAGCCGAGGTTGGCAGATCTCAGCTGAGGTCAGGAGTTCAAGACCAGCCCGGCCAACATGGTGAAATCCTGTCTCTACTAAAAATACAAAAATTAGCCCGGCGTGGTGGCACACACCTGTGATCCCAGCTACTGGGGAAGCTGAAGCAGGAGAATCCCTTGAGCCTGGGAGGCGGAGGCTGCAGTGAGGGTGACAGAACGAGACTCTGTCTTAAAAAATAAATAAATAAAAACAAAAACCTTAAGATGCGAATATATGTGGTCTACATATTTTCTCTATTTGTGTATATGCTTGAAGTATTTTGACATTTAAATAAAAATAAAATTTAAAAATCCACTGGACAGGCAAGGTGCAGTGGCTGAAGCCTATAATCCCAGCACTTTGGGAGGCCGAGGTCAGTGGATCACTTGAGGTCAGGAGTTCGAGACCACCCTGGCCAACATGGTGAAACCCTCTCTCTATTAAAAATACAAAAATGAGCCAGGCATGATGGCGGGTGCCTGTAATCCTGGCTACTCGGGAGGCTGAGGCAGGAGAATCGCTTGAACCTGGGAGGTGGAGGTTGCAGTGACTCGAGATTGTGCCACTGCACTCCAGCCTGCGCAACAGAATGAGACTGTCTCAAAAAAAAACAGAACAAAACAAAACAAAACAATCCACTGGACAATAGTCATTAGAACTTGGCTTTCACGAACTCTTGATGTTAAAAAGTAAACTAACATTAGCTAAATATTATCTTCTAATTAATTTTTGTGTTTTGATTAGTATTTCGGAACCACATGAGGAGATTTGAGAAAAATTTCCTGTAACCAGTTTGTCATCTTCGACTATGGTTAGTTAGCAATTTTTTGCTGTTTGTCAGTCCTCACCTCACCCCATTTAACCATCACAACCCTTCCTTCTTTGCCAATAGAGCAGCTTCTCCCACAAAAAAGTTCAGAACATTGAGCATCAATACCAGTGCCTCAACTAGTGGCAGGACTGGGAAACAATTCCTCGAACCACCTTTAAAGATAAAGATGACATTTAACAAGGCTAGTTAGTAAGGAATGCAGCTGGCGAATGTTTCATGTAATTTCCTAAGCCTTGACCACATGCACACTTGTTCAGTATTTCCCCCAGAAAAGGAGGGGACAGATCGTGTTCTCACTATGCCACAGAAAAAAACTCCAGTGAGATTTCTGCCATGCAAAGGGCTCCAAGCTCTTACACTTAATTTTGCTGTGAATGTTATTTATCACAGCATGGGTTTTTTTTGGTTTTTGTTTTTTT
Organism: Pan troglodytes; assembly: GCF_028858775.2. Lineage (NCBI taxonomy): Eukaryota > Metazoa > Chordata > Mammalia > Primates > Hominidae > Pan > Pan troglodytes. The sequence goes on from NC_072408.2 coordinate 129,174,607, forward strand.
TGTTTTTTGGAGATGGAGTCTCGCTCTGTCGCCCAGGATGGGGTACAGTGGCACAATCTCAGCTCACTGCCACCTCCACCTCCCGGGTTCAAGCAATTCTTGTGCCTCAGCCTCCTGAGTAGCTGGGACTACAGACGCACACCACCACACCTGGCTAATTTTTGTATTTTTAGTAGACAGGGGCCAGGCTGGACTCAAACTCCTGACCTCAAGGGATCCGCCTGCCTCGGCCTCCCAAAGTACTGGGATTACAGGCATGAGCCACCTTGCCCGGCCAACATGTTAATTTATAATAGTCAAGAAGCACTGAATTCAGTCTGTTTTTATACATAACCCTATAGATAAGCAATTACAGTCATGCATTGCTTAAGAACCAGGATATCTTCCGAGAAATGCATCATTAGGCATTTCATTGTTGTGGGGACATCACAGGGTGCACTTACACACAGAAGGTATAGTCTACTACACACCTGGGCTACATGGCACAGCCTATTGTTCCTATACTATAAACCTGTATAAAATGTTACTGTACTGAATGTTGTAGGCAATTGTAATACAATGCTAAGTATTTGTGTATCAAAGCATATTTAAACATACAAAAGGTAAAGATACCATATTATAATCTTATGGAACCACCTTTGTTTATGTGGTCCATTGTTGACTGAAACATCATTATGTGGCACCTGACTATATGTGGTTAGAAGAGGAGGAGATGATCTTTTAAGCTTTTTTTTTTTTCCTTTTTTTTTTTAGACGGAGTCTTGCTCTGTCTCCTAGGCTGGAGTGCAGTGGCATAATCTCGGGTCACTGCAACCTCCGCCTCCCGGGTTGTTCAAGCGATTCTCCTGCCTCAGCCTCCTGGGTAGCTGGGATTACAGGTGTCCGCCACCATGCCAGGCTAATTTTGTATTTTTAGTAGAGATGGGGTTTCACTATGTTGGCCAGGCTGATCTCGAACTCCTGACCTCAGGTGATCACCTGCCTCAGCCTCCCAAAGTGCTGGGATTACAGGCGTGAGCCACTGCGCCTGGCCGATCTTTTAAGTTTCTGTTCATTCATTCATTTATCTTAACACCATAGTGTTAGGGCATTCTTTATTTTAAACAGATTATAGACTGGAGCTAAGCTTAAATTTGAAGTCACAGCATAGCCCAGAGATAAATAGATCAGGTACCCAGATAACAGGCAACCAAAATAAATTCACATGGTTGAGCCATTATTTTCTCTAATCTCCTCAGATGAAACCATACTTGAGATACTCAGAACATACTACACTATACTCAACTGGGGACATCAAGCAATTTAATTAAATCAGCAATTTGGAAGATGAATGATCTCAACTCAAAAGTAACATAATGCAAAACAAGAATAACAAATGGAAAAGAAAAGAATGGAGGATGTCAATACAAACCTTGCTACTTTCAGCATTCTTTTCAATCTCTAAATGTTTAATCTGTTTCTCAGCTGCCTCAAGCTGCTGTCTAAGTTTCTCCATTTCCGATTTACCTTCGGAACTGGCTTTCCGAAGTGCATCAAGATCCAAGAGCTTTTCTTCAGTAGCCTTGAGCTGTGATGTAAAATTATCAATAACCTTGGTTTGTTCATTGCATTTGGCTTGCAGTACCTCTAGCTCCTTTACCTTTATTTCAGCTTCCTGTAATTTGTTTAACGTGTCTTCCATTTCTACGAGATGCTGGTCTTCTGCTTTGTCCAGTTTCGACTTGATGGCTTCCAGACTGTTTTCCTTTTCTTTAATAACTTTCATCAGTTTAGCCCTCAAGGCTTCCATCTCTTTAGCATGAGCAGACCGTTCAGAGTCTTGTTGATTCTGCAAATTTTCTATTTCGTGTTGGTAATCTAGTCTCATTTTCTCTATTTGTGTTTTTAGTTCAGCAAATTCTGCCGTCTCTGTCCCAAGCCCTTTGCTGAAAGATACCTTCAGTTCTTCCATCGCCTGCTGGTGGGACGCGATGGCAGTCTCCAGTTTGGACTTCCATAGCGCTATCACATCTGAGTTCTCTTTGTTGGCATGCTCCAGCTTGCTTTTCAATGACTCGTTCTCTTTGGAAAGCTTTTCCGTGGCGGTATACAGAGCCTTTATCTCCTTCTGATGAGTTTCTTCCCGGGCTCCAAAATGCTCCTTCAGAGAAGTTATTTCTCTCTGGTGGTCAGTACGGGTGACTTCTAACTTTTCTTGCAAAGAGCTTATCTCTTGCAAAAGGGAAAGTGACATGTCCACATCCCCAGCAGGCTTATTGGACTCTAGCCTTCTTCGGAGCTCAGCTACTTCCTGTACTCTCAATGCTAGGTCTTTCTCCAGTTCCATTATACGTGACTTTTCTGAAACTGTAGCCACCTATTAACAGCAGTCCAAAGAAAAAAAGATCATTTAAATAACAAGTCATTGACTATTTTCTTTTCTTTTTTTTTTTCTTTTTTGAGATGGAGTTTCGCTCTTCTTACCCAGGCTGGAGTACAATGGTGCGATCTCAGCTCACTGCAACCTCCGCCTCCTGGGTTCAGGCGATTCTCCTGCCTCAGCCTCCTGAGTAGCTAGGATTACAGGCGTGCGCCACCACACCCAGCTAATTTTTGCATTTTTAGTAGAGATGGGGTTTCACCATGTTGGTTAGGCTGGTCTCGAACTCCTGACCTCAGGTGATCCACTCGCCCCGGCCTCCCAAAGTGCTGGGATTACAGGCATGAGCCACTGCGCCTGGCCTGATGATTTTCTTTAACACTGAAGATATTTAATAACTACCCCATCTCAGGCAGCAAACTATTATGAACGTTTATAGGTTAATATATATTTCTAACTGTGATAATGGCTTAAGTCCAACTTTAGTATCTCCAATTCTAAAGAAGCTTAAATCAGATAAATATCCATTAACTGATAAGTTAACAGAAACAGTAACTTTCAAAGTTCACAGATATAACTGCCTCCTGAAAGAAAACATTTCTTTATTTTGCCAGTTTGTCCTACCCCACACTTCATCCAGGTTGCATAAATGCTTATCCATTTCATGGAGGTGATCTTATAGAACTGTGCCATCTGGAACAGTAGCTGTTGGCCACACGTGGCTACTGAGCACTTGAGACGTGGCTCATCTGAAGTGAGGTGTGGTATAAGTGCAAAATACACATCAGATTTTGAAGACTTAGAAGAAAAGGATCACAAAATGTCTTGTGGGCCAAGTGCAGTGGCTCAAGCCTGTAATCCCACCACTTTGGGAGGCCGAGGCAGAAGGATCACTTGAGGCCAGGAGTTCAAGATCAGTCTCGGCAACACAGCAAGACCCCATCTCTGCAAAAAATAAAAAATTAGCCAGGCATGGTGGTGTCGCCTGTGGTAACAGGTACTTGGGAGGCTAAGACGGGAGGATTGCTTGAGTCCAGGAGGTTGAGGCTATAGTGAGTAATTGTGCCATTGTACCTCCAGCCTGGGAGACAGAGCACGACTCTGTCTCTAAAAAAAAAAAAAAAAAAAAACTGAAATTATATTTTAAAATGTTTAAAATATCTTAATTTTATTTTGATTAATATTTTGAATATATCAGTTACATAAAATATATTATTAAAACTAATTTAACTTGTGACTTACAAAAAAGTAATGTGTGTACCAGAAAATTATAAATTGTACATGTGTGGCTTGCATTATACTTCTATTGGACAGCACTTGCATAAAAGGTCTAAAATTACCTATCAAATGTTTCAATGAATAACACATCACCTGTAGAATGAAAGCCTCAATTGAAGAATGAAGAATTAATTTACTAAACTTTTTTTTTTTTTTTGAGATGGAGTTTTGCTTTCGTTGCCCAGTGCAATGGCGTGATCCCAGCTCACTGCAACCTCCACCTCCCAGGTCCAAGCGATTCTCCCGCCTCAGCCTTCCAAGTAGCTGGGATTACAGGCATGTGCCACCACACCTGGCTAATTTTGTAGTTTTAGTAGAGACGGGGTTTCACTATGTTGGTCAGGCTGGTCTCGAACTCCTGACCTCCAGTGATCCACCCACCTTGGCCTCCCAAAGTGCTGGGATTACAGGCATGAGCCACCACGCCTGGCCTACTGATCATTTTATTAAAACGCAAAGTAAGAATGATTACTTACCTGCAATAATACACAAGAATCTTACACAAAATCCCCTTTTTAGATTTGATAATTCTATCAGCATTTTGATGTAAACATCTTCTTCCCCTAACCCCCTAACCCAGTGGTTCTCAGACATTAGTACGCACATGAATCACCTGGAATGTACGTCTAACCTGCAAGTTTCTACCTATTCCCATGTACTTCGATTCTATTTGAGCTCTGGGATAGTACCCAAGAATCTTCTTCCTTTAAATAAATACCCCAGGGCTAGAAAAACACTTTCTTAACCTGTGCCCTTTCATTGCTAGAAAATTATTTCCCTCTGCTACCTGCTATGCAGTCCATTTAGTACACAGGATGTGTGGAAAATAGCTTCCATCACAAAAATTCTTAGACTAATCTGGGAAATGAAAGGGAACAAAATAATTTTAAAACAGCAGTGAGTCCCATATTTCAAGGATCAAAACTCCTGTGATTGGCTGGGTGAGGTGGTACATGCCTATATACCTAGCACTTTGGGAGGCCAAGGCAAGAGGATCACTTGCGGCCAGGAGTTCAAGATCAGCCTGGGCAACACAACGAGAACTCCATCTCTACAAAAAAATGTTAAATATTCTTCTGAATTTAAGACTCCTCTCCCACACTGCCTTTCTTTGAGACAGAAAATAACAGATATGTTTTCTTTCATCTCCTCTGTCCACCCTACAGGCTGTGACACCAATAAAGATTAAAATGCCCATAAGAGAAGAGGAAAAGAAAGCACTGAGTCTCCAAAACTGCATAATCAAAGTAAATAAAATTAAATATTTCAGAGCTGACTATAATTGCTGTGCTTCATGGTTATAGACTCATCAGGTTAAAGACGTTAATTCATTTACACATGATTTTCTGGGGAAGGAAGAGTCCAAGAGTTTGTTACGTCAAAATAACATACAAAACATTAATAAACCCATCAGGATCTGGCAGAATTTGCTAAATAAAAGAAAAAAAACACAAAACACTAATAAACCCCATTGCTGCAAGGTCTGTAGCATAAATACATTAAACCCAATAGGGCAATGGTTCTTAGTTACAACAAAACAGTCAAGTAGAGAAAAATGCCAAGTAAAAAATAAGTAAAAATAATAAATACCAATGTGATTTTACTTTCTGTGGCATTTCCCTATAAAGTACAGCAATTTATTTTTCATTTCCCAAAATCTGCCCTAATTCAAAACTATGTGGTATGTCTGCTTCTCCCACTAGTTTGAGACCATGAATTAAGTCAGAAATTATTTCTTATTCTTCCTAACATCTCTACAGCACCAAGCACAATGTTTGGAAACTGGATTTATTGGCTAGAAAGTATTCTAAAGCACTTCCTAAAAAGTAACATAGGTGATATGAAACTTACATGGGTAGCTGGTTATCTTAACACTTGGGAACCCAAGAGTGAGGATCAACAGAAGACATACTTCGTTATGGAAAGATATAAGCTTTACACTGAAATACTTGGATAAACCATGGTGTAACTGAATGCCTTATCTAGAGCAGGAAAAAAAAAACATCAAAATTGTTTGTTGACAAAACTAAGATACAGGAGAGGAGTTTACATGTTTAAAAAAAAATATTACTTCAAAAGCCATCACACTAAAGGAACTCAATCTCATTAGTCCATTGTATTTCCTGGATCAATTATTTGGCTCTCAGTTAATGAGGAAACAGCACCAAATTGCCACTTTTTTTTTTTTTTTGAAACAGGGTCTTGCTCTATTGCCCAGGCTGGAGTGCAGAGACATGAACATGGCTCACTGCAAGCCTCGACCTCCTGGGCTCAAGAGATCCTTCCACCTCAGCCTGCCATGTAGCCACCACACCCAGCTAATTTTTTTTTTTATTTTTTGTAGAAGCAGGGTATCACCACCTTGCCCAGGCTGGTCTTGAATTCTTGGACTCAGGTGATCCTCCTGCCTTGGCCTCCCAAAGTGCTGGGATTACAGGCATGAAACACCATGCCTGGCCCACTCTTTTTTTGTTTTCTTACCAAATACACAGGAGAAATCTTTAGTTCAGAGGCCGATAGTTCCTTCTTCTTAAAAAATAAAAACACATGATTTAGAAAAGAAAAATTGTCTAGATTTTTAGATCAGTCAATTAATTCTCAACAAGAGAAATTTCTACAAACACTAGAAATTTCTAAAAAAATCAGGATAGCAAATTTGATTAGAGACAGTAATTTTTGGAATTCTAAAGTTAAGAATCTGGGCAATTTAGTCACTGACAGACAAATTCATGATTTAAAAGGGTATGTGACTACATATCTTACATGTAAGTGACTATTTCTTTTTTTTTTTTTTTGAGACAGAGTTTCACTCTTGTTGCCCAGGCTGGAATGCAATGGCATGATCTCGGCTCACCGCAACCTCTGCCTCCCAGGTTCAAGTGATTCTCCTGCCTCAGCCTCCCTAGTAGCTGGGATTACAGGCATGTGTCACCACGCCCGGATAATTTTTGTATTTTTGGTAGAGATGGGGTTTCTCCATGTTGGCCAGGCTGGTCTCAAACTCCCAACCTCAGGTGATCCACCCATCTCGGCCTCCCAAAGTGCTGGGATTACAGGCATGAGCCACTGCGCCCAGCCATTTCTTAATCTTTATGCACAAAACAACTTCCATAACAGACGGACTCCATCCTGTGGTGCTTAAGAGCACAGACTCTGGGGCCAAATGTCCTAGATGCAAATCTTGCCTCCACTATTACTATTTGCTGTTTTATCTTAGGCAAGTTACCTAACTTCTCTGCGCCTCAGTGTTCTTGTCTGTAAAATGGGGACACTAATATTCCCTACCTCCTAGGGTTGTGTTGAGACTGAATACCTGCAAAGCACTTAGAATAGTGTCTGACATGAAGTATGCACTATATAGGTGATTTAATATATAAATAAACTAAAACCTGAGTAATGTCCTGGCTCCAAGGGCTAAGCACAATGAGCTCAGGGCAGGAAGAAGCCATTCTGTTCCCAACATGCATTTCCCTTCTCACCACTGAGAGTTTTTTTGTTTTGTTTTGTTTTTTCCAGACGGAGTCTCACTCTGTCACCCAGGCTGGGGTGCAGTGGCACGATCTCAGCTCACTGCAAACTCCATTTCCTGGATTCAAGCAATCCTCCTGCCTCAGCCTCCCATGTACCTGAGATTACAGGCATGCGCCACCAGGCCCAGCTAATTTTTGTATTTTCAGTAAAGACAGGGTTTCACCATGTTGGCCAGGCTGGTCTCAAACTCCTGACCTCAAGTAATCTGCCTGCCTCAGCCTCCCAAAGTGCTGGGATAAGAAGCAAGAGCCACTGCGCCCAGCGTCCACTGAGGTTTCAATCCCCCGAGCGACAGGAAGGAGGGAGATGCAGAGATCAGCCTTCCAAGATAAAAAGGTAACTGGGGTGAAAGTTTTTAACTCTCATGAAACACAGCCCATGTTTCCATTTCCTTCTCCAAGAGGCCAGGGAAGAAGGCAGGAAGAGAGCTAAAGTAAAACAACAATAACAAAAAACTATTTAGAAAGCCTAGTAACTAGATATTTGAGAACAAGAGGACAATTGACTGCTTGTGGCCAACTGGAGAAATATATTTCATGGTATTAATATAAATAACTTCAAATACAGTTATATCCATTCATTTATTCAGTTGTAAAGTTTCTGATCCTGATTTGGTTGGGTTACCAAAGGAATGAGTCTTTACTTTTGACAAAAGACGAGATATAAAACACCTGTTCCTACTCATCAGTCTCAGCTCACGAACACCTGAATGGTATCAAGACCAAACTCAGGTTGAACCACTGGGTCAAGGCTCAGGCCAACTATAAAGCATGTCACCTGAGGTGTCCACCCTTCACATGCATGGGTCTGCTTCATTAAATAGTGAAAACCATTACCCTAGTGTCTTCTAACTCCCTCTGGAGTTTGTCAGCTTTGGTCTTTTCAAAGAGCAGGCTCTGTTCAAGCTCCTTAATGCGGGCATGCTCCAGTTTGGTCTGCGTCTGTTAGTAAAAAGGAAGAGGAAGAGAACACAACAGTGCCACCATGACATGCCAGCACGAGAGGAGAGACAGCGGCATGCAGGCTGAGCCACCAGTACCTTCTGCCAAAGGGTGAACCAAAGGGGAATGGAGAAGGGAAGAGGTGGAGGTGAGATGAGGTGGGCAGTGAGGATGAATACCAGGGATAAAGGATGGTGGTGGGCAGTGAGGATGAATACCAGGGATAAAGGATGGTGGTGGGCAGGGGGCATGGGCTAGTCTGTTCAGAAAGAAAAAATGGAAAACACATGAGGCCAGATGAAGTGTCAGAGGCATGCAGCCAAATATAAGTAATATTGATAAGTGAAGTTTATCAGCACCAATTAGAATAGTTAATATCCCTCCCTCTAAACTATCATTATCCCTCCGCCCCACAAAGGCTACTTGACATTAATGTGTATGTAACTGACTCGATAACTTTACAAGGTATATTGACCCTCAGAATGATGGTCACTATCACCTAAATATGGCAAAGGTATTATAAATCTTAAACTGTTCAATAAGTCCTTAGAGCAGATTCTTGCACCTTAGCATATAACTTGACGTAAATAAGGGTCAAATAAAAACCTCAGTAGAAGGAATCTATTCCTTCTCTAGCTCCAACTAGAGCTAAGAAATCATGCTAGCAGCCTCTGCAGAAATGGGTGAGAAGGGTCTGAGTTAAGAGACTTAGCAACATTCCTACATGTGATGGGGAAGAGGCCATGGAAGCTCTAGTTTCCTTCCAGCAGTGGATGTCCCAAAGGCTATTGGGCTCCAGGGAGGGAAAAAAGGACTCAGAATTACAAAGAGAAAATTTAGTAATAATTATCCTCTATAGTCTCCATCTCTGAAGCAGGCCAATTGAGAGGCTCAAGAGAGGAGGAAAGTTTACCTCAAACTGGTAAGGGGTTTATTATTTTTACCTTAAGATGAAGTTGTTTTTATTAGCTCAGACATAAAAATGCAACTCAACACAAAGGCATGAGTTTGAGCTCTCTCAAAAAGAGCTGGTGGGTTCCTAAGGTGATTCAAAACCTGTGATCTCAGATACTCTGCTCTCCCCACCATTACGCACTTGGATGTAGCCTGATAGGGAACCCAGAGGATAATCTCTAACAGGTTTAAGTGCAGCAGAATCTTAATTTGAAATAATCTAGGTCCAAATGTACCTCTTCCCACCCCCACCTCTCTTACACAAGAGGTTATCAGTTATCAGAATCAGTGACTGACAAGGCCCACACCCGCAGGGCTGCTCTCAGCAACTGTCAGTTACTTGCAATAATTTAAATATTTTGTGGTACTAATTGACCTATCAGTCTGGACAATTACGGGCAATGAAAAAATGACAACAGACTCTAAACAAAGTGACACAAAGTGCAGAGCTTCAGTAGAGGGGGGAATGTAAAAGTGAAAGTTGCAAACGTCTTCACTCATTCCAGTGGGACTCGGGGACCTCAATACATTCAAGAGGTCACTTTGCTTATAAACCAGGTATCGACAAACCATAATGAGATATTTAAAAGGTGAATAAAAAAAATTTTTTTTAATTCATCACCTGCTTCAGCTCTGTATACTCCACAAAAATAATGAAACACAATTCAAGCCCTAACTGTCTGGATAATCCCCTTGGTCTGTATGTGCCTTGGATGGACACTGTTCAATTTCCCTGCTTTTATAAGAAAAGAATCTAATCCTTATCTACATAATTGGGGTCACAGCCTCAGGAGCTGAAATCCAAAACTACAGTAGTAGGAAAAAGAAAAGGCAATAGAACCTTTCTTCTCTTGACACAGTTAAGTGTCCTCTGGGTAAAAGGTCACTATTTCCAGATAAAAAGCAAATATACATTTAATGTGATCTCCTCCCCATTCAGAGATCTTTCAGATAAGCGTAGCCAAGGCCTCCTTACTGATGGGTCTATATACACATTATCTGGGACTCTACAGTGCCTCAGCCTCCGTAGTAGCTGGGATTACAGGCGTGCGCCACCACACCTGGCTAATTTTTGTATTTCAGTAGAGACTGGGTTTCACCATGTTGGCCAGGCTGGTCTCGAACTCCTGACCTTGAGTGATCAATCAGCAGCAAGGGAACTAGTGATCCACTTCCATGCCACAGCACACAGTAAAAATGTGACACTGAACAGGACAACCCTTCTTGTAAAATCATTCCTTTCTTAGAATAAGAACACAGAGTATCCCAAGAGGAAAGTCCTGGGACAGGGGATTGAGAAGGAAAGCAAAGGCTTTGCGAGAAGCGCACAGGAAAGGCAGGGGGGAAATCCCATGCAGACTGACACCGGGGGCAGCGGGAGCCTGTTTCGGAAGGAGAGAAGAGACCCAGATCACTGAAGTAGCTTCACAAAAAGGAACCCTTCAGAACGAAGACCTTTTAAAAAATTCAGTCTTGTGTTTTTTTGTTTTTTTTTTTTGAGATGGAGTTTTGTTCTTGTTGTCCAGGCTGGAGTGCAGTGGCATGATCTCCTGTCACTGCAACCTCTGCCTCCTGGGTTCAAGCAATTCTCCTGCCTCAGCCTCCCTAGTAGCTGGGATTACAGGTGTGTGCCATCATATTCGGCTAATTTTTGTATTTTTAGTAGAGATAGGGTTTCACCATGTTGGCCAGGCTGGTCTCAAACTCCTAACCTTAGGTGTTCTGCCCGCCTCAACCTCCCAAAGTGCTGGGATTACAGGTGTGAGCCACAGTGCCTGGCCAAAAGTTTAGTCTTGAGTTGTCTATTTCAGCTGCCAGGAGGTGGTAGGAAGTAATGTCATTCTTTAATTTCCGTCTTATGTGGCAGTAAATCAAAGCAAAACGTTTTTAGGTTCTTTACAACCAGCAGCACAGCTGGCAGGGTACACCAGGAAGCAGGGCTCTGGAGACCACATAGCAAGGACTTGTACTGGGTGTTTGAACTTGGAGGAAGAAAAATAAAACACCCGCATACCTAGTAATGCTACAGCTAGAAAACTCTCACTTCGGTAATAACAATTTAAAACATGCTATGTCTTCATTGACAAACGCTTGCCTCTAGTTTTGCAACTAAGGAAAATACTGTAGAAACAAACAGAAGTTTAAATGTCTCATCAGCTGCATTGGCAGGCACTGGCAGGCACTGGCCAGTGGCGGGGGCACACTGAAAAGGCAGCCAGTCAGCTCCAGGACAGCAGCCAGCCTCACAATCCCCTTTCCTCTCATGGGAAGCAAAATTAGACAACTTGGAAACTTCCCCAGAATTCCCACAACTCCACATCTAGAATGCCTTATGCTCCAGCCAGATATCATCTCTTTTGGAATAATTCCACTAAAATTAGAAGACATTATGAATTAGGTGAAGAAGGCCAGGTCTCCAGACAAAAAACATTTTTCCCCCCTTTCTGGCAAAATTCTTCATAAAGCAAACATTGGCCTATTCATTAAACACATGAATGTGTGGAGCTTAGTCATTACATACAATTTCTTCAGGATATAAATGTAATTGCTTTGAAAGCCACATGCACAGAAACATTAAGGTCAATGTCCCAAGGTCAGATTATGCAGTTAGTGTTTGAGTATATCAATAAGCATTTTAATCTGTGATCAATCTTTGTTAACAAGGGAAATATCCACACAGTTAAGTGCCCTCTTACATTCTCAGGATCTTCAGAAATCTGGCTCTTTTGCTATCAGTAAAAAAATAAAAAAAATTAAACAACAACAAAAAAGAGATTCCAATAAAGCTTCAATATGTGTTAGGGTTTCAAGATAACTTTATTTGATTAATTTCAAGTAAGTTTATCAGACAGACTATACAACCCAGTGCTGATGTAAATTATTTTAACTGGACCCTCCTGAAGACACCATGGGCTATATTTCACATGAATTAGATGATGACATGAAACTTCTAATGAGACTTTGGGGTGTTTTTAAATGGATGAGAACAACACAAAAATTGACTAAAGGAATGTGGCTGTATATGAAATGAGTGAAGAAGATATCTATTAAATTGTTAATGAACCATTAAATTCTGGGCCCCATAAAACTAGAACCCAGAAAATGCCCCCCTTGCTCTTTGTTAACTGTAAAGATACATTTATTTTCAAAGAAATCAGAGTTGCTGTTTGGAAGGGCCCCTCAAATTTAAGCATGGTGTGGGCAGCCAGCAGACTCTAAAATTGTAGCAAAACTGCATATTTGGGAAACGCACAGTTAAGTGCAATTTTTACTAAAATATTGTAGATTAAAGAACTACAAATCTGGAAAATTTGAAAAAATGAATGATTTACATTTGACATATATCTAGCAATGGCTTGAAACCATCAAAACCATTTAATTCTGGTGTCTAATTTAAAAACTAATATGAATAAATTGTTAAAAAGGGATGAGAAACCTGACACTAAAGGAAAATCCATGAATTCTACAAATGCCATGAAAGTAAAAGAAGTTGAAATATAAAGTGTTCTTAGTTTTTGCTCTGCTAATTACTTTTTTAAAAAAATTAATTACAACATATTACTTTTATAGGGTTATAAAAGGATTTATCCTGCTCAACTGGAAAGCAAAGCTGAGATAAAGCAAAAAACTTTGTTGTGGACTTTTTTTTTTTTTTTTTGAGACAAAGTCTCGACCCATCCCCCAAGCTGGAGTGCAGTGGCACGATCTGGGCTCACTGCAACCTCCACCTCCCGGGTTCAAGTGATTCTCCTGCCTCAGCCTCCCAAGTAGCTGGGATTACAGGCACCCGCCACCACGCCCGGCTAATTTTGTGGTTTTAGTAGAGACGGGGTCTCACCACGTTAGCCAGGCTGGTTTCGACCTCCTGACCTCGGGTGATCCACCTACCTCGGCCTCCCAAAGTGCTGGGATTACAGGCGTGAACCACCGCACCCGGCCTGTTATGGACTACTATGACAAAATTTAAAATGCCTTTTCTAATCATCAGACGAACACCAGTAAGTCTCACTTAGGACTGCTTTAAATTGAGGACACACTGCCAGATTTATGACTTGATGAGATCCAACTCATGGTTTTGCATTTTGAAGCATGAGAAAGAAGTAGTGCAAGTTCCACTCTGCTAGGAAGTGGGCCACACAATCACAGGCTCAAGGACCGGCACCGTCACCACAAAGCCACCCCCAGAACCCAACGTGGCCAGGAGGCCAGGGCTTCCCCCACCACTTCCTCAGCTGGCTGTTCTGGCCGCTCATTTCAATTGGTGCATTATTTCGCCCTTGTTGTGAATACTGATACCCATAAAAGCTGTAAGAGAGCTGGAGGGGTTTTACCTCAAGATCACCTTTGGTAATTGATTCTTCTTCAACCCGGAACTGAAGGTCCTCAACCTTCCTGTGGAATAAAACCCAAACAAAACACTTAAGAAACTAAGTAACACACAGCCTTTAAAAAAACAAAACAAAAAAAAAAAAAAACACGTTGGGCATGGTAGGCCACTCCTATAATCCCAGCAATTTGGGAGGTGGAGGCAGGAGGATCGCTTGAGGCCAGGAGTTTGAGACCAGCTGGGGCAACATAGTGAGACCCAGTCCTTATATTTAAAAAAAAAAAAATCTATAATCACTACCCTGGTGAATTCAAGCAGACAGCCACAAGAAATGCCTTAGAGACATAGCAAGTTTAAAAATGCATCTTTGCACTTCGGGAGGGCAAGGTGGGAGAATGGCTGAAGGCCAGGAGTTTAAGAGCGGCCTGAGCAACATGACGAGACCTCATCTCCACCAAAAAATTAAGAAATTAGCCAGGTGTGGCAGCGTGCACCCGTGATGTCAACTACTTGGGAAGCTGAGGTGGGAGGATCGCTTGAGCCCAGGTAGTCAAGGCTGCAGTGAGTTATGATCGTATGACTGCACTCCAGGCTGGACAACTGAGTGAGACCTTGTCTCAAAAAGAAAAAATAAAATAAGCCACCTGTAATCCTAGCATTTTGAGAAGCTAAGGTGGACAGACTGCTTGAGCTCAGTTTGAGACCAGCCTGGGCAATATGGCAAAACCCCATCTCTACAAAAATTAGCCAGGCATGGTGGCATGTGCCTGTGTCCTAGCTACTTGGGAAGCTGGGGTAGGAGAATCACTTGAGCCAGGGATGTCACAGCTGCAGTGAGCCGTGATCACACCAGTGCACTCCAGCCTGAGTGACAGAGTGAGACCCTGTCTCAAAAGATAATAAATAATGTTTTCTTTTTTTTTTTTGAGACGGAGTCTTGCTCTGTCACCCAGACTGGAGTGCAGTGGCGCGATCTCGGCTCACTGCAACCTCTGCCACCCGGGTTCAAGCAATTCTCCTGCCTCAGCCTCCCAAGTAGCTGGGATTACAGGCGCCCGCCAACAGGCCTGGCTAATTTTTGTATTTTTAGTAGAGACGGGGTTTCACCATGTTGGTCACGTTGGTCTCGAACTTCTGACCTCAAGTGATCCACCCGCCTCGGCCTCCCAAAGTGCTGGGATTACAGGCGTGAGTCACTGCGCCCAATCAGGCCATGTCTAAATGATTCCAAACTTATTGAAAAAAGTCAAATCAAAGCAGACGCTCTTCACACAGTATGGCAGAGTTCACCTTCTGCTGGACACATAGTCATTCCTTTGGTTCTAAGGGTTGATACCAACATGATTATTAATAGGAAATTTTCTTCTGAGGTCATTGAAAATGAAAAGGCTGCTGGGCGCGGTGGCTCACACCTGTAATCCCAGCACTTTGGGAGGCTGAGGCAGATGGATCTCCTGAGCTCAGGAGTTCGAGACCAGCCTAGGCAACATGGTGAAACTCCGTCTCTACTAAAATACAAAAAATTAGCCAGGGGTGGTGGCGCATGCCTGTGGTCCCAGCTACTTGGGAGGCTGAGGCAGGAGAATCGCTTGAACCTGGGAGGCAGAGGTTGTAGTGAGCTGAGATTGCACCACTGCACTGCAGCCTGGGCAACAGAGCTAGACTCTGTCTCAAAAACAAAAAAAAGGGGGGAAAGGCCACACTTGCACCAGGAAACAGTCTGGGGTCACCTTTTCTCCTCTTCAAGCTGGTTGAGAAGCTCCACCTTCTCCCTGTCAGCAGCTTCCACCATTGTTCGCAGCTGGTCCATTTTGGCTTCCAATTCCAGGACATGCTGGGGAAGGCAAGAATGTCGGTAAATGGACTATTTCTGACCCAGATACAGACCCAGTGATACTTCTCCAAAGAGCTGTGGGTCACCATGGTGGGTGGGCGTTACTCTAAAACCTTATGTTAAAAAGCTTTCTCTATTTTAATAGGTTATTCTCAACAGCTTTCCTGGAAGATAGATGATGAAAAACTACACCATTAAAGCGATAAAGAAAAATGTTAAAACACCTCTCATCTTTTTTGAAGCTGAAACACATATTAAGACTAATCCACAAACAGCAGCTATAATCATTGGTAAGGCCCTAGTAACCAAGCTGGCCTAACACAGACAGGCCAAAAGACCCGGACACAAAGACCAAACACTAAGGTCGAAATCAAGAACAAAACTTCATCTCTGTGATCATGGAAACTGGCACCCCAGATTGTAGCTTTCAAACAAGCACAGCAAAGAAATGTACACCCATTTCCAGTGCTCTCAAGTCTAGCTCCTCGGTGCCAAGCACCGGGCATGCTTCTCGGCTCCTCAGTGGCTTTAGAAACCATCACCATCTCCGCAACAAGGTCCAGACTTCACCTGGTCATGTCCGTCCCGGGCCAGAGCTAGCTCCTGCTCTATCTCCCCCACGTGGCTCGTGGCCTTGGCCACCTCCGCCCTCTCCAGATCCCGTTCCGCCAGCAGCTGCTCAATGTGCTGCTGCTTCTCCTTCAGGGCCTCCTGGAGGGCAGTGGTACCGGAGATCTTCCTGGCGTAACGGGAGGAGGTTTCAGTCAACTGTAAAGGAAAGTTAGAGAAATGAAGGGCGATGATGCTGTCAGAAAAGCGAGGGAGGCGCGATGCATGCATGGCGGGCATCTGCTCGGCAAAGCAAGGGCGCTGCTCCAGCTGGCAGGCTGGCCAGGATTAGGAAAGGCTTCCTCAAAAACACAAGACAGTGTGTGCCTTCTGTCTATAAATCTCACAAAGAATACATCAACGTAAAGAGATCGGCCAGGTGCAGTGGCTCATGCCTGTAATCCTCGCAATTCAGGAGGCCAAGGCGGGTGGATCACTTGAGGCCAGGAGTTTGAGACCTGGCCAAGATGATGAGACCCCATCTCTACTAAAAATACAAAAATTAGCTGGAGTGCAGTGGTGCGATCTCAGCTGACTGCAACCTCCACCTCCTGGATTCAAGTGATTCTCCTGCTTCAGCCTCCCAAGTAGCTGGGATCACAGGCGTGCACCACTACCGCCCAGCTAATTTTTATATTTTTAGTAGAGACGGGGTTTTGCCATGTTCGCCAGGCTGTTCTCGAACTCTAAAGTGCTAAGGTTACAGGTGTGAGCCACCGCGCCAAAGGCCATCTGCTCAGCCACTGCTGGCTCCAGATCAAGTCAGCCTTGACTTCATCTTCTGCAGTCAGAGCTGCTGCAGCTGTCGCCTGAAAGCTCTTCTCTTCATCGGTTTCCCTAGGCCCTTGCTGCAAGATGCACAGGATGCAGACTTACAGCGAGGATCTTTCCTCAATTAATAACTCGGCAACTTGAGAACTACAAAAGAATCAAACTTTTGTTCTTGAAATTACTTAAACATACCAGGAAGAAACTCCTGTTGTCTTTTTTAACCATTTGACCTTGACCTTCCAATTTCATTATATAGCTAAATTATACCTTCTCTTGCTAATATTTCTTCCTGAATACATTAAATGTGTGGTTCCCAAACCATGTGCAGAGATGCCCCAGGGTGCTGAGCAAACTCACCAGTGCACTGTAGGATGTTTTAAAATTTCAAGAGAAACACAGCGACATCTGCTGGACTCTGTGCAAACTACTAGTTTGAGGCAATTCAGTTTCATCATTAGATTGTCCTACAGTCCTTTCAATAACATCATGTACTTTCAAAGCTGGGTTTTGGCTATTCCCATGACGAAAATTAAAGTATGATGCAAAAATCAACATGCACAGGAAATGAGGTTGGTGATGAGAAATCAGATTCCAAGGCTTGACTAGATGTGTAGAGCCCAACGGCAGCGCACACAGTAACATGAAGTCATTCTGGTTATTAAAGAATGAATTGGCCAGGTGTGGTGGCTCACGCCTCATGCCTGTAATCCCAGCACTTTGGGAAGCAGAGGCGGGCAGATCACCTGAGGTCAGGTGTTCGAGACTGGCCTGGCCAACATGGTGAAACCTCGTCTCTACTAAAAATACAAAAATTAGCCGGGCATGGTGGCGTGTGCCTATAATCCCAGCTACTTGGGAGGCTGAGGCAGGAAAATCGCTTGAACCCGGGAGACAGAGGTTGCAGTGCGCTGAGATCGAACCACTGCACTCTAACCTGGGCAACAGCAAGACTCCATCTCAAAAAAATAAAAAATAAAAATAAAAACAAATAAAGAATGAATTAAATTTTTTTCAATTTTTGTTTTTCTAAAACAGAAATACATTTCTGAGCAAAATAACTGAAATGACACTTTCAATTTCTCTATCTTTGTCATACTATTTTATGGTGATTTTTGGCTCAGAAACCATAAAGACACAAAAATAAGCTGTCTCACAGGTACAGAAACTCACGTCTCTTTTGTCAATTTTCACTGAATGAGGTGAGCTAAGAGGTACAAGAACTGGTCCAAAAAGTAAGAGGAGAGATTGGCGGGAGCAGGGAGAGCTTGCTATTTCCCAAAGAAATGGACACAATTAAAAGGTAATAAAAATTACTCAAGAAAGAATTCCTAATCCAGAATAGACCCTCCCATGGAATTGTTCCTAGAACAGCAAAGGAGGCAAGCTGGCCTTCTGACCCACATTAAACAAAGCTCTGTCTGAACACAGGGGTTTGGGGCTCTTCTCCATTTCATTGTTCTTGTCATGCTTTTCTCATAAAAGTAATTTTTCTGTTGAAGATGCAGGCTTCCTCTTTATGCGCAAATGGAAATGCTCTGAGCAGTACTTATTCTACCTGAACATAGAGGAAGGAAGCCTAGATGGCTGGCAGAGGAGCACAGCCCCACGTGAAGATTTCAGCACCTGTCCCTTCTCTGCCCGACGACAATGGAAGAGCAGGCACCGTGAGATCCTGGGCTAACCACCTCCTCCCCGCAGCACAACGCAACATCCTAGCTCCTGGTCTGCGGTTCCCCACCACCCAGCGGAGACCTGAACTCAGTCTGAGGAAAGTCTGATGCCGCCATTTCTAACTTAAACAGTATTTGCCCCACTTCTAGGTAATAAACTTATGGGCAGGGCTTTGACCCTAATAAAATAACACCTTAATAAACAGAATGAGGTGTTGCCTATTTTAATGCTAGTGATTCTAATTTTACTGCTCTAAACAGGAAAAAGAGGGAGAGAGGGAAAGGGACCAGGAGAAGAAGAGGAAAGAAGAGAGTAATCAAAACAGGCTTTCCTAGTATCCTCTTCCAGCTCCAAGAGTTCCCTTTAGTGTCCTCTGGCTCAAGTCAGGGACACTTCACACACTAACTGCTTCCAGTAGGTTAGGTTGTATTAACATTAAAATCCTATTAACACACCTTTTCTCTTTTTTTTTTTTTTTTTTTTTTGAGTCGGAGTCTCGCTGTGTCGCCCAGGCTGGAGTGCAGTGGCGCGATCTTGGCTCACTGCAAGCTCCGCCTCCCGGGTTCACGCCATTCTCCTGCCTCAGCCTCCCGAGTAGCTGGGACTACAGGCGCCCGCCACTACGCCCGGCTACTTTTTTTGTATTTTTTTAGTAGAGACAGGGTTAGCCAGGATGGACTCGATCTCCTGACCTCGTGATCCGCCTGCCTCGGCCTCCCAAAGTGCTGGGATTACAGGCGTGAGCCACCGCGCCCGGCCAACACACCTTTTCTCAAAACACTTCACTTCCTAAAATTATTTGAAGTCAAAGAGAAAGAGAGGCTGCGAGCAGTGGCTCACGCCTGTAAATCCCAACACTTTGGAAGTCCAGGGCAAGAGGATCACTTGAGCCTAAGAATTCGAGACCAGCCTGGGCAACACAGTGGGTCCCTCTCTCTACCAAAAAAAAAAAAAAAAATTTAAATTAACCAGGCGTGGTGGTGTGCACCAGTAGTCCCAACTACTGGGGAGGCTGAGGCAGCAGGACTGCTTGAGCCTGGAACGTTGAGGCTGGGTGACAAAGTGAGACCCTGACTCAAAAGAAAAAATAAAAAAAAGAGAGAGAGGGAGAGACAGATCTATGGACTTGAAGAAAAGGATCTCTCCAATGTTCCTATCATTTTGTCCTAAAATAATTTCATAGAAAATAATTTGACCCCTGTGTTTAGACTAGGCAGTAGTTATACAGATTCACCAAGAACACATGCATTTTTAAGCTTTTAAGAATCTGAAAGGGACTATTAAAAGCACTTTCTGATTTCAAAAAACGCATTCTTGCTGGAGTTACGTTTTTCAAAACTTACTTGCAAAGACTTTCACAGCAAAAGCTGTGAGCAACATTCAGCACAAGGACAAGCAAAGCAGCAAAGCAGCAAAGCAGGGGCACTGACCACGGGCCTTAATCATGCCTGGGAAGTGGAGGTGGGTAGTGAGAAAGGGGGCTTACTAGTCCTGTCCGACTGGGCCTGCTGCTCACAGAGGAGGCCACTGAGCTCATGGAGCTGAGGGAAGAGGCAGAAGGGCTGCGCTTCAGGCTGGCGGACGCGGTCGCCATCACTCGCCTCACTGCGTTGGCCTTGGCTTTGGCTGGTGTAGTGGAAGGGAAGCCAATCTTGGTAACTTTGTGGACAGGAGCGAACAAGCCATATTTGGGTTGACACTGAAAATACCTTTAGAGAACAATAAGAACAATAACAAAAAACAACTTAATCACAAGAAATAATAACTATAACCAAAAGGTTCTCCCAACTCCTAACTTAAGGTTGGATTCCTGGAAATTCTACTGCTAAGCTGGGGTTACACACCAGCACGTAGCAGTCACATGTATGTAGGCTGACTAACAACCTCAGTGATGGTTTAGAACACACACTGGTGACAATATGATACACAGAGTCAGAATTGCTCACCTGTTGCTGAGATTCTGCATAAAGGAAATAAATATTTTCACAACCTGATAAATGTACAGCAGAGGAGTTTAGCAATAGAACAAGCCCACTTAATAAAACCGTGCCAAACAAAGGGAAAGGAAATCAAACAGGCACCTAACTTTGGCAGATCCATTAAAGTAAACATGAAGAGTTGGACGTGGTGGCTCACGCCTGTAATCCCAGCACTGTGGGAGGCCGAGGCGGCGGATCACTTGAGCCCAGGAGTTCAAGACCAGCCAGGGCAATATGGACAGACCCCGTCTCTACAAAAAATACAAAAACTAGCCAGGCATGGTGGTGCAGGAGGCTTTCTTGAGCCCAAGAGGTCAAGGCTGAAGTAACCCGAGATTGCACCACTGTAGTCCAGCCTGGGTGACGGGGTGGACTCTGTCTCAAAACAAACAAATAAAAAACTCAAGTGATGGGTGCACCAAAATCTCAGATATCACTACTAAAGAAGTTATTCATATAACCAAACACCATCTGTTCCCCAAAAACCTATTGAAATAAGTAAAATGTATAATTTTTTTTTTCTGAGACAGAGTCTCACTCTGTTGCCCAGGCTTGAGTGCAGCGGTGCAATCTCAGCTCACCACAACCTCCGCCTCCCAGGTTCAAGCGATTCTCCTGCCTCAGCCTCCCAAGTAGCTGGGACTACAGGCACACGCCACCCTGCCTGGCTGATTTTTGTATTTTTAGTAGAGACAGGGTTTCAATATGTTGGCCAGGATGGTCTCGAACTCCTGATCTCGTGATCTGCCCACCTTGGCCTCCCAAAGTGCTGGGATTACAGGCGTGAGCCACCATGCCCCGCCCAAAAAATATATACTTTTTTTAATTAAAAAAAAAAATCTACCCAAACTTAACTGTAGAGGAATATAAATACAAAATGGCTAACATACAGGAAAAATCTAGTTTAAAAAAAGAGGCCAGGCGCCGTGGCTCACGCCTGTAATCCCAGAACTTCGGGAGGCCAAGGTGGGCGGATCATGAGGTCAGGAGATCGAGACCATCCTGTCCAACATGGTGAAACCCAGTCTCTACTAAAAATACAAAAATTATCTGGGCGTGGTGGTGTGTGTCTGTAATCCCAGCTACTCGGGAGGCTGAAGCAGGAGAATCGCTTGAACCTGAGAGTCAGAGGTTGCGGTGAGCCAAGATTGTGCCACTGCACTTCAGCCTGGCAACAGAGCAAGACTCCATCTCCAAAAAAAAAAAAAAAAAAAAAAAAGTTCATTGAAAATTTTTAATGTCTGTTTCAATAAAAATATGATAAAAAAAAAGATAAAGTACTCTGCAAGTATAGCATTGAGAAGGCCCAGAAAAAACAAAATGGCATTGGAGAAAAAAAAAAAAAGTAAACATGGAGAAATATTAACTATTAATGTCTATTTTCGGACTGACATGGGCAATGCCATGACTCTAAAGGATTACAGTGTTTTAATATGAAGAAAAGATGGCTTCATAATCATTGCAGTTCCAAGAGAGCTTTATCTCTATGAGTCATAATTACTGTATCTGGTAGATAAAGCCCTTTTCTCTATAATTAATTTGCTTATAACCAATTTGTCTATGTTTTATAAGTAAAATGTTAACTACCACATTTTAATAATCAAGTGATGCATTAATGTACTGTATACTACTAATAATGCATCATAGACAACACCTGTGCCTTCAAAACATTTTGAAAAGAAAAGTGGGAAATTCCTTCTGCATCTGTGTGCATTACTGTACTCCCATCCTGTGTCTGGGAGGCAAGAACGGGGTTATCCAGGCTGGACGCGGTGGCTCACACCTGTAATACCAGCACTTTGGGAGACCAAGACAGGTGGATCACTTGTGCCCAGGAGTTTGAGACCAGCCTGGGCAACACCCCGTCTCTACTAAAAATACAAAAATTAGCCAGGCATTGTGGCGTGTGCCTGTAATTTCAGCTACTTGGGAGGCTGAGGCAGGAGAATTGCTTGAACCCAGAAGGGGGAGGTTGCATGCACTGAGCCGAGATGGCGCCACTGCACTCCAGCCCGGCCAACAGACAGAGGCCCTGTCTCAAAAAAAAAAAAAAGAATGGGGTTATCCTTACGATGGAAGAGGTCCGCTTGCCGGTCTGTTCTCCTGCCGCAGGATGGAATTCTCATCAAATATGAAGACACATTTTGCAGTTCTTTTCCCTAACAAAGGTGGCTACCTTCTGCCCCCGCCCCCTCCCCAGACACCCAGGTACTCTTTCAGAAGTCAACTCCTATCAAAAGGGAGAGAAGCCAGACAGATAACATGGTATTTCCTTTCTATTTTGAAAAATAAACAGAATGCTTGTTCAGAATCTACTCAGACATACTACATGTATTACTAAGGAGACAGTCAAAAAGAACAGCCCCAATTTTAGTGTGGGGAAAAAAAATTAGCAGATGGGTCTTAGGAAATAAAAGTGCCGCTCTTCCAAACACACCTTTCCATGTTATGATACACGCTTGGTGAGACTGGCCTGAGCATCGTCACGTACAAGAGTGACACAAGACGTTGCACAACGCCAAACAAACCTTGTTCCAGCAACAGCGCCATCATTCTTCCCAAGTGGCTCATCTAACTCCACGCCACACCACTCCCCCTTGGCAAAGTCGGTCTCCCCAAGAAACCGGACTACACCAGCCTTAGTGCCACCAACCTGGAAGAAGAGAAGGTTAAAATAAAGAGATGAACATCACTCTATAGCTTAATCGTTTGTGGTCCCTACTAGTAACTAGGTACTGCATTCCATCATTTCCACCAGCAAGTTCTTTGCTTTAGCTTCTCTTTGACTCTAAGAGTTCTCTTGAAGGAAGTCTGGCAAAGAAACTTACCTGGCTGACTTATATTACCAGAGTGATTTGATGCCTAATACGTTGCAATAATGAGACAGCCAATCTAATATGCAGTCATTAAGGCTGTTCACCAAGTTCATTATTGCTTTTCTTAGAAAATACTTTTTTTTTTTTTTTTTTGAGACAGGGTCTCACTCTGACGTCCAGGCTAGAGTGCAGTGGCACCATCATGGCTCACTGCAACCTTGACCTCCCGGGCTAGGGGATCTTCCCACCTCAACCTCCTGGGTAGCTGAAACTACAGGTGCACACCACCAAACAGGCTATTTTTTTTTGTATTTTTTGTGGAGACAGGGTTTTGCCATGTTGCCCAGGCTGGTCTTGAACTCCTGGGCTCAAGTGATCTGCCCACCTCAGCTTCCCAAAGTGTTGGGATTACAGGCGTGAGCCACCACTCTTGGACCTTATTTTTCTAACAGAAATGCTCCTGCTTCACCTTTCGGCCAGAACCGCCATCTTCCAGTAATTCGCCAAAATGACGAACACAAAGCGAAAGAGGAGAGGCACCCGATATATGTTCTCTAGGCCTTTTAGAAAACATGGAGTTGCTCCTTTGGCCACATATATGCAAATCTATAAGAAAGGTGATATTGCAGCCATAAAAAATGATGAGTTCATGTCCTTTGTAGGGACATGGATGAAATTGGAAATCATCATTCTCAGTAAACTATCGCAAGGACAAAAAACCAAACACCGCATGTTCTCACTCATAGATGGGAATTGAACAATGAGAACACATGGACACAGGAAGGGGAACATCACACTCTGGGGACTGTTGTGGGGTCGGGGGAGAGGAGAGGGATAGCATTAGGAGATATACCTAATGCTAAATGACGAGTTAATGGGTGCAGCACACCAGCATGGCACATGTATACATATGTAACTAACCTGCACATTGTGCACATGTACCCTAAAACTTAAAGTATAATAATAATAAAATAAAAATTAAAAAAAGAAAGGTGATATTGTAGACATCAAAGGAATGGGTACTGTTCAAAAAGGAATGCCCCACAAGTGTTACCATGGCAAAAGTGGAAGTCTACAATGTTACCCAGCATGCTGTTGGCATTGTTGTAAACAAACAAGTTAAGGGCAAGATTCTTGCCAAGAGAAATAATGTGCGTATTGAGCACATTAAGCACTCTGAGAGCCAAGATAGCTTCCTGAAACGCGTGAAGGAAAATGATCAGAAAAAGAAAGAAGCCAAAGAGAAACGGACCGGGGTTCAACTCAAGCGCCAGCCTGCTCCACCCAGAGAAGCACACTTTGTGAGAACCAATGGGAAGGAGCCTGAGCTGCTGGAACCTATTCCCTATGAATTCATGGCATAATAGATGTTAAAAATAAAATAAAATAAAGGACCTCTGGGCTATTTAAAAAAAAAAAAAAAAAAAGAAATGCTCCTGCTTCAAAACAAACTTGTGGCTGGGCACAGTGGTTCATGCCTGTAACCTCAGCACTTTGGGAGGCCCAGGCAGGAGAACTGCTCGAGCCCAAGAGTTCGAGACCAGGCTGGACAACATAAGGAAGACCCTGTCTGTACAAATAATAAAAAAAATTAGCCGGGCATAGTGGTGTGAGCCTGTGGTCCCACTACTCAGGAAGCTGAGGTGGGAGGATTGCTTGAGCCCAAGGGTTTGAGGCTGCAGTGAGCTGCAGTTGTACCACTGCACTCCAGCCTGGGTGACAGAGTGAGACTCCACCTCAAAAAAATAAAAAAGTAAATAGGCCAGGCACGATGGTTCACGCCTCCCAGCACTTTGGGAGGCCAAGGTGGGTGGATCACCTGAAGTTGGGAGTTTGAGAGCAGCCTGGCCAACATGGTAAAAACCCGTCTCTACTAAAAATACAAAAATCAGCTGGGTGTGGTGGCTCACGCCTGTAGTCCCAGCTACTTGGGAGGCTGAGGCACAAGAATAACTTGCACCCGGGAAGCGGAGGTTGCAATGATCCAAGCTCACACCACTGCACTCCAGCCTAGGCGACAGGGAGAGACTCTGTCTCAACAAAAAACAAACAAAAAAAAAAGTACTTCAAAAAATAATTGGCCCAGTGTGGAAGTTCACACCTATAATCCCAGCACTTTGGAAGGCTGAGGTGGGAGGATCGCTGGAGTCCCCAAGGCTGCAGTGAGCCATGATCACACCACTGCACTACAGCCTGGGCAATAGAACAAGAAACTGTTTCAAAAAATAATAATTGACTCTTGCTATTTTCCACAGTGAGGCTCTCTGTTTCTTCACAACTATTAAAATTATCCTTCCTAGGCTGGGTGCGGTGGCTCAGGTGTGTAATTCCAACACTTTGGGAGGCCAAGGCAGGCAGATCACTTGAGGCCAGGAGTTCGAGACCAGCTTGGCCAACATGGTGAAACTCCATCTCTACTAAAGATACAAAAATTAGCTGGATGCAGTGGCACATGCCTATAATCCCAGCTACTCAAGTGGCTGAGGCACAAGAGTTGCTTGAACCAAGGAGGCAGAGGTTGCAGTGAGCCAAGACTGTGCCAATGTACTCCAGCCTGGGTGACAGAGTGAGACCTTGTCTCAAAAAAAAAAAAAAAAAAAAAAAGAGTACTAGTTCTAGACTTGACACATTTGACCTTTTAGTACTCGTTAGTACTAACATACAAATCATCACCTATATAAAATAGGTCTTACTGCAGTTGAATCAAAAGAAAATAAAGTCGGCCTCAATTTTCTCCTTCCTCCCACACCACACCATTCAGAGGAGCAGTCCAGCCAGCATCATGTGAGCAGGACACAGCACATTAGTTAAAGATGATGCAACCTCTTCAGACAATGTGTTAAATTCTTTGGGGGTGAGTCGAAGTTACTGTCATGACAATTGCTTTTCCAAGAGGCATCTAATAGGCTATAGTCAACAATTCTCCAAGCAAACTACAAGCTTCATTCAGATCAGCTTTGTAAAAAGTAATCACAAATAACAAATTAGCAACTATTTCTCTAAATGCAGGTAATATACATGTATCCTGAAAAAAAAATTATGTCACAAAATTTGTCTGAAATGAATGATTACTAGTTCCTAGAACAAAAAGTTTTCTTATATTTTTTCTCCCACCAAACACGGAACTCTTCACTCATTTAACAGAAAATGTATTTTTCTTTTCCCTGTAAAAAATCAGTAGTTATTCTATGGAGACAGAAAGTCAGGTGAAGTCCTAAAATCATCAAATGTTTTTCTACTTAATCATTCTACAATCAAAAAACGTGTTTACGCATTTCAACGGGACTTTACAAAGTTAGGTTTTATTTCTCATGTGTTCCAGACAATGCAGAAAAGTCTAGTACATGCACGTACAGGAAACAGAAGCATTAAATAATGCATTGACAATAAACAGAAGGCACTATTATCAAATCATATCTAAGAAATCTATGTTCTAAGACAAATATCTAAGTTATTAAAGAAAAACATTTTCAATATTGAAACAAAAAACAAGGCCAGGTGCAGTGGCTTATGCCTGTAATCCCACCATTTTGGGAGGCCAAGGCAGGAGGATCATCTGAGGCCAGGAGTTTGAGACTGGCCTGGGCAACACAGCGAGACTCCATCTCTACAAAAATTTAAAAATTAGCCAGGCATGGTGGCATGTGCCTGTGATCCCAGCTACTGAGGCTGCAAGTGAGCTATGATCATGACACTGCACTCCAGCCTGGACAAGATAGTGAGACCCTGTCTCAAAAACAAACAAAAAAACTAAAAGATAGATTCCTATGGCAAACACAAACAAGCCCAATTCGTTCTCTTTACTCTCAGAATGTTAGCATGTAACTCCTAATACTGTGGTAAAAGTCACTACTGAAGACAGAATTAATTTAAACTAGAATCGCAAAAAAAACCCTAGATACTATTTTTATGCTTTAGCAAACCTCAGATTTTTAAGTTCTCATTTATTTATTCAATATATATTTCTTGAGTGTTTGGATCCTTGAAAAACAAGGATAAACAGAATACAGCGTTGGCCATTGAGGGAGACAGACAAGAAGATTCAGACAAGAAATTCCTGTAAAAAGTGTTAAGTGCATCAAGAGATTTCTACAAAATGCGTGGGAACAGAAACAAATACCCTTCCTGTACGCTCCTGTAAAAAATAAAAACACTGATAAATTCCTGTTGGGTTAATGAGTGGGTCTACAAACAGGAAACAGAAACAATCCTCTCTGGACTCTCTCATCTCTTCATTATCCAGTTCTCGGCAAGCCATTTAATCTCACAGTGCCTGAATGCATAAAGCTATAAAATGTCTCAAGAGCAGTAATGAGTTTTTTTTCGAGCGAGGACTTTGCACCCAAGACTGTGTGGTAGATAGAGCTCCCTCTCCCCTCTCCCCTCTCCCCTCCCCCTTCTCCCCTCTCCCCTCTCCCCTCTTTCCATGGTCTCCCTCTGATGCCGAGCCGAAGCTGGACGGTACTGCTGCCATCTCAGCTCACTGCAACCTCCCTGCCCGATTCTCCTGCCTCAGCCTGCTGAGTGCCTGCGATTGCAGGCGCGCGCCGCCACGCCTGACTGGTTTTCGTATTTTTTTGGTGGAGACGGGGTTTCGATGTGTCGGCTGGGCTGGTCTCCAGCTCCTAACCGCCAGTGATCCGCCAGCCTCGGCCTCCCGAGGTGCCGGGATTGCAGACGGAGTCTCGTTAACTCAGTGCTCAATGGCGCCCAGGCTGGAGTGCAGTGGCGTGATCTCGGCTCGCTACAACCACCTCCCAGCCGCCTGCCTTGGCCTCCCTAAGTGCCGAGATTGCAGCCTCTGCCTGGCAGCCACCCCATCTGGGAAGTGAGGAGCGTCTCCGCCTGACCGCCCATCGTCTGGGATGTGAGGAGCCCCTCTGCCTGGCTGCCCAGTTTAGAAAGTGAGGAGCGTCTCTGCCCGGCCGCCAGGAGCACCTCTTCCCGGCCGCCATCACATCTGGGAAGTGAGGAGCGTCTCTGCCCGGCCGCCCATCGTCTGAGATGTGGGGAGCACCTCTGCCCTGCCGCCCCGTCCGGGATGTGAGGAGCGTCTCTGCCCGGCCGCCCTGTCTGAGAAGTGAGGAGACCCTCTGCCTGGCAACCGCCCCGTCTGAGAAGTGAGGAGCCCCTCCGCCCGGCAGCCACCCCGTCTGAGAAGTGAGGAGCGTCCTCCCTCCTCGTCCGGGAGGGAGGTGGGGGGGTCAGCCCCCCGCCCGGCCAGCCGCCCCGTCCGGGAGGCGAGGGGTGCCTCTGCCCGGCCGCCCCTACTGGGAAGTGAGGAGCCCCTCTGCCCGGCCAGCCGCCCCGTCCAGGAGGGAGGTGGGGGGGGTCAGCCCCCCGCCCGGCCAGCCGCCCCATCCGGGAGGGAGGTGGGGGGGTCAGCCCCCCGCCCGGCCAGCTGCCCTGTCCAGGAGGTGGGGGGCGCCTCTGCCCGGCCGCCCCTACTGGGAAGTGAGGAGCCCCTCTGCCCGGCCAGCCGCTCTGTCTGGGAGGGAGGTGGGGGGGTCAGCCCCCCGCCCGACCAGCCGCCCCGTCCGGGAGGGAGGTGGGGGGGTTAGCCCCCCGCCTGGCCAGCCGCCCCGTCCAGGAGGTGAGGGGCGCCTCTGCCCAGCCGCCCCTACTGGGAAGTGAGGAGCCCCTCTGCCCAGCCAGCCGCTCTGTCCGGGAGGGAGGTGGGGGGGTCAGCCCCCCGCCCGGCCAGCCGCCCCGTCCGGGAGGGAGGTGGGGGGGTCAGCCCCCCGCCCGGCCAGCCGCCCCGTCCGGGAGGGAGGTGGGGGGGTCAGCCCCCCGCCCGGCCAGCCGCCCCGTCCGGGAGGGAGGTGTGGGGGTCAGCCCCCCGCCCGGCCAGCCGCCCCGTCCGGGAGGGAGGTCGGGGGGTCAGCCCCCCGCCCGGCCAGCCACCCTGTCCGGGAGGTGAGGGGCGCCTCTGCCCGGCCGCCCCTACTGGGAAGTGAGGAGCCCCTCTGCCCGGCCAGCCGCCCCGTCCGGGAGGGAGGTGGGGGGATCAGCCCCCCGCCGGGCCAGCCGCCCCGTCGGGGAAGTGAGGGGCGCCTCTGCCCGGCCGCCCCTACTGGGAAGTGAGGAGCCCCTCTGCCCAGCCAGCCGCCCTGTCCGGGAGGGAGGTGGGGGGTCAGCCCCCCGCCCGGCCAGCCGCCCCATCCGGGAGGGAGGTGGGGGGGGGTCAGCCCCCCGCCCGGCCAGCCGCCCCGTCCGGGAGGTGAGGGGCGCTTCTGCCCGGCCGCCCCTACTGGGAAGTGAGGAGCTCCTCTGCCCGGCCACCACCCCATCTGGGAGGTGTACTCAACAGCTCATTGAGAACGGGCCATGAAGACAATGGCGGTTTTGTGGAATAGAAAGGGGGGAAAGGTGGGGAAAAGATTGAGAAATCGGATGGTTGCCTTGTCTGTGTAGAAAGAGGTAGACATGGGAGACTTTTCATTTTGTTCTGTACTAAGAAAAATTCTTCTGCCTTGGGATCCTGTTGATCTATGACCTTACCCCCAACCCTGTGCTCTCTGAAACATGTGCTGTATCCACTCAGGGTTGAATGGATTAAGGGCGGTGCAAGATGTGCTTTGTTAAACAGATGCTTGAAGGCAGCATGTTCGTTAAGAGTCATTACCACTCCCTAATCTCAATTACCCAGGGACACAAACACTGCGGAAGGCCGCAGGGTCCTCTGCCTAGGAAAACCAGAGAACTTTGTTCACTTGTTTATCTGCTGACCTTCCCTCCACTATTGTCCTGTGACCCTGCCAAATCCCCCTCTGCGAGAAACACCCAAGAATGATCAATAAAAAAGAAAAAAAAAAAAAAAAAAAAAAGAGCAGTAATGAGGGGTTGTTTTCACAGGAATTTTGTGAGCAGTCTTGTAAGGTGGCTTCTTATCTGCCATATTCCAAGATAAACAGCTTATTTTAAAAAGTAAACATGGAGGCCAGGTGGGGTGACTCATGTCTGCAATCCTAGCTCTTTGGGAGGCCGAGGCAGGCAGATCACTTGAGGTCAGGAGTTTGAGACAGGCCTGAAATTCTGTCTCTACTAAAAATACAAAAATTAGTCGGGCATGGTGGCAAGCACCTGTAATCCCAGCTACTCGGGAGGCTGAGGCGGGAAAATCACTTCAACCCCAGAGGTGGAGGTTGCAGTGACCCAAGATCACACCACTGCACTTCAATAAAAAAAATAAAATAAAATAAACATGGTTAGCTGGTATTTGCCAAATACAAATGTAAGCCTCACTTAAAACTTAATTGCCTGTGACATGAAAGAGCCAAAGCATGGTACTTTTTTTTTTTTTTTTTTTTTTTTTTGAGATGGAGTTTCGCTCTGTCGTCCAGGCTGGAGTGCAGTGGCATGATCTCAGCTCACTACAACCTCTGCCTCCCGGGTTCCAGAGATTTTCCTGCCTCAGCCTCCCAAGCAGCTGGGATTACAGGCATGCGCCACCACGCCCGGCTAATATTTTTGTATTTTTAGTAGAGACAGGGTTTCACCATGTTGGCCAGGCTAGTCTCAAACTCCTGACCTCAACTGATTCCACCCACCTTGACCTCCCAAAATGCTAGGATTACAGACGTGAGCCACCACGTCTGGCCACTTTTGATTACCTCAAGTAATATAATTACCTCCAGTGAAGGGCCAGTTCACCTTCCAGCAACTCTCCTACAGAGAAGGGTAAAATCTTCACTGGTCCTAAGTCGACCTCTGCTTGCCTACTTTACTCTCTCCTTCATGGGTATAAAGTGACGACTGTATTCAAAACCCTCTGATTCTCTCCACACTATTTAATGAGCTCCTACTATGTGCCAGGCCCTGTCCTAAGTGTTGTGGATGTGACAGTGAATGAGACAGAAAGTTTCCGTGCTTTCATGGAGGTTAAATTCTGGTCAGGGAGAAATGGACAATAAGCAAGTAAAAAAATGAAAGATAATTTCAACTGGTGAAGACTGCTATAAAAAAAATAAAACAGGGTAGTGTGACACTGCCATAGAAGGTGTCTTTAGTTGGGGTGGCCAAGGAAGGGATGCCTGAGCAGGTAACATTTGAGCCATGACTTAAGTGACCACGAGGCACCGGGCACAAAACATCCCAAGCAGAAGAAACAACAAATTCTAAAGTGGGAATGAGTCTGGGTGTTTAGAAACAGCAAAGGGGGCCGGGCATGGTGGCTCACACCTGTAATTCCAGCACTTTGGGAGGCCAAGGCAGACTGATCATTTGAGGACAGGAATTCGAGACCAGCCTGGGCAACATGGCAAAACCCTGCCTCTACTAAAAATACAAAAATTAGCCAGCTGTGGTGGCTCATGCCTGTAGTCCCAGCTACTCAGGAGCCTGGGGCGTGACAATTGCTTGAGCCCTGTAGGCAGAGGGTGCAATGAGCCGAAATGGCGCTGCTGCACTTCAGCCTGGGCAACAGAGCAAAACCTATCTCAAAAAAAAAAAAAAAAAAAAAAAGAAGAAGAAAGAAAAGAAACAGCAAAGGGGCCAGTGTAGCTGAAGCAGAGTGAGAAAGGGGGGTGAGAAGGACAAGAGGTCGGGAGGGTGGGCAGGGTCCAGAGAACAAGGGGCACTGCAAGTCCAAGGAAGGAGTTTCGATTTTTATTTTAATGCCATGAGGAGCCCCTTTAGATCACGATGTGTTGGTCTTCGTTGGTGCCATATCTACAACACCTGGAACAACTTCCGGTGCATAGCAGATGCTCAGGATATTTTCTGAATGAATTGCAGAGCATTAAACACAGTCTTTATAATGCCATCATATTTTCTCTAGGCTAAATAAACAGTCCCAGTTACTTTATTCCTTTTATGATATCGTTTTGAGTCTCCCAATCTCTAACAGGTGATATTAAATAAATCCCCTTAAAAAGAAATGTGACAAGAGCAGATGACATATAACAGATACCCTCTTATAAGTCTAACTCCCTAGAACTAACAGGTAAACAAAAGATGCGCAATTATGAATAGACACTTTGGCTAAAAGATAATGCTTTACTTGACTTGCACTTTATGTCTCGGAACTACTTAATCTCCGCTTCTGAAAGGCATCTGAGCTTCCACAGGATCCAGCACCCCAAGAATATCAAGACACAGGAAAGGGTAATGCATGCCTGTAATCCCAGCTACATGGAAGGCTGGGAAAAGAGAATCGCCTGAACCTGGGAGGCAGAGGTTGCAGTGAGCCGAGATCATGCCACTGCACTCCAGCCTGGGCAACAGAGCAGGGGGTTGATAAAATGCAGAATATTTACTCACCAGAAGCAGTCTTTTATATGGCACCCACTTGACCAAAATACTAGCAAAGTTTGCTTTTTAAATCTACAAAACATCATAAGCTACCGAGTGTCTGAGGCTCAAGATATTTTTGTGATTATGCTTAGAGCATTCACAGGGACAGGCCGGGCGCGGTGGCTCACGCCTGTAATCCTAGCACTTTGGGAGGCCGAGACGGGCGGATCACGAGGTCAGGAGATCGAGACCATCTTGGCTAACACGGTGAAACCCCGTTTCTACTAAAATTACAAAAAATTAGCCGGGCGTGTTGGCGGGCGCCTGTAGTCCCAGCTACTTGGGAGGCTGAGGCAGGAGAATGGCGTGAACCCGGGAGGCGGAGCTTGCAGTGAGCCGAGATTGCGCCACTGCACTCCAACCTGGGAGACACAGCGAGACTCCGTCTCAAAAAAAAAAAAAAAAAAAAAAGAGAATTCACAGGGACAATAAAGTTGTTAAAAGTTAGGAGATGTGATCCAGTAATAAGACAACACTGGCACTCAGTACTCAGGCCTGTGTGGCCAAACCTCCCTCTCCCCAAGTCCCAAAGCAGTGGCATGGGCTCCTCAACACAGAAAAGCTCCAAACTCCCAAGCCCAAAGAGCCTATACAAAGTTCTCAAGTCTAGACAGACACCAAATTTGGCACCTTTGGGGTTAAGATATTGGCTCAGGTTTAGAAAAAGAAACCACTGCCCAATTACTGAGCACCATAGAAAACGCTCCAAACATTGTGAAAATCAAAGCCAACGTTGCAGGCAGACCGGGCACTACTAAAAAGAGTTTAGGCAAAGGAACAGCATCACCAAATTGACATTTTAATTGATCTCTCTGTAATTGTGCAAAGAATAAAGGTGAGGAGAGACAAGGCAAGTGGCATGGACGGTGCCATGCAAGTCCAGGTAAAGATGATGATGGCCTGACCCGAAGCAGTCAGGGCACAGGGCACAGGGCACAGGACACAGGCGAGGAGGATGGACAGCGAGACCAGAGGCATGGGATCTGACAGGCAGGTGGACGGTTTCCTGTGTTTCCAAGCCTCAAAAGGAAAACTGGGGAACCCTCTCAAAACTGAAAGCAAGGAGCAGGAAGAGCACTGACAACGATGACCTGCTAAAATGTGACCCCACTGAGTCTGCTGTGTGCAAACAGGAAAAAGCTACTTAACGCAGCTTCTCTGCAGCAGCATGAGGGGCCCTGTATTTCCCTCCTGGACAACCCTAAAAGGTTACACTAGGTGAAGTTTAGAACTGGGAAACTGAAAAATGAAAAAAAAAAACTTGGCCGGGCGCAGTGGCTCACGCCTGTAATCCCAGAACTTTGGGAGGCCAAGGTGGGCGGATCACTTGAGGTCAGGAGTTCGAGACCATACTGGCCAACATGGTGAAACCCCGTCTCTATGAAAAAAAAAAAAAAATACAGGCTGGGTGTGGTGGCTCACACCTGTAATCCCAATGCTTTGGGAGGCCAAGGCGAGCAGATCACCTGAGGTCAGGAGTTCGAGACCAGCCTGACCAACATGGAAAAACCCTGTCTCTACTAAAAATACAAAATTAGCCAGGCGTGGTGGCACATCCAGATAATCCCAGCTACTCAGGAGGCTGAGACAGGAGAATCACTTGAACCCAGGAGGCGCAGGTTGCAGTGAGATTGCGCCATTGCACTCCAGCCTGGGCAACAAGAGTGAAACCTGATCTAAAAAAAAAAAAAAAAAAAATTAGTCGGGTGTGGTGGTGGGTGCCTGTAATCCCAGCTACGCTACTTGGGAAGCTGAGGCAAGAGAACTGTTGAACTCGCAGGGCAGAGGATGCAGTGAACTGAGATCATGCCACTGCACTCCAGCAGGGCAAAAGAGCGAGATTCCATCTTGATTTAAAAAAAAAATAAAAATAAAATCAGAAAAAAAAATTATTCAAATCTGCAGCAAACCTCATCGCAAAGGAATTAAGCTAAGTAAAATCCATTGTGTTAGAAAAGATCTCAAGATTCAGCCAAAAGGGGCTTTTAACTAAATGTGACTATCTGCTGTCTTCTCAGTTGTGGACCATACAAAACAGCAAATCCTGCCACTAACTACTCCATCAGCAATCTAGGCAAATGGATTTCAGGTAAAGAACAACTTCCCCAGAGCATAAACTCCCACCCAAAAAGAGCCCAAGAATTCCCCAAGTAGACAATGAAGAAACACTCAATGTAAATGCAAGGTCACAACCAGGCTCATAGGTTTGAGGTTCTAAGTCACCGATAAGAGGATTGAGAAAAATAGAAAAAATCAAATTATCAGGTGCAGCGTATACTGCTTGGAAGATGGGTGCGCCAAAATCTCACAAAACACCACTAAAGAACTCACTCACGTAAGCAAACACCACTGGTTCCCCAATAACCTACGGTAATAAAAAAAAATTTAATTAAAAAAGTTAATAAGGGCCGGGCGTGGTGGCTCACGCCTGTAATCGCAGCACTTTGGGAGGCAGAGGCAGGTGGATTGCCAGAGTTCAAGACTAGCTTGGGCAACATGACAAAACCCCATCTCTACTAAAAATACAAAGAATTAGCCAGGTGTGGTGGCGCACGTCTGTAGTCCCAGCCACTCCATAGGCTGAGGCATGAGAATCGCTTGAACCCGGGAGGCAGAGGTTGCAGTAAGCCAAGATTGCGCCACTGCACTCCAGCCTAGAGGGACAGAGTGAGACTCTGTCTCAAAAAAAAAAAAAAAAAAGTTAATATGGTAAATGAATCTAAAAAAAGAGCTTTAATTAACTTAATAAACAAGGTGAAAAATAGCACCAGTAAGACTAAAAAAAAAAAAAAACTTACCAGGAAGGACATACTTGTATGCTGTTTGTGGAAACAAAAATAAAGGCTTTTTGGATTGCAATTTGGCAATATCTATTAACAATTTTATTTATACCCCTTGACTCAAATTTCATTTCTAGGGGAAAAACGGGTGCAATCTAAATGTGTATGATTAAATTAGGTATACTAATCCAAATAGTATAATATGAAACAGCAGCTTACTGTTTTAAATTAAGACCTGTATTTGCTTCCATACAAATGCCCCAAATCTACAGTCTACAATCTACAAAAGCATATTATGAAAATGGCTTATATATAATAAGACCTCACTATGTGTGTGTTTCACTTCTACATGTTATAGACAAACCTCACAAAAATAATGTTCAGCAAATGAAGACAGACACAAAAAAAGCACATACTGGATAAATTATAGTTACTTAAGGTTCAAACACAAGCAAAACAAATCTTGTAAATATTTTTT
Source organism: Pan troglodytes (assembly GCF_028858775.2). Lineage (NCBI taxonomy): Eukaryota > Metazoa > Chordata > Mammalia > Primates > Hominidae > Pan > Pan troglodytes. The sequence continues at coordinate 129,210,229 of NC_072408.2, forward strand.
TTAATTCTCAGGAAGATATTTTTCCCCTTTCACAGTATCAAAGACCTGTATAACAAGTGTTGAGCTCGTGCCTGTAATCCTAGCACTTTGGGAGGCCAAGGAGAGCGGATCACGAGGTCAGGAGTTTGAGAACAGCCTGGCCAATATAGTGAAACCCTGTCTCTATTAAAAATACAAAAATTAGGCTGGGCGTGGTAGCTCACGCCTGTAACCCCAACACTTTGGGAGGCGGAGGCAGGTAGATCACAAGGTCAGGAGATCGAGACCATCCTGGCTAACACAGTGAAACCCCGTCTCTACTAAAAATACAAAAAAAAAAAAATAGCGGCCGCGCGCAGTGGCTCACACCTGTAATCCCAGCACTTTGGGAGGCTGAGGCAGGCAGATCACGAGGTCAAGAGATCGAGACCATCCTGGCTAACATGGTGAAACCCCATCTCTACTAAAAATACAAAAAAAAAAAAAAAATTAGCAGCCAGGCGCGGTGGCTCACGCCTGTAATCCCAGCCCTTTGGGAGGCCGAGGTGGGTGGATCACGAGGTCAGGGGTTTGAGACTAGCCTGACCAACATGGTGAAACCCTGTCCCTACTAAAAATACAAAAATTAGCTGGGCATGGTGGTGGGCGCCTGTAATCCCAGCTACTCAGGAGGCTGAGGCAGGAGAACTGCTTGAACCCAGGAGGCGGAGGTTACAGTGAGCCAAGACCGCGCCACTGCACTCTAGCCTGGGCAACAGAGCGAGACTCTGTCTCCAAAAATAAAAAAAAAGAGTGTTGAGAACAAGAAAATTCTACTCTAAGATTCTTAGTGTAAGGGCCCTGGGGAGTAGCTCACAGAAAGATAAAGCTTGTCAGTTCAAATCTAAAAAGCTGACAACTCCTCATATATGGTCATGAGCTAAAAATTCAGCACAGAACATGCAGTCCAAGGCATGGAGACAACCACGTTGAAACACAACAGCTGGGCGTCAGTCAAATTGTCCAAGAACCTGACATCACATCCTAGAAATATCAAATATAGTCTAAATGCAGCACTGTAGCCTTGCTTATGGAGGTTAGGTAACAAAGTTGTTAAATATCTCACTGAGGTCCCAAAGGCAAAGCAGGGACTTAGCTTGTCTTCTTAGCACTATGCTACGCTGCCCCTCTTTAAAAAAAAAATCACTAAATTCTGAGGTTCTAGAATGTAGAGCATGTAGACCTTACACCTTGTGTTTCTGCTTATTAGTCAAACAGTAGCTACTGTACATTTCCTTCCTCTTCCTAAATCTAAACCTTATCATTTGAAAGGCCCTGAAATTCTTTTTTTTTTTTTTCTTTGACACAGAGTCTCACTCTGTTGCCCAGGCTAGAGTGCAGTGGCGCAAACTCAGCTCACTGCAACCTCCCCATCCTGGGTTCAACCAATTCTCCTGCCTCAGCTTCCCAAGTAGCTGGGATTACAGGTTTGTGCCACTGAGCTCAGCTAATTTTTGTATTTTTAGTAGAGACGGGGTTTCACCATGTTGACCAGGCTGGTCTTGAACTCCTGACCTTAGGTGATATGCCTGCCTTGGCCTCCAAAACTGCTGGTATTATAGGCATGAGCCACTGCACCTGGCCTTGGCCCAGAAATTCTTGAGTAACATCCTCTGATGCCTTGAGTTTTCCAAGCCATTTAAGGTAGCAGAATCTTATACATACCCACATAATTTCACTAAACCAAAAATTAAAAATCAGAAGGGGAAAAAAAATCCAATTTTTATAAACACATCTAAGTTCACTTCTGAGCTTATTTTGTCAATAAAGTTACTTTTTTTTTTTTTTTTTGAAACAGGGTCTTGCTGGAGTGCCATGACATAATCATAGTTCCCTGCAGCTTCCATCTCCCAGGCTCAGCCTCCTGAGTAGCTGGGACTACAGGCGTGTGACCCCATGTCCGGCTTATTTTAATTTTGTTTTAGATGGAGTCTTGCTTTGTTGCCTAGGCTGGAGTGTAGTGGCGCGATCTTGGCTCACTGCAACCTCCACCTCCTGAGTTTAAGTGATTCTCCTGCCTAAACCTCCGAGTAGCTCGGATTACAGGTGCCTGCCACCACACGTGGCTAATTTTTGTATTTTTAGTAGAGACGGGGTGTCGCCATGTTGGCCAGGCTGGTCTTGAACTCCTGACCTCAAGTGATCCACCCGCTCAGCCTCCCAAACTACTGGGATTACAGGAATGAGCCACCCCGCCCGGCCAATTATTTTATTTTTTATAGAGACAGGGTCTCACTTTGTTGCCCAGGTTCAAGTGATCCTCCCACCTTGGCCTCCCAAAATGCTGGGATTACAGGCGTGAGCCACCGTACCTAGCCACGGTTACCTTACTATTTACAAGTTCCTTGTTAGTATGGTGGTGAGTGTTTCTGCCTGTCATGTGGAGACTGGAGTTTGAGTCCCCAACAGGGAGCCATATAATATTAAGAAAAAAAATTTTTTTTTTCTTTGAGACAGAGTCTCGCTCTGTCTCCTAGGCTGGAGCGCGGTGGCGCAATCTCGGCTCACTGCAACCTCCGCCTCCTGGGTTCAGGCCATTCTCTTGCCTCAGCCTCCCGAGTAGCTGGGACTACAGGCACATGCCACCATGCCTGGCTAATTTTTTTTGTATTTTTTTAGTAGAGACGAGGTTTCACCGCATTAGCCAGGATGGTCTTGATCTCCTGACCTCGTGATCCACCCACCTGGGACTCCCAAAGTGCTGGGATTACAGGCATGAGCCACGGCACCCAGCCAAGAAAATTTTTAATAATAAAAGTAAATATTTAGAAATTATAAACTCAATATTCTTTTAGCTAAACTGCTAGATACAACTAGAATAGTTCACTGCTCTTTCTAGACACAAACTGCACAGCCAGTTTCTAATCTGTTGCATAGTTACCCATAAACTGAACTGATTAATTTCTCTATAAAAGAGTGGTCATCCCTCCAGAACAGACTCTGAGCCAAGGAGTATCCTATGTGTGTATTTCTGGCTTTTTTTTTTTTTTTTTTTTGAGACAGAGTCTCACTCTCACCCAGGCTGGAGTGTAGTGGCGCAATCTCGGCTCACTGCAACCTCCACCTCCCAGGTTCAAGCAATTCTCTGCCTCAGCCTTCTGAGTAGCTGGGATTACAGGCGCCCCCCACCAATCCCAGCTAATTTTTTTGTATTTTTAGTAGAGACAGGGTTTCACCATATTGGCCAGGCTGGTCTTGAACTCCTGACCTCGTGATCCACCCGCCTCAGCCTCCCAAAGTGCTGGGATTATAGGTGTGAGCCACCGCGCCCAGCCCTGATGTGTGTGTATTTCAACCACTCACTGGTGTTTATATCTCAGTTCAACGAAATGACCTCAGAATGTTTCTCTACTTACCAATACTCTGTCTCCGATTTTGAGCTCTCTTTCTCCTTTCTTGATTGAGCCAGCCTCTGAAAGGTTGGAGATAGATTCACTGGCAGTTTTTGTAAGGTTGCTGATCGGAGGCGTAGCTGAAGGTTCCTTCGCTGCTGGCTGTGATGGTTTCTGAGGGATGTTTGAGGGGGTGGCGGGGGAGGAAGACACCATGCACAGCGGTGAAGTAGCTCGGGAGGCGGGCGTCGTCTGCAGGCCATTAGCTTCATCTTCTGCTTGCACCTTCCTTGTTAACTTTGAAGGTCGGGTAAATATGCCCTTTAAAGGTTCACACTGGAAATACCGAACTCCTGCCACCGAACCATCGTTCTTGCCTATGGGTTCATCTAAAACGATTCCAGCCCACTGGCCTGGCGCAAACTGGGTTTCTCCAAGAAACTGGATAAATCCAGGCTTATTTCCATTCACCCAAACTCGCTCCCCAACTCGAAAGTCATCCACAAATTCCTCCTGAGTCTCAGATGATGGAGTGCTTGATGCTTTTTCACTGGATATGGTTTTTTCTACTGGAGCTACAACTGAAAACGAAAGATCAGAAGAGATTCGATTTAATTTTCAAGCAGACAACCTCTAACTTAAAGAAAAACTAGAGAAAGCCAACAGCCCACAGGAGTAGCCTACAACTCTTAGAAAGGTGTTTTAAAGTGTGGTTTTTTGTTCTTTTGAGACAGTCTCGCTCTGTCGCCCAGGCTAGAATGCAGTGGTGTGATCTCGGCTCACTGCAACCTCCACCTCCCGGGTACAAGTGATTCTCCTCCTTCAGCCTCCTGAGTAGCTAGGATTACAGATGTGCACCACCATATCTGGCTAATTTTTGTATTTTTAGTAGAGACAGGGTCTCACCACGTTGGCCAGGCTGGTCTCAAAACTCCTGACCTCAGGTGAACCTCCCGCCTCAGCCTCCCAAAGTGTTAGCATTACAGGCATGAGCCACTGTGCCTCACCAAAGTGTTTTTGTTTGTTTTGTGCTGTTTTGTTTTAAACAAGGAAGCCAAGAATAACTGATCCTTCACTACCATCTTCAATGCTGCTAAACTCCGCAAACTGGTAGTTGAGGTTTATTCCTTTATTTGCAAATAAGATTAGAAAAAATCAAAGTAAGAAAAAAATAAAATCAGTCCTTTTTCCAGGCCTATATTCATAATTGGTCTGATTTCATTATTTGCTACACCCGCCACCCTGCACATCATGAGCAAATATCCATTCACATTCACTAAATAGCACTACTCCACAATTGAGTAGTCAATCGAAGCTGATAAAAACTAGGACTATTCCAGGCACAGTGGCTCACGCCTGTAATCCCACTTCTTTGAGAGGCTGAGGTGGGCGGATCATTTGAGGTCTGTAGTTTGAGACCAGCCCAGTCAACATGATGAAACCCCATTCCTACTAAAAAATATAGGGCCGGGTGCGGTGGCTCACACCTGTAATCCCAGCACTTTGGGAGGCCGAGGCGGGCAGATCACCTGAGGTTGGGAGTTTGAGACCAGCCTGACCAATGTGGAGAAACCCCATCTCTACTAAAAATACAAAATTAGCTGGGCATGGTGGAGCGCGCCTGTAGTCCCAGCTACTCGGGAGGCTGAGGCAGGAGAATCACTTGCACCTGGGAGGCAGAGGTTGCAGTGAGCCGAAATCATGTCACTGCACTCTTGCCTGGGCAACAAGAGCGAAACTCCGTCTCAAAAAACAAAACAAAACCAAAAAAAAACAAAAATTAGCCAGGCATAGTGGTGGGTGCCATTAATCCCAGCTACTCTGGAGGCTGAGGCAGGAGAATCACTTGAACCTGGGAGGTGGAGGTTGCAGTGAGCTGAGATTGAGCCACTGCATTCCAGCCTTGATAACAGAACAATACAGCATCTCAAAAAAAAAAAAAAAAAAAAAACCAGGCCTGGCATGGTGGCTCATGCCTGTAATCCCAGCACTTTGGGAAGCCAAGGCAGGCAGATAACCTGAGGTCAGGAGTTCAAGACCAGCCTGGGCAACATGGTGAAACCCCATCTCTACTAAAAATACAAAATTTAGCCAGACGTGGTGGAGCGCGCCTGTAATCCCAGCTACTTGGGACGGTGAGAGCCATGATAGTACCACTGCCCTCCAGCCTGGGCGACAGAGTGAAACCTTGTCTCAAAAACAAAGAAACAAACAAAAAACCCTACAAAAATTCATTAAGCTCTCCACATATAAAATTTTATGTCTTTCAATTAAAAATTCTTTCAGGCCAGGCATGGTGGCTCACACCTATAATCCAGCACTTTGGGAGGCTGTGGTAGGCAGATAACTTGAGGTCAGGAGTTCAAGACCAGCCTGGCCAACATGGTGAAACCCCATCTCCACTAAAAATACAAAAATTAGCTGGGTATGGTGGCATGTGTCTGTAATCCCAGCTACTGGGGAGGCTGAGGCAGGAGAATTGCTTGAACCCCGGAGGCGGAGGTTGCAGTGAGCCGAGGTTGTGCCACTGCACTACAGCCTGGGGAATAGAGCAAGACTCCATCTTAAAAAAAAAAAAAAAAGGCAAGGCACAGTGGCTCACGCCTGTAATCTCAGCACTTTGGGAGGCCGAGGTGGGCGGATCACGAGGTCAGGAGTTCAAGACCAGCCTGGCCAATATGGTGAAACCCCATCTCTACTAATAATACAAAAATTAGCTGAGCATGGTAGTATGCGCCTATATTCCCAGCTACTTGGGAGGCTGAGGCAGGAGAATCGCTTGAACCCAGGAGGCGGTGCCTGCAGTGAGCCAAGATTGCGCCACTGCACTCCAGCCTGGGTGACAGAGTTAGATTCCATCTCAAAAAAAAAAAAAAAAATCTTTCAAATATTTTCAAGAATATGAACAGATATAAAATAATGTTTTAAAATTAAAAAGCAAATTGAAGTCTCCATATAGGATAAGGAAAGGAAAAGCATAAAGTATTACCAGCCGTAGGTGTCTTCAGAGCTGTGCTTCCAGGCTTCAGGATCTTGGTGGGGGCCTTAAGCCCACTTGGCTTTAGCATACTCATTTTCTTTGTATGTCAGAGCTGTTTCTCCTTTGCCTGTTGCCACTATCTTTCCCCAACCATTGATACAACTGTGGGTTCTATAGTGAAGTCAGTCTCTGGATTAAATCTGCAAAGAGAAAGAAATAAAAAGATTTTATAATCTACAGGAGCAAGTAGGAACAACAGGTGGCTTTCATAGACTAAAGCTTTCATTTGACAATAATCCATCTCCAGGCTGAACCTAGGAACCTAGAAGACTCTGGTTATTAAACACATGAAAATGCTGCTGAAATGGATTTAAAGGCAATTTACTATCCTCAAGACAAGCAGTTAGCCAGGTGCCATGACCCACTCCTCACACCTGTAATCCCAGCACTTTGGGAGGCTAAGATAGGAGGACTGTTTGAGGCCAGGAGTTCGAGACCAGCCTGATCAATATAGCAAGACCCTGTCTCTACAAAAATAAAAATAAAAATAAATTAGCCATGAGGCTGAGGGGGAAGGATTTCATGAGCCCAGGAGTTTGAGGCTGCAGTGAGCCATGATCACACCACTGTACTCCAGCCTGGGTGACAGAGCAAGACCCCAACTCAAAACAAACAAACAAAAAACACAAAAACAAAAATAAGCAGTTAAGACAAACAAAGTGTTTGCTTTGTTTTATATATCTAATGTTCTTAGCTCAGTACAGTTCCTAAAACCCACACAAACCATAAAAGAGGGTTCAGAAAAATCTACACCAAACAATGCGGGGAGAAAAAGGAAGCTTTCAGTTTTTTACTTTCATTTCTATATTGCTGAAGTTTTACTACAACAAGCCTGTATTAGCTATATTTTTTAAATCCACAGAATTATGCAATTTACAATATAAAACTATATATATGTTAAACTACAGGAAGATTAAAACTATGTAAGAAAAAGCCCTACCTGGGAAGTGATGAGGGAAAATTACCTTGTTTCTATCTAGAAAAAAACAATATACTGCTGGGTTACTCAAGACCAGATATGAATCTATGACTTTTGGACTAAGGTAAAATAGTATCCTGTCATATTCTCTTCACCTCCATAGAAAGTGAATGGAAATTACCTTGGGGTTTTGGAATATAGGGAAATATTTTCAGACATAATACCTAAAAACAGAACCATTCAAAGAGAAAAATGCTGCCATTTAATGACTCTGTCAAATGACAATGCTCTGCATTTTTCTCTGCGAGCAGAGCTTGGATGATGAAGCACAGACCTCACTTTCTCATCTTGTCTCCCTCACAGCCAACGCCAGCCACCGGCAAAGAATCTGGCCAGGGATACAAAGGTACATGCAGCCCGCTCCAGCGGATGGAACAGTGCCCTCCCCAAAAGACATGTCCCCCAGCACCTGTGAAAGTGATCTTATTTGGAAAAAGCATCTTTGCAGATATAATTAAGAATCTTGAGTTAAGATCATCCTGGATTACCTTGGTAGGCCCAAAACCCAATGAAAAGCATCCCTATAAGAAGAAGTGACCAGGTGCAGTGGCTCACGCCTGTAATCCCAACACTTTGGGACGCCAAGGTGGACGGATCACTTGAGGTCAGGAGTCCAAGGCCAGTCTGGTGAACCTGGTGCAACCTCGTCTCTCCTAAAAATACAAAAATTATGGCCGGGCGTGGTGGCTCACGCCTGTAATCCCAGCACTTTGAGAGGCCGAGGCAGGCAGATCACCTGAGGTCGGGGGTTCGAGACCAGCCTGACCAACATGGAGAAACCCTGTCTCTACTAAAAATATAAAATTAGCCGGGCATGGTGGTGCATGCCTATAATCCCAGCTACTCGGGAGGCTGCAGCAGGAGAACTGCTTGAACCCGGGAGGCAGAGGTTGCAGTGAGCCCAGGTTGTGCCATTGCACTCCCGCCTGGGCAACGAGAGCAAAACTCTGTCTCAAAAAAAAAAAAAAAAATTAGCCAGGTGTTGTGGCGCGTGCCTCCTGTAGTCCCAGTTACTTGGAAGGCTGAGGCACGAGAATCCCTTGATCCCAGAAGATGAAGGTTGTAGTGAGCCTAGGCAGCTGAGCGAGACACCACCTCGAAAAAGAAAAAAAAAGATGAGAACACATAGAAAGAAGGCCACGTGAAAACAGAGGCAGAGGTCGGGCATGGTGGTACACGCCTGTAATCCCAGGTACTCAGGTGGCAGGAGAATTGGCTGAACCCAGGAGGCAGAGGCTGCAGTGAGCCAAGATCGTGCACTGCACTCCACCCTAGGTGACAGAGTGAGACTATGTCTCAATAAATAAATAAATAAATAAATAAGTGTGGTTTGGGAGAAGATTCTGAAGGACAGAGTAAGAACTGGCATTTACCTGAAGACAGAAGTCACTATCCTGATTATGAATATAAAATTCCCAAGCTCCTCACCGCCATTACCACCATCACCACTGCCATCAGTGATGAGGGAAAGAGATCAGGGTGGGAGTCCCTACGCTAAGGCCGTAGTTCTGATTCACAGTCAGGTTTGAAACCACCTGCTTTACTGTCAGACTCTCACCACACAGCTTGCAAGTTTCAAGCAGAGTTATTTGTTCCTGCTGCTGCCTCAGACAGATAGAAGGGATTGGCCAAGTCTCCTCTAGACTCAGCCAACAAAGACCATGTCTACATCCATAAAATTTGAGAAGGATGCAAACAGGCTAAGTGTAGAAATTCCCTAGGGCCTTCCCTACTCTTCACCCTGGGCCAACCTCATAGAGTGACAAGGGCCAGGTAGAACTGACAGAGAACAGACGGAGCAGGCACTGTGGTTCTGGAAAACCTTTTACGGTGACAAAATGAAAGAACAAGATGCTCCTTAAATTATTTCACTTGCGCACAACAGGGAGCTGTTGGGCTCATGTCAAGCACTCCCTAAAGAGGAATTTTGAAAACGGCCACAAGACCTAACAAGGGAACTTTCAAATCTTGCAGCTCAGTATCATAAACTCACAAAAATCTGACCATCTTCAAGCCTCCGCCTAAAACACAGAAGCATGCGGTTATTACAAACCAAAGACTAATCATAAGCTCTGCCTAGGGCTCTGTTGTCCAATCCTCATGCCTCTGGTTGTCGGTCCATCTGTGTTCCTTGAATCCTAACGCGGAGAACTGTGACCAAGGTTTAATGAAGGAGAAAAATCTAGTCTGTCTCAATAAAAGAATTAGCAGCAACAACGCCAGTGTTGATTTTTTAAATCTTCCAATTTATAATTTCTTTTTCATGCATTATTAATGACTGGCATGTCAGGCTTGCTTCAAAAAAACAAAAGATCAAAGTCTTTGTCATGGTACCCACAACATGCAGTGACCAAGAGGCAACATCTCTGTATAATGTTTCAAGGTCAGTGAACGTCACATTGAAACTAATCAATTCCAAAAAATGTGCAAAAGAAAAAAAAAAAAAGACACTGTTGCCTCACTAATAAGCTGAGCATATTTGAATTTTTGACACTTGTGCTCAATGAATCAGGAGATTTGGACCTAAAATAAGACAAACTACCCTTCTCCCCAACTCTCCCAACATGCAAGGACCATAACACATAGAACATTATAATTCAGAAATAATTTTTATGTGAATTACTATCCCATTTGAGCATTACAATACTATGAATTAGCCACTATTATTACCTCTTTTTTACAAATGAAGAAATGCTGCAGAAATTAAGAAATTAACAGATGTGTTTCCTCACTTGTTCATCACCTGTCTCCTAAGGTCATTCGGCTCAGTGGCAGAGATGCGAACACAGGTATTGTGATTCCAAAGTTCATCTCTTTTCACTAAATTTAATATTAAAACTTAGGAGATAGCACTCATCAAGATGAAAAACATCAGTTCTGCTACTACGAGAATGACCTACATATGTATGGCATCAAGAGCTCACATAGCACAAATATAAAACTGCCTGTGTATCAAGTTTTAGCTGTGAAGGTAGGTGTGCAATTACCATTAGTCCAATCAGGAATAAAGAGAATGACAATCTACAAGATTAAGTGACGTTTCCAAGGTCAAAGAAGTGGTGGCACTCGAGGGCCGGGCGCAGTGGCTCATACCTATAATCCCAGCACTTTGGGAGGCTGAGGTGGGCGGATCACCTGAGGTCAGGAGTTCGAAACCAGCCTGGCCAACATGGTGAAACCCTGCCTCTACTAAAAATAAAAAATTAGCCAGGCATGGTGGCGGGCGCTTGTAATCCCAGCTACTCAGGAGGCTGAGGTGGGAGAATCGCTTGAACCCAGGAGGCGGAGGTTACAGTGGGCCGAGATCGCGCCACTGCACTCCGGCCTGGGTGACAGAGCAAGACTCTATCTCAAAAAATAAAAATAAAAAATAAAGCGAAACCATTCTCTCCAGTTTCTTTTTTTTTCTCTTCTAACACATTTCTGTTCAGGCACAGGCACGAAGAAGATACCTAAATTCAACCATAATCAAAATTTGCCAGTTAAGTTAAAACTGGAAGGGAAACAAGTAAGTTGATGGTAATTTTTTTTTTTTTTGAGACAGAGTCTCGCTCTGTCGCCAGCCTGGAGTGCAGTGGCGCAATCTCAGCTCTCTGCGACCTCTGCCTCCCAGGTTCAAGTGATTCTCCTGCCTCAGACTCCTGAGTAGCTGGGACTACAGGTGCCCATCACCACACCCAGCTAAATTTTGTATTTTTAGTAGAGACGGGGTTTCACCATATTGGCCAGGATGGTCTCAATCTCTTGACCTTGTGATCCACTCGCCTTGGCCTCCTAAAGTGTTAGGGTTACAGGTGTGAGCCACCGCACACGGCCGATGGTAATTTTTAAAGGGTGTTTGAAAAGTGTCACTAAAATGGGACAGGACATCTGAGATGGGTAAAAAGGGACGTGAAGGCAAAGTAGCGCTGACAGTGAAAAGGAGTGACGGCAACAGATGAAGGGCTGCTGCAGCGACGACACTGGATGCTCAGATGTGCATGCAAATCTCCCCAGGATCTTGTGAAACTGCAGCTTCAGCTTTCTTACACTCCCAGGGGGTATTAATGCTGCCATTTTGAGGACCCTCCACCTCTATGAATAGCAAGGGGTCAAAGGATAGGAGGTGGTGGTTAGAGTGAGAAGTTTCATCCCTTTGACCACAGGATGGAACTCAGAGGCCTGAGTATTGAAAGGACTGCTGGTAGGACTGCCCATGTCTATATTTGGAGGAGGAGGTGTTGACAGTAAGAAGGAAGGGAAAGTGAAAAGGAATGAAAGGAAGAGAATGAAGTCAGTGGGTGTCAGCTGCAGGAGGGGTAACAGGTGGCAGCGCTTGAAAGGATCTTCAATGTTTGAAGGATGGAGAAATAGTAACATTATCAGCAGGAAACAACATGGTCAGCTATCCCATGTACCTTCCCCTGAGGAGCCCCCTTCAGAGGGGTGAAGAGCAGTATCTTCAGAGTCCATCCAAGTTTTAGCATAACAAGGAGGGAAACAGAATGCAGAGAAGAGGCTGGTGATAGACAAGTTTCATGATCACAACTTGAATTGCAGAGGTCAAGAGTTTAAAGAGTTTGGGATGGAAAGAAATCAAGAATTGGGCTCGGCCAGGAGCATTGGTTCACACCTGTAATCCCAGCACTTTTGGAGGCCAAGGCGGGCGGTTCACCTGAGGTCAGGAGTTCGAGACCAGCCTGGCCAACATGGCAAAACCCCATCTCTACTAAAAATACAAAAATTAGCCGGATGTGGTGTTGCACGCCTGTAGTCCCAGTTACTTGGGAGGCTGAGTTAGGAGGACCGCTTGAACCCAGGAGACAGAGGTTGCAGTGAGCCGAGATCACACCACTGCACTCCAGCCTGGGCAAGTGCAAGACTCCATCTCAAAAAAAGAAAAGAAAAAAAGAAAATACATCAAAATGAAGAAATGTTAACTATGTGTTGCCAAACTAAAAAGAAGTGTAGTCCAAAAAGTCTAGAAAAAGGAAGCTATGAAGAAAACGTCTATTGACTAATGGGAAAAGGTTCTCTTGAAAAGAGACAGTGAGTCCGTGGAGCAGGTACACCATTGTTATGGAAAAGGTTTGTCAGGATCACAAAGCTGGATAAAAATAGGCATTTGGATAGTCAAGTCAGTGTTCCAAAATTCTATGCTCAGATTACAGTTTAGATTTTCAACAGTGACCAAAGAGAATAGTGTCTTTTTGGCATTTCTGATTATAAATACACGGTTATTTTTTATAAACTACAATCTCTCAATTTGTGTCATTCAAGAATCTAATCTCTGAGTAAACGACTTTTTTAAAAAATGAGATTCTGGCAGGCACAGTGGTTCACATCTGTAATCCCAAGACTTTGAGAAGCCGAGGCAGGAGGATCGTTTAAGCCAAAGAGTTTGAGACCAGCCCTGGGCAATATGTCTCAAAAAAAAAAAAAAAAGAGAGAGAGAGATTCTGAGCTTACAAAGCTGACGGTAAGATCATCCTGCCAATCGTGACTTGGTTTTTTTAAGATAGGGTCTTGCCCTGTTGCTCAAGCTGGAGTGCAGTAGCACGATCACAGTTCACTGCAGCCTCTAACTCCCAAGCTCAAGTGATTCTCCCACCTTCGCCTCCCATGTATCTAGTACTACAGGTACATGCCACCACACCCAGCTAATTTTTAAATATGTTTGTAGAGATGGGGTTTCTCCACATTGCCCAGAATGGTCTTGAACTCCTGGGCCCAAGGGATCCTCCCACCTCAGCCTCCCAAAGCACTGGGATTACAGGCGTGCACCACCGTGCCCAGCCTCTGACTTTCATTACTATAATACAGTGGTTCTCAAAGTGTGGTCGGTGCACTCCTAGGGAACCTTTGAGACCCTTTTAGAGAATCAAAACTATTTTCATAATAATACTAAGACATCATTTGCCTTTTTCACTATGTTGACACTTGCACTGATGGTACAAAAGCAATGGTGGATAAGAACTGTACATGCTGTTTCAAGGCAATGGAACCAAACTGCACTATTCTTTTCTGTATTTTACATCACAAGTGCTTGTGGAGGCGGGGGGAGGACTACTGTCACTTAAGAGTGTGATGAAGCATTTCATAAAGGAGATAAATAATTTTGTTAAATTTCAACCCTTGAATACATGCCTTTTCATTTATATCTATATATATAGAGAGAGAGAGAGACAGTTTTTTTTTTTTTTTTTTTTTTAGAAACAAGGTCTTGCTCTGACACCCAGACAGGAGTGCAGTGGCACGATCACAGCTCATTGTAGCCTCAACCTCCTGGACTCAAGCCATCCTCCCGAGAAGCTGAGACTACAGGCACACACCACCATGCTTGGCCAAATTTTTATTTTTTTGTAGAAGTACGGTCTGCTATGTTGCCCAGGCTGGACTGGAACTCCTGGGCTCAAGCGATCCTCCTGCTTCAGTCTCCCAAAGTGCTGGGATTAAAGGCGTGAACCACTGCACCTGGCCTATTATTATTTCTAATGAATTAATATTTTTAAATATTCTCAAGTTTTAATTTCTAATATGGTAAATATTAACAGCTATAACATACATAAACAAAAGCTCTTTAGAGATCTCATTCGTTTTTAAGAATGTCAGAGGGCTGGGTGTGGTGACACAGTTCAAACTTGTGTTATTCAAGAGTCAACTATTCTCCCTCTCCCTCTCCCTCGTCTCCCTCTCCCATCTCCCCAGGGTCTCCCTCTCCCTCTCTCTCCATGGTCTCCCTCTGATGCCGAGCCGAAGCTGGACTGTACTGCCGCCATCTCGGCTCACTGCAGCCTCCCTGCCTGATTCTCCTGCCTCAGCCTGCCGAGTGCCTGCGATTGCAGGCACGCGCCGCCACGCCTGACTGGTTTTCGTATTTTTTTGGTGGAGACGGGGTTTCACTGTGTTGGCCGGACTGGTCTCCAGCTCCTAGCCGGGGGTGATCTGCCAGCCTTGGCCTCCTGAGGTGCCGGGATTGTGGACGGAGTCTCGTTCACTCAGTGCTCAATGTTGCCCAGGCTGGAGTGCAGTGGCGTGATCTTGGCTCGCTGCAGCCTCCACCTCCCAGCCGCCTGCCTTGGCCTCCCAAAGTGCCGAGATTGCAGCCTCTGCCCGGCCGCCACTCCGTCTGGGAGGTGAGGAGCGTCTCTGCCTGGCCGCCCATCATCTGGGATGTGAGGAGCCCCTCTGCCCGGCTGCCCAGTCTGGGAAGTGAGCCAGTCTGGGAAGTGAGGAGCGCCTCTTCCTGGCTGCCATCCCGTCTAGGAAGTGAGGAGCGTCTCTGCCCGGCCGCCCATCGTCTGAGATGTGGGGAGCGCCTCTGCCCTGCCGCGCCGTCTGCGATGCCAGGAGCGCCTCTGCCCGGCCGCGACCCTGTCTGGGAGGTGAGGAGCGTCTCTGCCTGGCCGCCCCGTCTGAGAAGTGAGGAGCCCCTCCGCCCGGCAGCCGCCCCGTCTGGGAAGTGAGGAGCGTCTCTGCCCGGCAGCCGCCCTGTCCGGGAGGTGGGGGGTGCCTCTGCCCGGCCGCCCCTTCTGGGAAGTGAGGAGCCCCTCTGCCCGGCCGCCACCCCGTCTGGGAGGTGTACCCAACAGCTCACTGAGAACAGGCCATGATGATGATGGCGGTTTTGTCGAATAGAAAAGGGGGAAATGTGGGGAAAAGATAGAGAAATCGGATTGTTGCTGTGTCTGTGTAGAAAGAAGTAGACATGGGAGACTCCATTTTGTTCTGTACTAAGAAAAATTCTTCTGCCTTGGGATGCTGTTGATCTATGACCTTACCCCCAACCCGGTGCTCTCTGAAACATGTGCTGTGTCCACTCAGCGTTAAATGGATTAAGGGCGGTGCAAGATGTGCTTTGTTAAACAGATGCTTGAAGGCAGCATGCTCGTTAAGAGTCATCACCACTCCCTAATCTCAAGTACCCAGGGACACAAACACTGCGGAACGCCAGGCCGCAGGGTCCTCTGCCTAGGAAAACCAGAGACCTTTGTTCACTTGTTTATGTGCTGACTTTCCCTCCACTATTGTCCTATGGCCCTGCCAAATCCCCCTCTGCGAGAAACACCCAAGAATGATCAATAAAAAATAAAAAAAAATTAAAAAAAAAAAAGAGTCAACTATACATAAAACATGCATTTCTATAAAGCAGTCATCAGAAGCACTGGTTCTACAGCAGAGGTTCTCAAAATGTACAGAATCGGCATCACATGAAAATTTGTTAGAAATGCAAATCCCAAACCTACTGAAACAAACTCTGAGGGTAGGCCAGCTATTTTTTTTTTTTTTTTTTTTGAGATGGAGTCTCACTCTGCCGCCCAGGCTGGAGCACAGTGGCGCGATCTTGGCTCACTGCAAGCTCCGCCTCCCAGGTTCAGGCCATTCTCCTGCCTCAGCCTCCCAAGTAGCTGGGACTACAGGCACCTGCAACCACACCCGGCTAATTTTTTGTATTTTTAGTAGAGACGGGGTTTTACCGTGTTAGCCAGGATGGTCTCCATCTCCTGACCTCATGATCTGCCTGCCTCGGCCTCCTAAAGTGCTGGCATTACAGGCGTGAGCCACCGCCCGGCCAACTATCTGTATTTTAACAAGTCTTCAGGCTATTTGGATGCTGAAGTTTATTATTGTTGCTGTTGTTTCAGAGACAAGGTCTTGTTTTATCACCCAGATTAGAGTGCAGTGACACAATCGTAGCTCACCGCACCCTTCGAATTCTGGGCTCAAGTGATTCACAAACCCCAACCTCCTGAGTAGCTGGGACTACAGGCGTGTGCGACCAAGTCCAGGTAATTGTTTTTTATTTCTTTTTTGTAGAGACTGGGTCTCACTGTGCTGCCCAGGCTGGTTTTAAACTCCTAGGCTCAAGTAATCCTACTGCCTCGGCCTCCCAAAGTGCTGGGGTCATAGGCATGAACCACTGCACCCAGCCCAGATGCTAAAGTTTGAGAACCACTGCTAGGTTATTCATCAAGAAGTAATCTGAGGTTCAACTTCTCAATGATATGGACATAAATCACCTACACGACTGACTTCCCCAACACCTCTACAGCAGCTTCCCCTCCTCCATGTTTTCAAGGCTAGGGGTCCCCTTTGCTTCGAATGTCCTTTCCAAGTCTTGTGGTCTTCAGCTGCTGAAACTTGGCTCAAGGGCAAACTCAGGCATTCATCTGCCCCACAAAACTTACTCCAGTCCTTGCAGTGAAAATCTGTTCATCCTTCCACTATCCATGGCAAGTCTGTGCCCCTGCAATAGCCCCTTGCACACTTGGCCACGTGTGTAGCTCACAGATTCCACCATACTAGAAATCTCTCAAGGGAAGAAACTGTATTTTAGTCACCTTTATGTTTTACCCAGCACTTTATAAACAATGCTTACTAAATAAAATGAATGAGAAAAATAGTCTGAAGTATTTAAATGACTCTACAAACCAGCTGGGGTATATCCAATACCAAACCAAAATTACAGCTGGTGCTTGCTACAGATGACACAAAACTATATGACAGACATCTAAGCCCAAAGAATTTATAAAGGGCCGGGTGCGGTGGCTCACGCCTGTAATCCCAGCACTTTGGGAGGCCGAAGCAGGCGGATCACTTGAGGTTAGGTGTTCGAGACCAACCTGGCCAACATGGCGAAACCCCGTCTCTACTAAACATACAAAAATTAGCCGGGCGTGGTGGTGCATGCCTGTAGTTCCAGCTACTTAGGAGGCTGAGGCATGAGAATTGCTTAAACCCAGAAGGCAGAGGTTGCAGTGAGTCGAGATCGCACCACTGCATTCCAGCCAGGACAGCAGAATGAGATCCTGTCTCAAAAAAAAGAAAAAAAAAAAAGAATGTATAATATAGTTGGGGAGTGATACAGTTTGGATATCTGTCTCCTGCTAAATCTCATGTTGAACTGTCAACACCAGTGCTGGA